>NC_134528.1:3358747-3701247 GCF_027942865.1 Odontesthes bonariensis | reverse complement strand
GCTGTTTTTGTGCACTGACAGTTGAAACTGCCATGTTTACCAGTGTATGTAAATGTTAAATGGTGCAATAAAGTTATGAATAAAAAAAAAAGTTTCCTTCACCTTCGAAAACAGCACGGAAACTTCTGCTCGCATGCTAACTGCTGCTAGTTAGCTAATAACACTTCATGTTTCCACCTGCTGAAAAGCCCCGTGTTTATTAACTTTCTGTGAGCAGGTTGAGGGATTATTGTGATCATTTCATCTTCAAAAATAGCCCGTAAACAGGACATTTACTTCTGCTAGCATGCTAACTACAGCTAGTTAGCAGTTAGCTCTGCTACTGGTCGTGATGGTTATTTTCTCTGTGCTGCTGTCAACTTAAATTCCATCAAAATAAAGACACTGAACCTCCAAACAGAACTAAAGGAGAACAACGCAACTTTTGCTGACTTTATTTTGGTTCCCTTTTTTACGACTCAGCCAGATGTTTTATGTGAACATGAAACTTTGGCTGCAGTAACACCTTTCTGCCACATGGCGGAGCCACTGAGTCAGGTTAGAGCTTTGATGGAGAAGTTTTCAAACCGTGAGCCTCCAAATAGAGGCAGAAAGCCCTCTCCTCTCCTCTCCTCCTCTTCCTCATCATCAGAGTCACAGCTGAACACAAACACACAAAACACGGATTTTAGATTCACTTCAACCTCTGAGCTCCATCCTGAAGAAACCTCCAGAAATCTGCCAGGAAAATCAGAAAACGATGCGACAGTATTTAATCCAGAGAACTGAACTGAGTATCCATGATATTCCCGAGCTGCTTTTAACTGAATAAATGTGCCTAAAGTGTCTTTTTCATTTCCTTTTACTGATAACCTCTTATCTTCTTCACTTGAACTGATTCCCGTGCTTCTTCAAGAAGCAACAGAACTTTACACTGTATTTTAGTTAAATACAACAGCGCCATAATATGCCTTTGGATACTTTGATCAGTTCATTGTTTTTGGGAAATCTCTTTATAGAGATGTGGAATGGAAAAAATGTGGTTGATCAGGAATAAATTCTGTCTAAACAATAAGATCAAGGGAGTGTCTTTCAAAATTAAACACAAAATATATCCATCAAAAATTGTTTTATTTTTAGGTAAATTTCATATCCACAGAAAGGAAATGGACTGACAGAAAACCATTTTTTTCTACTTTTTTTTTAAACAACTATATCAATACAGCACCGACATCAATGGTGTAGAAATTCCCAAGACTGTAAAAACTTATTGAATTAATATGTTTTTCTTTACAGCGATGCAATTTTTATACATGATGCTTCTATACTCTTTGTACATTTATACTTTTAGATTTTTTTCTTCCCCCGGCTAAAAAAGAGAAAGTTTGTGCTCTTCCTGTCGATGCAAATAAATAATCAGTTAATGTGGAGAATGTGAAATATATATATATATATTTTGCTTTAATTTGAAACTGCATTCATTTAATTGTTCATTTAATTGAGATTTAAATTTTATTTGTTATTTCAATTGGAATGTATAGAATTTATTTCTGTGTTAATTAGTTTTTTCCTGTATTTATTTCTGCATAATGTTCCCTTGTGTTATACTGATCTATTTATAATGGGCTGTTATTGGGACAATAACTACGGGGAGAAATGGGAAATAACTGAAGTAAATACATCTATGAATGAAATCTGTTTGAAAAATGCATGACGAGGTCAAAATAAGATGAATAAATAAATCATTTTAAAGGAATAAGGATCAATATGATGTAAAGGAGAAACAAACTGAAAACTGAGGGACTTTAACACTTAAATGAATGCAGTTGACAATTAAAACAGAAAATCCAGGTACATACAGGTACACGCGGCCCACGTGATTTCCTGTAAATGCTCGGCAGGAGAAATTAAACTAAAGTGTTCAGGCTCCATTTTGGGTGAACAGCAGCAGGGTGAAACCTGAAGTCAGCATCAGGGTGAGTGAACAACATTCTTCTTCTATTCCTCCAGAGTCTGAGTGCGTTTACAGGCTGAACTCGGTTCGGTTCATCTTCAACACAAACTGCTTTTATTGAACTGTGGAGTCTCTGTGAGGAAGTTACTTCCGTCTCGGTGAGACTTTGAACAGAGGACACTCCTTAATGTTACATTTCCGCTCAGATAACTGAACATTTATCTCCATACAAACACACTTTTTATCTGTAATGGCAGGTTGAAATCTCCTCATCTCTCGTGTTTCCTCCCACACAGATAAACATGTGGTATTCAACACTTTAAACTTTAATAGTTTTTGTTGAAACTGCGCGCACCCCGCTGGAGCGCGCGCGCTGCGCTGTGACCAGTCCTAACACGCGCTGCTTGTCTTATTTAGATCTTATTTTCCTCCATGTTTGGTAAATGTAAAGTTCAGACATCCCAAGTTCCAAAAACTCATTTCAGGGAGCTGCTTATCGGTTGAGGTATGATCCAGCAGCACCTCCAGGTGTAGGTGTTCCTTTGCTTCTGCTGTCACTACATTTAGGCCGTAAGGTGAACCTGGAAAACTCCTTCAGAACACCAGGCTTGTTCCACGCTCTCCGTACCAAACACGCTTCAGCTCATAAAAACATTGAGTTATGTTGAGGTTTAAACAAAAAGTTTCGCCGCTCAGAACACAGTACTTTTTTTAGTTCGCAACGTTTAAAGGAAGAACTAGTGCCTGGCAAGGCGTATGTACATATTCGGCAGGCGTAATAACAGTTTGGCTCGCGAGAGGTGCCACGGTTGAGACGTCATCAGAATGGAGGAATCGGATAGCCGGTATGTCAGCTGAGCTGGTAAACAGAAACAGCACCGCAGCAGCAGCGGATCATCCAGCAGTACCGACCGAAAGATTTGTTACATGCACATATCTTCTGTTAAGCATGAGGAAACACAGAATTTCACCTGCACAAGGTGGAATGGAAGGAATCAGAAGGAACAAATAAAGAAGCACTTGCTGAGTTCTTATACGATGCGTGGCCACATGCTGATCTTACAGCAGTGGGAAGAAAGCTCAGCGTGTACATAGCACAGCAACATGTCACTGTGTGACTGTACTGGAAGGTGTGCAGTCTGTTCATGCTGTGGAAGACCTGCAGTGTGACCATGAAGAATGTGACACTGGTGTTTTTGCATGCACAACATGCTGCACAGGAACATAAGCCTGTCATTATTAAGAGCCCTGACACTGATGTAGCAGTCATTGCTGTGAGTCTGCAGAAAGATTTGCCATGCAGCTTGTACTTCTTCACAGGGACGGGCAACAGAACACGCATAATGGACATTACCAAGGTGTCATCAGCTCTCGGAGCCAGTGTGTGTTCAGCCTTGATTGGGATCCATACATTCTCTGGGTGTGACTCCACAAGGCAAAAAGAAGACATTTGCTGTGGCATGCGAGAAAGATGTCTACCTGAACTTTCAGAAATCTGGGGACTGAATTTGACTTGGACCACTCTACATTTGCATTATATGTATGCCATTTGTACGATCAGCCAACTGCAGAAAACATCAATGAGGCTAGGTACAAAGCTTTCTGTATGGCATCATCAGCCTTGCCAGAATTATCTATCCAATCCAATTTTATTTATAAAGCACTTTACAACAACATCAGTTGACCAAAGTGTTGTACAAAAAGAAATAAAATAAAAATATTTTATTTTACAAGCCCTCCACCAGCACTGCAAAAGGGCAAATTATCAGGCTAAAATAATGAGGTCAGATTGGCGCTCCATCTCCCACTGGACATGGTTGGCATCTGGAAGATGGAAATCTTCAAGTGACATGGATGACAAGAAATCCAGCACTGACAGTGAGGAATAGTGTTTGTGTGTGCGTGCTTTTTTTCATTTTTTACCTCTATTCTATTCCATTTGTATCATTCCTTTTATTATGGTTATGTATATAAGTTTATGCCGGTTGATGTGTATGCCCTACTTGTTTTGACTTTTTTATGTGTTGCATAGTTATTAGTGAATAAATCAATAAATTAATACCTGAATGGTCCTTATCATTGATAATTAGAATTATTTCCATTCATTAATAAAAAATGACAACAGGAAAAGGTAACCTTATCATCCACTTGCACAATAGTTGTTTGTACTATAAATAAAGCACTGTTTGGAATTAATTTAGCCCAGTAGTTTGTACATATCCTCTGAACATTCAGGTTCCAGGGCCAAATTCATTATGGCTGTTGGTTTGGTGGAGGAGCAGGCAGAATGTTTAGCTATGTCTGAATCTGGAAACATCTTCCTGAACATCTTGCCAGTGTGCCTACAGACATTGAATGGCACATTGTGTTCGACAACAAATGATGTGAAATACACCTCTGCTGCAGTGACCTTCTCAGTGAGACTTTGCTTTTCTGCAGAAAATAACTGAGCTACATGGGAGCAGCCTTCCCTGCGCTTAGCCTCCCTAATATGGTGCGGTCCCTAAAGAATAAAACAGATAATTAGGCCTATCATTTCTACATATTTTCTTTAATTAATTTACGCTTAATTTATTTTGCCTATTTATCAACATAGTGAATTGGGGATTTTTTAAAAGGCTCACACAGGCTGGATATAGATAGTTAGATACTGTAGCTGGCTAGTTAGATATAGGCCTACACAATTTAGTAACTAAATGTGTATTGATACTTTAAATAAGTCTTTGATACGTTTTGCTTTATTTTACAACAGCATTTAACCTACAGAAATAAAATGCAGATGATGGTGCCTCCACATGTCTTTTACAGTCATTAATTCTGAAAATATTATGCATAGTTCTCGCTAGAAATGCTCACGAAATGCATACAAATGCAGATGCTTTCTTAAAATGTTATGTGTTTCACAGAAAAAAGGTCGACAGTCGGCCATTTTCCTTCTTTAGCCGAGGGAAACTTGATAGTCACGTGACCTGGTTGCGAAGCAATGTAAATGAATGGGCCAAATAAAACGTGGTATTGTCACAATTTTGGGGGCCAAATTGTGACAATAGCACGTTTTCCCTTGTGGAGCAACGCAGCTATTACACGTTTTTCTGTGAGACTGGGTTGGGAACAGAAGGAAAAGCAGGAGGTTAAGAACTTGTTTCTGTTTGGCTGTGAGACTTAAACAGTCGTGTTGGTCTTCATTCTTTTCTTCTCTCAGAATGGCTGAAGCCCAGAAGACGAGAGTTTGTGGGGAGGAAGAGGAGGACAGAGCAGAGTCTGCAGCATCCAGCGGTCTGTCTACCAACAGGGACCCATCCAAACCTCCAGAACTCAGTGATGGACCATCAGACACAAAGTAAGAGAGCTGCTGATGAAGGGGGTCAGCTTATTATCTGGATATATCACCATGGCAACGTATACAGGCAACCCAAACAGGGTATGAAGCAGGTTGAACATATTCAGGGTATATTTTTGCTTCATGGTTCAGACTCCTGATCAGGTGGCAACAGTCAACAAAACACACAGAGGTGGAGGTCAGAGGCTGTAACACTCGCTGCTGCAGACTGAATAAATGCTGTTTTAATCTGTCTGAGTTTGGTGACCCAGGCTAAAAGTGTGTTAAAATGTTTTTAAAAACGGATTCTTCTGAGCTACATGCACAGCAACAATCTCCTGCAGGTACAGAACATGATGTTAAACAGGAAGTAACAAACATGTTTTTAACCGTCATTTAAAAAGGAAATCCTTTCTCTCTTTTAAAATGTCCTGACCAAGATAGGCAGCAGCTCAGGGTTCTATGAAGCAGGATCAATATATCCAGTTTATCTGTCTAAGTGATCAGGTTAACTAACCCAAACCATGGATATCTGACCAATGTCACACCGCGGTGAGGTCAGGTGGGTTTTTGTCTCGTCATTTCCTGTTTTATTTTGAAAGGTTAACTCTCCTCTCGTGCTCCGTCTGATTGTCGTGTGAATGATTCCACCTGTTCCCTGTTATCCCTGTGTGCATAAGAGTCTGCGTCTCCCCCGTCTTGTGCCAGTGTGTCGTATCTGTCCGATTGATGTGCATCACTCTCGCCTTTGTTCCAGGCCTGACCACAGCCACGTTTTCAAGTATTGCCTTTTGGTATTATTCCTCTTCAACAGAGGTTTTTTGTTTTTTGATAATGTTTGATAAATTAGTCCTGTTAAAGTAACAGTGTAAGTTTATTTTTATAGCATTCTTGTTTTTCCTCCCAGTTGGAGTGATTTCTGTTTTGTAAATTTTCATAGTGTAGTTCCTCCGTTTTTTAGGAGGTGATTTGTTTTTTTCCTCCGTAGCAGGAGTGACTTTTAGTGAAAGATAAAGTTTGATAGACCCTTTTGTTTGTTCATCCGCATCATGGAGTGATTTTGATTTCCTTGATAAATTTTCATAGATATACTTCTCTAATTTTGGAGAAGTGTATACTCGATATATATATATATATATATATATATAGAGCCTGTTTTGTTTCTCTCTCTGGAGAGTCTTGATAACATCTGCTCCTACAATAAAAGCTTTGGATATAACATCTCCTGCTCCTGCGTCCTCCATTCCCTGGGTGTGACAACCAAGTGGTACTGCAATGCTAGTTATCCACTCCATAAGTCAAAATGTTTTCTGACTGTTTTACATGTGCTCCTTCAGGTAAAACAGGTGGAGTTGGCATCAGCTGACCGATCAGAATCTATGAATCTATCACACTGAAAAGCAGCAGCTGCTGCAGACAAAGCAGGAAGGGAAGAAGACAAAAAGGAAAAAGAATACCAGCAGCTGATCATGTAAAGATATAAATAAATACTTTTAGGGTGTAGAATATTTCCTGGTTTGTGTTTGCAGAGGTCAGCACCACAGACAGAGAGCAGAGTCTCCAGGATCTGACTGTCTGTCTATGAAGAGTGACTGGTCCAAAGACGGAGTTCCAGACTTCAGTGGTGAACCCGGACCCTCGGACAGAAAGTAAGAGACCTGAAACAGAGATTTCAGCATCTTTCATGATCGACTTGTTGCATAAATGAATAGATAAAGAACAAATTAATTCAGGGATAATATCATAAATATATGAATAAAGGATTAAATCAATGAAACAAATAGAACATTAAATGTCAGGGTGAATAAACAGGTTTAACACAAAGTTAAATGAAAGCAGAAATATCAATTTATTTCACAGTCGGTACATTAATAACAGAGTAAAAAGATCTGTACCTTTTATTTAGTAGTATTTATTGGTATATTCATGTTCTATGTTATTTATATATATATATAATGTTATTTTGAATTGAGGCAGCTTCAGTTCTCCATATTAGAGATTATCAGGAGCAGAAACAGTGAAACAGCTGAGTGTATTACAGGAGTGGTAAATGTTGCCTGAAGGGAAATGATGTCACTGCAGCATCAATCATTAGCCAAGATCAGCTGTTCTTATAGATAACATAATAAAACATAAATAATCTGACAAACATGTAGAAAGTTGAAGTGGAGCAGAGAGGAAGGTGTGGTAGAAACCTTCAGAGGTCTCCATCAGTGGGTTGGGCTGTTGCTTCTGTAGCTTAGCAACAACTTAGCTGATGATGTCACACACAGCGTCAGCAGCTAACTCAGGTGAACTCTCTCAGTAGACAACATGGACAGAAACTCACAGCCAGCAGTTCAACATCTGGGGTGCAGAGACGCTGCTTCTCAGTGACATGTCCAGGATTACAGCATCTGTTGCTAACCAGCTCTGTGATCCTCCTGCTTTCCTGTTAGCGCTCTGTCTGCAGTCTCTGTCTGATATCAGTCACAACATGTTTATTTTAGCAGAGAACACCCTGACCTCAGCCTCAGCAGACAGTATGTGGTGTGGATATGATATGGATTAACTCTCACAGATGAAGAATATCTCCTGATATCTTTATTAGTTCCTGGTCACTGCAGATAAACTCAGAGGGTCAGAACCCTCCAGAGGTTCCTGGTCTCTGTGGAAGGTTCCTGCAGAGGAAACGTGGCCTCTGATGTCAGTCAGATAGAAAAGCTGTAATGTGATCTAAGAGGACTGTTCCACAGAGGAAAGCTTCTGATTCCCTGCAGCAGTTTGTGTGTTCACAGCTTCTTAAATGGTTTTAATGAGAGAATTTCTCAGAGATTGATGTGATGTGAATAACAACATGTTTGTGTTTGCAGAGGTCAGCACCACAGACACAGAGCAGAGTCTCCAGGATCTGACTGTCTGTCTATGAAGAGTGACTGGTCCAAGGATTTTCCACCAGACTTTAGAAATGAACCTGGACCCTCAGACGGAAAGTAAGAGAAGAGTCAATAACTGACTTATGATTCATCTTAAATAAGCTCCCAGTGAGATTAAATTATCTGTCAATGAAGGTTTATTTAGTCTCTCTTTCTGTAGTTCATGATGGGAAATGAATAAGAAAACTCATTCCACATTTAATCATGATGCAACAAGGGAACATCTGCATCCAGAGGCTGTGATGCAGATGTTCAAAGATACTAAGTTCTAAACAAGCTTCTACAGGGTAAACAGACGTTCACATTTTGTTCATACGAGTCATGAGACATTCCCTTCTGCCCCTCTGGGGGCAGACAGCGGTGTGGATTGTGCCGAGGCTGTGGAATATCCTCTGATGCCACCAAGGCTGTGGGACATTCCCCTCTGAGAGCACTGAGAGCAGGCAGGGGCGACCTCCGAGTGCAGCTGTTATTCTCATGCAGAGGTGCAAGAGTGGCAGCATGAGCAGTTACACGGAGGTAGAAATGATTATGTGAGCATAAAGGATAAAAAGTGATTCTATCAGTTCTTCTTTGGTCCTCCTTCATGGAGTTCTGCTTGGTTCAACATGCAGCGTCCGTTACAGCCTGAAACCACCTGCCCTGATTGGTCCAGGTGAGTCTGCAGCTGTTTCATGACTCTGAACTTGTTGATAAGTTTACAGACTTCTGAAACAGAGATTTCTTTGAAGATTTCCATATTTCAGGATTTTTCAAACTCGGCATTTAAGTCCAAACATGCAAAATGTCCTGATAAAGAGGTTAACCTGCTGCTGTCTCATGTTGCCATGACAACAGATGGGAGAACAGCACTCAGTGTGATGTCAAACCAAGATGGCTGCGCACAATCTGATGTGTCCCAAGTGTTTTACAGGAGGGTAGATGCTGCCTGCTCAGGCGCACTGTGGCTCTCACAGAACTTTTTCTTTTAGATTCTGATCATTTCAAGTTTAGTTGAAATTATTCTAAACTCTACTTCCAGTTCAGGAGCAACATGGACCCTGAACACGTGTTCGTCAGTGATGTCAGTTCACTTATTGGCTCTTTGTGATTACTGAAGAGTTTATTTATTTCTTAATTCTAAAAATAGCAAATGTAGAAAAGGAATAGAATGAATTTAAAATCTAATGAAATGTTTTCTGTAGGGCAGCAGCAGTAATATTCACACAGTGAAGTCAGCACATAAACTGAATATTGATCCCAATGTAAAATGCTGCTGCAGGATGGGTTGAGTTTATGTTCACATAAAAACAGAGTTAATGCCAAAGGGAGTTATTTTAAAATGATTTTAGTGATGAAGACGTGTTGACAGAGGGAGGAAGAGGAGCGGTGTTTGTGAGGAGGAGCAGCTGTCCTGCTGTGCTCTGTGTCAGGACTAGGGGTGGGAATCTTGGGGCACCTCACGATTCGATTACGATTCAGAGGCTACGATTCGATTATAAAACGATTATTGATGCATTTTTAATTTATGTATATTGATGCACTTTTTCCACATTTCTTTTTGTCTCACTGAATGAGCATTCATCAAACATTGCATTTGTAATAAGAAACAAAGAGTTGAATTCATTTCCATTATATTTTATTAACCTTTATTCAAATATCCAATGGAAATTCATGAACATTTGAACCTTAGTGTACAACCGCAGTAATAGTAATGAATGATTCGGTGGCTACTAGGGCTGACGGCAAATAATCGATTGGTCGTTGGTCGACCAAAAAAATTACCAGTCGACCAAATTCCATTGGTTGATTGGTCGCAGGAAAAAAAAAAGCCGCGTCTCGTCAAAGGGCTCCCGGGAATTTTAATTTGAAGGGCTTGACAAAGGAAGACGTCAAACAAATCAAAACGGTAATTTCGTGTCACAAGGACAGAACGATCAGTTAGCACGTAACCCGTCCTGGGGTAACGTCCAAGGAGTTCGTTGCGCAGGGCACACTTTGCAGCTGTGCATCAATGCGGCTCTTAAAAAAGATCCCATTTGCCATGTCATAGCAGCTGCCAGATGTCTTGTTGGACATTTTAAGAAAAGTGCCAAGGCTACAGCGGCTCTCACTGAAAAACAAATACAACAGAACGTTGTTGAACACAAACTCATCCAGGATGTCTCCACGAGATGGAACTCCACTGCATGTTGGAGCGCCTTCTGGAACAGAGGTGGCCGGTCAGCGCTGTACTTTCCGACCCCGTTACCACACACAGATCACGGCCGCGCTGTCATCCTCGCGCAGCAACAGGTGTCTTTTCATGTTTATGAGCATGGGCAGCGTGGCAGAGAGATGCATTAACATCTTGTGAAAGCAACTCGGTAAGTGTGACCATCGGCTTCAGCACCGACACTATGTCTTCTGTTATCCTCCTTTGGACCGTGGTGAGATCCAAATCGCGGTCAGAATGTTCAAACTCCGCCTGTCTTTCTGATTATTTTTTGTGACACATTCAGAATGTCAAAATCTGAAATAATTTGCCCGTGTAAAGAGAGGGCAGACTTGAAGCACCCGGCTTGTGCGCTTGTAAAATTCTGCTTGTCAGCCAATGGTCACTAACGTCGGGTTTTTTCTCCGACTGAGAGAAGAACTGAGCAGTCAATTGATTTTTGTGTAGGCTATAGGCCTAGTGTTTAGACGAACCAGGAAACATTTTGGTAAATGCACATAGATGCGGCAGCTGGGCATTAAAGGTAAATGTTGTTGTTTAAAAAAAATAAAAATAAAAAAAATTCAATTTTTTTTTTTTTGGGGGGGGGGGTCGATTAGTCGATTAATCGGAGTAAATGACGACCACTGGTCGACCAACAAAATCCTTGGTCGTGGACAGCCCTAGTGGCTACAGATGTCCACGCATCACATATAATGGCGACTCGGCCTGCATTCAACAGCGATGATGTGATTTCTGCTTTAGTCTGCTTGTAGAGTGCCGGGATGGCCGTGTCGGTGATATAGCGTCGGGATGGGATGACGTACCTCGGCTCCGTTGCTTCCATCATTCGCCGAAATACCCAATTTTCTACAACCGAGTAAGGTTGCAAACCCATGGCAATGAATTCCGCGATGCCTTTCGTAATTCGCTTGGCCTTTTCCGATGTGGGTGGCAGCTTACTCAGAGCGTCCTCAATTGTTCTCTGGCTGCTAGTAGCAACAGCAGCCGGCTTTCCCACCTCCTCCGTCGGGTGGAATCGTGCTGTGTGACTTCTCATGTTCGTTGTGTTGCCAAAGTATTTTATTTTAGCGCGACAAATCTTGCACACAACGTAGCTTTTGTCCAATTCTTTTCCTCCATCAACGTTGTAGAATCCAAAATTATTCCACACATCTGCTTTTAAATGTTTAGGAGCAGGTCGGATCTCACAACGAGGTGCTTGTTGTTTTTGTTTTCTGGGGGCGTGTGCGGTGGATGTGTGCTCTCGGTCCGTTCCCTGTAGTATCTCGGATCGCACTTGCTGTATTAGTTCTGCTTTACTTGGCATATTTGAATAATCGGAATTGGGGTGTTTGTGAATCGTTCTTGATTCTTCCACGGCCGAATCTAGATTGATCTAAAATTCGGAAATTTCCCCCACCTCTAGTCAGGACGTCCTGAAGGATCCGGTCTCTACCAGCTGTGGACACTGGTTCTGCAGACAGTGCTTCACCTCATACTGGGACCAGTCTGCTTCCTCAGGAGGCTCCTCCTGTCCCCAGTGTGGAGAAAGATCCAGAACCAGAGCTGCACCAGGTCAGATATTTCTGTTAACCCGTTACTACCTGATGCATCACATGAAATCAAGTTTGATTTTACACAAAGCTTTGGGTCTGATGGTTAACCTGCTGTTTTAATGCAGACACATTGTGGTGTCAAACAGAACAACAACAGTTGTTAGGACCTGACTCACATGGACACAACAGAAGAGACACGCCATGAATTAAAGTTAGAGAATCATTTAAATAACTATCATCAGACTGAATTTATACGCCAAATCCAACCTTTATATCACGAGGTGTGGAAATCAGTTAAATCAGAGGTGGATCATATGAGTTGAATTAAACTAAACAAACACAATGACCAAGATGGCAGCACATTGTGTAGAAGAGCAGAGTGATTAGACTGAAATCAGGACTAAAGGAGCCAAAGTAACACAGAAGGAGCCACAGGTGTCCTAAATCACAGAAATCACCTCCCAGCAGGACAGACAGACACTCGTTAATACCACAACCAACCACAAGAGGACCCACGGGGTCATCACAAAGGTCATCAGGAACATCATTTAACATCAGCCTTGTTTTCCTGTTTACTGATCATTTTACTGAGAGGTGGGAGGAAAAGAAAAGTTTTCTGTGTGAAGCCAGAAACATGTTCAGCTGGGGTCAGAAAGATAAAGAAGAACAAATCCTGATGAATTGAATCTACTGTGTTTGTGTTTGGTCTCATTTGTTCTTTGTTCAGCAGATGCTGGTCTGCAGGAGGTTTTAGATGAACATAAGAGGAGTCTGAGGAGGAGATGTGAACATGTGACTGAAGGAACTGATGGAACAGGAGGTGGAACCCTCCTCAACAGGATCTACACTGAGCTGTACATCACAGAGGGACAGAGTGAAGAGGTTAATACCCAACATGAGGTGAGGCAGCTGGAGACGGCTTCCAAGATCCAGAGCCTCCATGACACTCCCATCAGGTGCCACGACGTCTTCAAAGCCTTACCTGAGCAGCAGGGAGCCATCAGAGTGGTTCTGACCAACGGCGTCGCTGGTGTTGGAAAAACCTTCTCAGTGCTGAAGTTCACTCTGGACTGGGCCGAGGGCCTGGAGAACCAGGATGTCAGTGTGGTGGTTCTGCTTTCCTTCAGGGAGCTGAACCTGCTCAGAGAGCAGCAGCACAGTCTTCTCACGCTGCTCCATGTTTTCCATCCAACATTACAGAAGCTCCCCGCAGAGCAGCTGGCCGGCTGCACACTTCTGTTCATCTTTGACGGCCTGGATGAAAGCAGACTGTCGCTGGATTTCAGCTGTCAGGTTGTGTCTGAGGTCACACAGACGTCATCAGTCAGCGTGCTGCTGACAAACCTCATCAGGGGGAACCTGCTTCCCTCGGCTCGCCTCTGGATAACCACACGGCCCGCAGCGGCCAATCGGATCCCTCCTACGTGTGTCGCCAGGGTAACAGAAGTACGAGGCTTCACCGATGCCCAGAAGGAGGAGTACTTCAGGAGGAGGTTCAGAGATGAACAGCTGTCCAGCAGAATCAGCTCCCACATCCAGGCATCCAGGAGCCTCCACATCATGTGTAGAATCCCAGTCTTCTGCTGGATCACTGCTACAGTTCTGGAGCACATGTTGACCACAGAGCAGAGAGCAGAGCTGCCCAAGACCACCACTGACATGTACTCC
The DNA here is from genome assembly GCF_027942865.1 of Odontesthes bonariensis. NCBI lineage: Eukaryota > Metazoa > Chordata > Actinopteri > Atheriniformes > Atherinopsidae > Odontesthes > Odontesthes bonariensis. Next base: position 3,687,680 of record NC_134528.1, on the reverse strand, counting down.
CACTTCCTGCTGGTTCAGACACAGAGGAAGAAGAACAAGTACCACCAGGGACCTGAGGCGGGTCCACAGGGGCTGACCAAGGCTGACAGGAAAGTTCTTCTGAAGCTGGGGAGGCTGGCGTTTGAACATCTGGAGAAAGGAAACATCATGTTCTACCAAGAAGACCTGGAGCAGTGTGGCCTGGATGTCCCAGAGGCATCGCTGTATTCAGGAGTTTGTACAGAGATCTTCAAAAGAGAGTGTGTGATCTTCCAGAAACCAGTTTACTGCTTTGTTCATCTGAGTGTTCAGGAGTTTCTGGCTGCAGTCTACATGATGCACTGCTACACCAACAGGAAGAAAAAGGTGCTGGAGAGCTTCCTGGGAGAATACGACAGTGACTCATCTCTGGATGACTTCCTGAGGACAGTCATGGTGAAATCCCTGGACAGTAAAAATGGCCACCTGGACCTGTTTGTCCGCTTCCTTCATGGCCTCACTGTGGAGTCCAACCAGAGACTCTTAGCAGGCCTGCTGGGTCAGACACAGAACAGGCCAGAAACCATCCAGAGAGTCATCAACAACCTGAAGGAGAGGAAAAGTTATGACATTTCTCCTGACAGAAGCATCAACATCTTCCACTGTCTGATGGAGATGAACGACCTCTCAGTTCATCAGGAGATCCAAGAGTTCCTGAAGTCAGAGAACAGATCAGAGAAGGAACTCTCTGAGTTCCAGTGCTCAGCTCTGGCCTACATGCTGCAGATGTCAGAGGAGGTTCTGGAGGAGTTGGACCTGAAGGAGTACAACACAACAGCTGGGGGACGAAGGAGACTGATTCCAGCTGTGAGGAACTGCAGAAAGGCTCGGTGAGTTGATGTGTTCATTGACTTCATGTGTCAGTGTAGATTAGTAGCTTAGTTCCCTAAAAGCTGTTTCTACACATGAACAGCAGAGATGTTCTGGAGAATCTGCAGACAGGTTCATCTGGACCTCTTCCAGAGTTTCTGCTCACATGTGCTTCCCAGCAGGAGACTTCCTGTTGGAGATGTGAGGGAGGGGTGGTGGGAGATAACTGTGTAGAGCGCACAGGACTAGTGTTGTTCCCATACCAAAATTTTGACTTTGATACGATACCTGCCATAAATACCTCGATACTCGATATTGAACCGATACCACGGCGAAAATCTAAAAAATAAAAATCTGGAAAAGAGATGAATAATGGTCCAGCTCGGTCTCACTATGGTTTAATTTTCAGCAGCTAGCTCCTTTCCTGCTGTTTGAGCAAATTACCACAGAGCAAGTATGAGCACAATCTCTTCTGTTAGCATGTTGGCTTTTGCTTAACAGTGAACACATTAATGACTGACTTACACATTTAAAATACTATTTTATTTTAAACAAAACAAAACAAGACACTACATGGTGGACAAACGTACATCAGAGAATTGCAGTGAAGTATGTCAACCTTTACACTCAGAATAAATAATTGAAAAAAATATAATTGCCAAAATAAATAGCTACTGAACATGGTTTAACAAAAATAAAATTATTGCGCTCCTCATGAACAATGAAATCCCAAATACACTCAACCTGGACGTGTTCTCTTTCCAGAAGACAGATGGTTCCAGAGGGGAGTCAAAGAAGCTATCTATAGCCGCTTTCGCACAGAGCCGTTCTAAGAACGCATTTATCAGAACTGTCCTACTCGAATTTCGTTCTGATAACTGTCCTTCCCCACTGGAACTGTTTCAGTCTGCATTCGCACATGAGTCGGGACCTGATAGGGACTGATGCGCCGCGCGCAGCCGTCTGCGTCAGTGACGTGTTACGTTAGCCGTTTAGCGCTACATTCAACAACAAAACAGAACCCGGTAAAAGTAATTAGAGAAGAAAAAAACAGCACCAAGAAGCTAACATGGAGAGCGGGGAGGCCACTGTGTTCATGGTCTGCATGATGGTGATATTAATCATGGACGATCACATTAGGCGTCTAATATCGAGGCTGGAAAAGCTCACAGAGAGAGTCAGGAGACGATACTTTTTCATTTCATGAAGGAAGAAAGGAGAGCAGAGCGCTGCAGACAAAGGAGACCAGTGTAAGTTTAACTTATTAAACACCCGCCGGTTGTGTCTGTGTCATATGAGGAAACATTTCAGCCGTGATAGCATGACATGGGGCGTAGCTACCGACCCCCACACACCTCCGTCTGATGCGTTCTATAGAACCATGAAAAGACCCGACCTCGGAGAAGGAGCTAAATAGTTATAGGAACAAAGGGAGAAAGCCCCGAGTTCCTGTATGTCCGAACACGGGAGAAAACGGCCCCGCGGATTAAAAGGTTATTAGAACTGCCAAAGGTTCCTACAGTCCGAAAGCGGCTATTGTTAACCCATTTAGGCCTAAAACGCCTGGAAAAGAATGCCTGTAAAACCTATGGGCGATTTCAGAAAGACCCCCTAAAACCTGAAGTTTTTCTGGAAATTCAGCAATTGTGTCAACGCCTACTAAATGATTGATTTCTCAGCCTCTGTAGCAGATAGAAACAAAATTCAAAAAGTATTTGAGAGCTTACACCTGTGGCTTTCTTCGGAAATTGAGTTTATTTACATACACCTTCACGAAAATAGAAAATGTAAAAAGTAAAGTGCAGGAACAGCCCTATTTTCAATAAAAAAAACAGTAATAAAATTTAATTTTATATTTAAATTATTTATTTATTTTATCGCCAGTAATCTCTTCGTACTGGCAGCACAAGGAGTCCATACACATTCCAATAAACGTTTTCATCTCCGGCACAGTTACGTGTGACCACCTTGCCATCTTTGCTCGAGCTGGAGTCTGAAGTACCTGCTCACTGTATCTATTCGTCTCGGAAACGAGATGCGCCCAAAGCTCCTCAGTAAAAATATGATTAAATGCCTGCAACGGTGTGGCATCTGCAGGTAAATCCACTTTCACTCCTGGTGTGCGGTTGAAATCTCTCCGTCGATTACGGTGCTAATTGTCAGTCTTCCACTCACATTCAAACCCTTCAAAATCATCCTCGCCGTTATCGTCATCCTCAAACATATGTGCTCGCCATAAATCTCCATCAATTGGGTCAGTACGTTCTTCAGCATCATCAGAGCCAAGAAACTCCTCACAATCGCTCCCGTCTGAAATGTCTTCCGAATGAAAGTCCGAAAAGACGTGTACGCTTTCCCGGCCTTAAAAGTAGAATAACGCAACGGCGCCCCCGGCTTTAAAGGTAGAATAACGCAACAGCGCTCCCGGCTTTAAAGGTAGAATAACGCAACAGCGCCCCCGGCCTTAAAGGTAGAATAACGCAACAGCGCCCCCGGCCTTAAAGGTAGAATAACGCAACAGCGACCCCGGCCTTAAAGGTAGAATAACGCAACAGCGCTCCCGGCTTTAAAGGTAGAATAACGCAACAGCGCTCCCGGCTTTAAAGGTAGAATAACGCAACAGCGCTCCCGGCCTTAAAGGTAGAATAACGCAACAGCGCCCCCGGCCTTAAAGGTAGAAATGCGGCAACGCTTTCCCGGCCTCAATGGGTTAAACTGGAAAAACCATCTTTGAACAGAGGAGGTGGCCTCAGGTATCACCTTCCAGCAGCTAAAACTGTCACGGCTCCAGCCCCAGCCTGATGTTTTATCACCTCAGACTGATGTATGATTTATGATACCTCTGTATCATCACCTCTTGATTTTCTTTTATTTCCCCTTTTCATTCTACCAGGTGTTAATATCCTAATAATCTAATAGTTTTAGGTCAACTTCCACAGCGAGTGTGGTCGGGGGAGTGAGATGATTTCTGCTGCTTCTTGCTTGGCTGCCATACCGGAGGTCACCATGTTTCTCTCTTTATCTGCAGATTAGATCAAATCATTCAGAAAAATCCATTTAAAAGTGCTCACGTGTGCAAGACTGAAGAGAACAATTGTGTCACGTCAAATGCAGGAAGATGAGATCAGATTAATCACAGATGTGAAGAACAATGTTCATCAGAGGACATTACATTCACATCACTGTGTTCAGTTAGAATATGAGTTCAGTTAGTTTTTACTGTGCAGATTTTATTATATTTTCTCTCATCACAGACTTGCTGGGTGTTATCTCTCAGAGACTGACTGGGAAGTTGTGGCCTCTGCTCTGAAGTCCAACCCCTCCCATCTGAAAGAACTGGACCTGAGTAACAACGAGCTGATGGATCCAGGAGTGGAACATCTGTCTGCTGGACTGGAAAGTCCAAACTGCAGACTGGAGGCTCTGAGGTCAGTTCACTGCAGCTCTTTTAGTTTAAATGATTTACTGTTATGTTAAAATGATGTAAATATTCAGTGTTTCCACACTTCTAAATAAAGCTTCTCTTACATTGTTCACCTGCCAAAGCAGTTCTTTTCTCAGTTCCTTAAATAAACAGTAACTTAGAAAGATGATCCTGGTTATAAACCATTTCTCTTTAGTCATAAAAGAAGACAAAACCCTTTAGATCAGACTTAAAAATGGAGCAGCTGAAATGTTTCTTTCACTCGTCCTTCTGGGTTCATCTGAGAGATCTTTGATCAGTAAAGTTTGGAAAGCTGGATGAAGATTAAACTGCAACACAAACTGACAGATCTGCTGCTTCTGCTGCTCATTTGAACAGGACAAATGTGCAGAGTTCAGTCACTTTCAGCACAATGACTCAGTCTGCTTTGGGTTTTAGCCTTCAGCCAGTAATTAGAGACAGACTGTGAAGGAAAGGCAGAGCACTGCCCCCAACACTTCATTTTTACATGAATCTTACAAAATCAGCAAAACATGAGAGGAAAACATGCAAAAAGAGTTTATAGAAAAAAGTGTGCACAGGAGTGGAATTCAGAATGAGCCCAAAGAGAAGCTGCTGGATGTGTGTGTTTAAAGGACAATTTTGGTCGTTTACAACATCCAGCTGTATTGCCCAATCTACCCATGATTTAGCCATAGCAAAGACGCAAAAAAATGTCATCCGACCCTGACAGTGTTGCTTGCACGGAGATTTCGGACTGACAACATAGCCATGGGGGCATCAATTTATATTGTGTTTTAAACGCTATTTTTATACCTCTTCTACAGCTCCAAACAACATAACACTTACGTGGTAGTGAGTAGAGGGTCCCTAAAGCCAAACCGAAGTGTCCCGAGGTCTTCATGTGGTCGGATATAGAGTCCAGAATGAATTTAATCAAGCCAGTACCTGCTCTCAATTAGAGCTTTTCCGTCAACAAGAGGCTATCTCACGCGAGACATCACGTCACGTGAGTCCGTAGTTGATTGCCGTGATGTCTCGCGTGAGATAGCCTCTTGTTGACGGAAAAGCTCTGATTGAGAGCAGGTACTGGCTTGATTAAATTCATTCTGGACTCTATATCCGACCACATGAAGACCTCGGGACACTTGGGTTTGGCTTCAGGGACCCTCTACTCACTACCACGTAAGTGTTATGTTGTTTGGAGCTGTAGAAGAGGTATAAAAATAGCGTTTAAAACACAATATAAATTGATGCCCCCATGGCTATGTTGTCAGTCCGAAATCTCCGTGCAAGCAACACTGTCAGGGTCGGATGGCATTTTTTTGCGTCTTTGCTATGGCTAAATCATGGGTAGATTGGGCAATACAGCTGGATGTTGTAAACGACCGAAATTGTCCTTTAAAAATGTAAAAATCCAGAAGTAACAGATGTGCAGCAGACACCTGCCAGCACAGAGAGATGGTGCCACCTGTTCAGAGGGGTGGGCTACAAGGACAGATTGATGGCATACCGAGGTATGTTGGGCCTAAAGTCAGTCAGAGCCTTCAGTGCCAATAAGGGGTCCTCTTTCAATGTGGACAGGTCACCATGGCAACGGGTGGTGATCACATGACCTGCTCCGAAGGAAGGAAGTGAAAGTAATCACATTTCTATATGACTTCTTTTCTTAGGGAACTTCACCCAGGCACAGAACTGAGCAACATCTTCACCTCTGAGCTTTTGTCCATTACAGTACTGAAACATGGCGGCGCTAAAAGATCAGCAAATAACTGGAGACTTATGTCCCAGTGTCTTCTATCCACCTGATAACAGCTGATCATTGGAATCCCTTTATCTGCTTTACTATTTCATGTTGTTGCCAAAGTCTGCAGATTACTTTGACTGTAGACATAAAGTTTTAGGTCAACTTCCACAGCGAGTGTGGTCGGGGGGAGTGAGATGATTTCTGCTGCTTCTTGCTTGGCTGCCATACCGGAGGTCACCATGTTTCTCTCTTTATCTGCAGATTAGATCAAATCATTCAGAAAAATCCATTTAAAAGTGCTCACGTGTGCGAGACTGAAGAGAACAATTGTGTCACGTCAAATGCAGGAAGATGAGATCAGATTAATCACAGAGGTGAACAACAATGTTCATCAGAGGACATTACATTCACATCACTGTGTTCAGTTAGAATATGAGTTCAGTTAGTTTTTACTGTGCAGGTTTTATTATATTTTCTCTCATCACAGACTTGCTGGTTGTGAACTCTCAGAGACTCACTGTGAAGTTGTGGCCTCTGCTCTGAAGTCCAACCCCTCCCATCTGAAAGAACTGGACCTGAGTAACAACGAGCTGACGGATCCAGGAGTGGAACATCTGTCTGCTGGACTGGAAAGTCCAAACTGCAGACTGGAGGCTCTGAGGTCAGTTCACTGCAGCTCTTTTAGTTTAAATGATTTACTGTTATGTTAAAATGATGTAAATATTCAGTGTTTCCACACTTCTAAATTAAGCTTCTCTTACATTGTTCACCTGCCAAAGCAGTTCTTTCCTCAGTTTCTTAAATAAACAGTAACTTAGAAAGATGATCCTGGTTATAAACCATTTCTCTTTAGTCATAAAAGAAGACAAAACCCTTTAGATCAGACTTACAAATGGAGCAGCTGAAATGTTTCTTTCACTCGTCCTTCTGGGTTCATCTGAGAGATCTTTGATCAGTAAAGTTTGGAAAGCTGGATGAAGATTAAACTGCAACACAAACTGACAGATCTGCTGCTTCTGCTGCTCATTTGAACAGGACAAATGTGCAGAGTTCAGTCACTTTCAGCACAATGACTCAGTCTGCTTTGGGTTTTAGCCTTCAGCCAGTAATTAGAGACAGACTGTGAAGGAAAGGCAGAGCACTGCCCCAACACTTCATTTCATTTCTATATGACTTCTTTTCTTAGGGAACTTCACCCAGGCACAGAACTGAGCAACATCTTCACCTCTGAGCTTTTGTCCATTACAGTACTGAAACATGGCAGCGCTAAAAGATCAGCAAATAACTGGAGACTTATGTCCCAGTGTCTTCTATCCACCTGATAACAGCTGATCATTGGAATCCCTTTATCTGCTTTACTATTTCATGTTGTTGCCAAAGTCTGCAGATTACTTTGACTGAAGACATAAAGCAGGCCTTTGCTGTTTCTGCCCTGGTAAACATATCGATGGGCTCTAAAGACGCCTCAGTTAAATGCTCTGCTGCTGAAGCCGGTTTGTGAACCAGGTTTTATGTTCACCAAGAGGTTTTGAAATGGCCCTCACCGTTACTTCTCTTGAAACTGGAGCAGGTTTGTTTGCACAGTAAATACAATAAACCAGATATAGATGGATAGATATTTTATCACCCCAACTCATCTGACACCAGCCCACCATTTATTTACAAGTACAAAAGCCTGATTGATATTGTGGAGCTTCTAAAAGCTTCCAGAACTGACATCTTTGAAATGTTTGTTGTCCAGGCTGTAAAAGTTCCATGTTTGCAACCTATTCTGCCAAGTTGTGTATGGACAGCTTCGTGGTTTTAATGATGGATTTGCTGCTTTTCCATAAAATCATGAGCTGCCATGCAAAGCACAAATGAAGCCTGGAGATCTGGACCATGAGTAAGACTTTTTAGGGATATCCAGTGTGCTGAAACCGAATGTAGCTGCCTCCTCACATCAGTATGGGATGAACTGAGGGTCAGTGGGTTGCTTTTGTTTAATCCTTTAGAAGCTGACATTAGAAACTATAGAGTTCATTTGTTTCACAAATCACCGTATTCTTACATAATCTGCATCAAACACTGAGTCTAGTGATGCCACCCAAGGTTCCTCCTGCAGCTGGGAAGCTATTGATCAGAATTAAGAGTCAAAAAGGTCTCTAACAGCAGCTTTATGATTGCTGTTCATCTGCACTTCCTGCAGGGAAACATAAAAAAGGATCATTATTCAGGACTAATAAGAAACTGTAAGAAAAAAAGTTTCTGTGGACCCAGAGCCCCTGTTGTCTTTAGAAGGCTGAAATAATGATGATGTAGAAGAAGAGAAACATGTCAGATTTTTATGTTTTATACTTTCTTACTTTTACTGTTTCATTCTTTCAGGTTGAATAACTGCAGGTTGGCAGAGACCAGCTGTGATTCTCTGGTCTCAGCTCTGAAGTCCAACCATCTGACAGAACTGGACCTGAGTAAGAACTTTGATCTTAAGGATTTAAGAGTGAAGCAGCTGTCCACAGGACTGGAGAGTCCAAGCTGTCAACTACAGACTCTGAGGTGAGTTTTCTAACTGGATCTGCTGTAGTGTTTCTGTGTGTATCCAATTCTATCAGTAAAGCCTGACATCTTTGAAAGAGTTGATCACAAAGTGATGATTCTGAAAGAACAGAGCTATCAAAGAAAGTGTTGTTTGAGCTCATGTGTCTCATGAAGGGGCGCCGAACATTAGAATCATTTCAAAGGTTCCCTTTAAGTAATGATATGTCTGCTAACATGGATGTGTCAGTACTGCTTAGGAACATTTAACATAAGCATGCTGGAGTCTTTAAAACAAGCTCTGCAGCTCCAGCCTGATATAAATAAGGATTTTCTTTCCATAGCATTGGATCTTCATTGCAGACTGTGTTGTTTGGCACTTTCCACTGACCAAATGTGGGGCTATGCTCTGCCGCTGACATGGACAATGTGGCCCTGTGGGAGATGTTAGTGGAGGTTCTGAAGACCTGGGGCCTCATGTACAAAGGGTGCGGACGCACAAAATAGTGGCGTACGCACCTTTTCACGTCAGCGATCAGATGTATCAAGAGCGAAAAGACCGTGAAAATGTGCGGTGCCTCACGCCAACTTCATGGCTGGCGTACACACATTTCTACAGCTGGTGATTCTTTGGCGACACCTAAGGTGATGTTGGGAAACTGTTACAACAATTAGTCCTCAGACAGTGATGTGCACATTTGAGATAGAAGAATAATTAATACTGATGAACAATTAACACACCCATGTGTCACAAGTAAATATAAAAGCAGCGCAAAGTGGTTCAATGCATACCATTAAAAACAATGGCTGCTTTAGCAGTATTAGAAATGCAAATGGTACAATTTGAAGAGAGCGTGTGTTCAGAGACAGAGCGGATTTGCTGGCACATGATGGTGACTCATTAGCCGTTTTGAGGGAAATCCTCCTGGAACTGGGCGCAGAGCGGCGGCCGGTGTTGGAGCACAACCCAGAGAGGAGCCATGCGCTGCCTGTGCTCACAGGTGATGTGCACACTGGGGTTCCCATAGCAACCGGGGCATTCCGGAGGGCGCTGGCCAACCGATTGGGACTGTGCCAGTCTACCCTGAGCCGAGCCATGCCAGCCGTGTGGTACAGAATTATCCGCGTCTCAGCCACGTATATCAAATTCCCACAATGCAGTTGAACAGGCCAACATTAGCCGCATTCGGACTGTAGGAACCTTTGGCAGTTCTTATAACCTTTTAATGAACGGGGTCGTTTTCTCCTGCATTCGCACATACAGGAACTAGGGACCACGGCCCTCAGTTCCTGTAACTATTTTAGCTCCTTCTCCTCAGCTGGGTCTGTTCTGGGTTCTATAGGAGCACATCTGACAGAGGTGGTTGGTGGTTGGTAGCTCCGCCCCTTGGTGGTCGGTAGCTCCGCCCCTTGTCATGTTGTCAGGCTGAAATGTTTCCTCATACGACACGGACACAACCTTGGCGTGTTTAATAAGTTAAACCTCCACGTGGTCTCCTTTGTCTGCGGCGCTCTGCTCTCCTTCCTTCATGAAACCAAGAAGTATGGCCTGCGCTCCATCCTGCGTCTCCTGACTCTCTCTGTGAGCTCTTCCAGCCTCCATGTTAGACGCCCGATGTGATCGTCCATGATTAATATCACCATCATGCAGACCATGAACACGGTGGCCTCCCCGCTCTCCATGTTAGCTTCTTGGTGGTGTTTTTTCTTCTCTTACTGTTACACCTGTGTTACTCTCTCTTTTCTTCCTTACTGTTGTATGTTTTGTTTTGTAGTTGAATGTGGCGCTAAAGTAACACGTCGCTGTCGCAGACGGCTGCGCCGCATCAGTCCCTATCAGGTTCAGCCACCTAGCAATAGCCGCGCCTGTTACAGTGTTTACTGCTCGGAAGCAGGGGACTGCTCGATCTGCTCTTCGGTCTGCACAGTTTACACAGCCCGTAGTGATACGAAGGGAGAGAAAATAGGGCCAAGCGATTGAGAAGCAGGCTAAAGTGGCCAGTATTACTTTGATTATTTATTGGTACCAGCGACAATGCTAAGAATGCTATTTCTTTAATGATTACAACAACTAATGTTGTCTTTTACTTTGTTTACGTGAACATTTAGTTCTACACTGTTGATGTGGCGTAAATAAACATCTGTGAAAAGAACCGGATTATCGAGTCCAATCAATGGGCGGCATATTGGCAGCGTTTACAGATGACTTTGGTTCTGTCGACTCCGCCGTCTGGAAGAACTTTAAAATGAAAATGGCCGAGTAAAAGTTCCATACCCTTCTCCATGTTTGGTGGATCCGCCGATTACTTTCTTTTCCGGTTCCACAGCAGACAGCAGCAGACTTTTACAGAATAAAAGCCTGTGAGCAACAGACTTTCACAAAATAAAACCTGCGTTAATGCGCGATAAAATATTTATCGGCGTTAAAACTGCCATCGGCAGGTTTTCAAAATTCCGAGTCTAAAGTCGGAAAATTCGAACTGATACAACTTTCAGGTCCCTCCCCCTCTGTGGACGAGGTTGTGCACGTGAGTTTACACCAGTGTGCGCGCACACAAGCTGGGGGCAGACTCACGCTCAGCATGGAAGACGTGGTTGGTGACTGTTCTGCTCAGATAATAGATAAATAATAAACCTAACGTGATTGGTTAAAAACAGCCGGGAGCGCTCGATTTTTGCAAGCACGATTACAGGCTTCAGAGGGAGCTACAGAATTTGGGATTTTTCCTAAACAGCCTATTTAATATTCTCCTTTCAGAATCCCATGACAGTTCAAGCTAATATGACTAAAAAAAAGTTGCCGACGGCAGCTTTAAATAATAAACAAGTTAACGTGATAATAACGAGTTAACTCGCCCAGCCCTAATAAAAATGGTTACAGATGAATCATACACATGGAGTAACTAACCCACACACTTAAACCAGATTATAGAAAGACCAAACAAACAAAAAAAATAAATGAATGAATAGCATTTATTGTCATTACACCTTACAGCATAACGAAATTACAGTTCCAGTACACCCATCCGGACAGACAAACATGGAAAACAGACAGGGGAGACAGGTGACCATGGCCATGCGCTCCTTGCGGTGCGCTGCCAGGAGAAAGGGGGCACGCAGCTCACTGAAGAGCGCAGCCCTCCTTTAATAAGAGAAAGAAAGGACCCACATTAGGTGAGAGGAGGAGAAAAAAAAAAAATCATACTTCACACTTTACCCTTTATCAGGATACAGTTTGAGATCGCAAAAAAAAACCTCAGCACAAAAAGCAACACATACACACAACATCATTAAGCAGTGGGACCAGTGAAGAGGTGAGGAATTGCGTGTGTTATCAATGAGTGTGTGTGTGCATGCGTGTGTGTTCAATAAGTCTGCGCAGAGTGTCGTATCAGGCGTTTTGTCCTTGACAGTTGGAATATGTCAGCCAGTTCAACAGTTCTCACAGAGAGTCCTCAGGAAGGGGAGGGGGGAGCACATGGGAAAGAGCATCATGTTTTCATAACAAACGTGGAGAACGATTTTTGCAGCTGGCTACAAGGCCAGTGTGGGGCACCGGACTGGAATAACAATTTATTTAGGTCAGACAGACAACTGATTATGTTGCCTGTCTTCTTGTCCTTGCTGGTTGTCTCATGGCGAAAGTCCCGAATTCAACCGAATTTGTGGGATGTGGACCCTTTCCGCCCGGTCCAAGTGATCAATCAGCCATTCTCCCAGATTAATCCATTTCTCTTCTGAGTCCAGGAATCTCAGCCAGCCTGCGAACCTGTGTAAGGATCGCATCCAGCTTCCCATTCTGCTCGCGTAGCATCTCAGCCTGAGCGTTGATTGCTCTTGTGACCCCATCGAACACTGTCCACGTTCTCTTAATTTCGTGAAATACCAGGTATCCTCCAACTCCAAACAGCAGGAACCCGAGTATCATAAATCCGAATATGTACACATCTTCGGCGTCCTCGATAGACAGCATCGCCAAACACACGATCCGCCACTTCCCCCAGGCGTCCATTGAGTATCCAGCGAAGAATGTCCCGTCGGGGCATGAGGGTTCTCCTTTCCCCAACTTTGCATTAGAGAAAATTTGATCAATAGCGTTGAGAGACCAGCTGACCAGATCCATCTTACTTGAATTCGTCTGATATGTAAAAAGATGCTCCAAAAAGACACAGACACGCTGAGCAGGGCAAAAAAAGGGAGGGAGGAGCAGAGAGAAAATGCGACCTCTTCCACCGAGAGCAAGACAAAAATAAAAGGGAATATCTGATATCTAATAAATTCTGACGCTATGTCCTTACAAGGATAAATTTATCCAGTCAACCTGGATGGACCGGAGTAATTCAAGGGAAAATGAAGTGTTTATTTGTAGTCACACGTCAGAGCATATCAGCACTGGGGTCAGTAGAACAGAGCTCCCGCAGGAAGTCAGACTGCGCCCCGATTTCCGGTTGTAATTTGTATTTATATCATAGGTTGGACTCACTCTCGACCGAGTATGATTGGACATGAGTAAGTTCAACATGCTTCGTCATATTCTCTGGATCAGCCCAAAACAATGTGTGTGTGTGAATCTGCCCTTCTTTTCCCAGGCTTTCACAATTGTTTTGTCTTCCTACTCCTGGATCACTTTAGGTCATCATGGAAAAGTACTGAGACTTATTTCATTCATAATGTCTAAGTACAAAGCCAATTTTTACAATCCATACATAAAACAACCCCTTCAACATAATCCCATTCATTCCCACCCTGGTCACTGCCCTACATCTGCACACCTGACATGAGGGAGTAGTACACATGAATAAAAGTGAATGCACATGAGGTATTATCTTCTACAATTTGAAATGCATCCAGGAAAGGACCACATACATGCGCGTAATTTGCACGGGGGTTACGGGGGTCATGACCCCCTCAAAAATCAGATCCAGTTAATATAACCCCCCCAATGGTAGACCAAAAGTTACGCCCTTGACCACATATGATTTGAAATTGAACAGCAGAATGTTGAAGTGAGTGCCTTTTTTTTTCCAGTTTTAAACATGAAAAAATGCTGAAATGAAAAACTGAGAAATATGATCTCTGCTGTTAGATCTCATCAGAACTCTGGCTGCAGCATTTTGGATCAGCTGAAGGCCCGGCTTGTATCGGCTCAGACTGTGTTTTGTATAGTTTGGGAACCTCAGGGTTGCATCTGTGTTTTTCATTGTTAGTTATGTTTGAGGGGCGAGACTCAGAAAGAAGGATTGCTGGTTGAGGCGGTGGATTATGGACTATGATTCCGATTAGAGAATCAAGGCACTTGGACAGAGAGATCTGATGTGTCTTCTTTAATGAATGATGTTGAACTTTAACATCATTGTACAACATATGTATGTGTGCGGTCTGAAAATATATAGAAAAGCAATAAAATGTATCAGAAAATCTGCTCAGAATATCATTCAACGGTTAAATCAGAATAAACATTCATAAATAAACTGCCATATGATTTAAAGTTTACCAGTAATATCCCTCACTTATGTACAAACTGTTACTTAAGCATAACACAACAACAGAAATGCAATATAATTGGCAGAGGAAACTGTACAAATTCCAACTAATAAAGTTAGCAGAGGCAAAGCATGCTGAGCAGCATTGGAGCCTCACATATCAAAGTAACCACACAAAATACTCCCAGGTAACACAAACTAGAATAAATTATCAACATATGCATGACTAAGAAGTAGAAAGCACTTGCATGTCCTCAAGAACGCTCACAAGGGATAACAAAACCAGAGAAAGTCCATGCAGCTTCACACAGTCTGCTGACTTGCTGGTCTGCTGCTCTTAGTGTGGCTGAACATGCCCTGACCTGTTCAGCTGCGTTACTGCCTTTCACCAGTAGATGGCGTTTCACCTGCTGGCTTTCTCAGTTATTTATTTTGTACATAGGACTAGCTTAGTCCACAATAGTGTTTATTGATGGAAGCACCATTGATTTAATCATTGTGCCCACTTTAATAAATTCTATTGTGCTATTTTAAAGGAGGAGTTGTTTTCTGCTCATTGTGTGTGTTTCACTGTGAGAATCGCTGACTTTTTAAAACCTCTTCTACATTTTAAAGTACACATGGAAGACATATTTGATTAGAATTGATCAACATGATATATTCTTCATTTAGATTGGAAGGCTGCGGGTTGTCAGAGGTCAGCTGTGCTTCTCTGGTCTCAGCTCTGAAGTCCAACCCCTCCCATCTGACAGAACTGGACCTGAGCTGGAACATGCTGCAGGACTCAGGAGTGAAGGAGCTGTGCAGCTTTCTGCAGAGTCCACACTGTGGCCTGAAGACTCTGAGGTCAGACACCATGTTTTAGTTGTGTGTTCACATTAATATGATGTAAGCTGTGCTGACATTAAATGGTAGATATAAGACGTTTAAAGATCCATATAGATGACCACCCCCCCCCCAAATAAAGGTGTCTTCCCATTCAAAATCTTTGAGAAAATTGTTGAGAAACTGAATGAAATAAAACAGCATATCTGTGACAGCCATTAGCTGATGTGGCTTTGTGGAAGTGTTTACATCAAAGACTTAGGATGTAAAGGCTTTTACTGGTTTTCTGTTGTTTTTATGGGGATAAAAAGACAAAAATCATGAAAAAAGTTCATTATTTGGAATAGCTGTGTTCATATTTGTGTACAAGAATGAAGAAAATGACCAAAAAAGGACAAAAACACTTGTAAATATGTTCAGAATCACTACAAGTTTTGTAATCTTAGGGCGTATTCACACCTACCTCGTTTGGTCCGGACCAAACGGACCAGATTTCCGTTGGTTCGGACCTTTTGGGATGGTCTGAATACAAACCACCGAACTCTGGTCCGGACCAAACAAGCGGACCGAGACCGAGCTGAAAGGTCGGACTCGGTCCGGATCAAACGAACAAATTACTTGATTAAAATTAATTTGATAAATTACTTGTACAGCAGCATAGTAATTACACAGTTGTGAAAATAGCCAAACGTTGAAAAAACATATAGTTTTGATTATATTAAAAGCAATAACGGCACGGAAAGCGTCCATGATTATATTCACTTTTGAACTTAGCACTTTGTGTTGCGCGTGTCGATTCTGACAAATAGCCAAACGACTTCAGGGCGCGTGGCTTTGTTGACATATTTTGGTCCGTTTACTGTAATGTACAGTCTGAAAGCGAACCGCACCAAAATGAAAAAAAAAGGTTCGGACCAAAGCAAGTGAACTATCGGACTTTCCTGGTCTGAATACGCCCTAAGATGTTGCCTGACACGACCTGGCTCAAAAGCCGTATCAAAAAGGAGGAAGCACACGGTTTGTGAGTTAAAAGGAAATCCAATTTATTTAAACAATTCGAACTTAAGCTGAGAATTCAACAAAAGTAAAACAATGGGATGAGGCAATCAGTCATCAGTAGTGTAGTGGTGTTGTGGAACATGAATGTGCTGCGAAGGTGTTGTATGGTGCGAAATATAACAAGAGCACAAACCAAACAAACCCAAAACCAAAAACCCAGCCAGGAACCAAAAGGGAAGAACTAACAAAATAAGGCGGCTTAAATCCACTCCCACAGACGGCCAGGTGTACGAGCTGCCGCAATCACTGCTGCACACTCCAATCAGCTTCCTGGTCTGAGGGAGGAGAGAGACCAGTGTTGCCAGATTGGGCGGGTGGCCGCCCAAGTGGGCGTCTTTTGACTGCCTCCGGCGGGCAGAAAATTCCTTCGGGCAAATCAAATTGTGTTCCTATCAATCCATACAGTGTAGGCCTACGTACACAGCAGGCGGCAGATATGCCGTAGCTGGTTGAACAGAGCCATATATGGCCCTGTGGTTGAGTAGCCGGAAACATTCTAAAATTTAAATTTTAAATTTTACACCTTTTCCATAAGGCTACCGGTACTCAACCAGCTACAGCACTAAGCAGCTACTCGAATACGAAATGTCGTCCAAGTGGGGAAAATATAAAAAGCACTCCAGAAAGGAGTGGGAGTCCGAGGACGTCCTAAAAGCATGGATTGCACCTGTCCTGCAAGATTCGTCCAAGGCACGGTGCAAATATTGCAAAAGCGAGATCCGGGCTCAACTAAGGGACCTTAAAGACCACGCAGAGACAAAAAGACACAAGGCTGACTGTCTCCCGAACGATAAACTAGCATCAAGTCCTTTGCTAGACCAACAACCAGTTCTGATGGCGAGATCAACAATGACCAGAAAAGAAGGGAAATTAGAGTTGCAACATACGTGGCGTGCCACACGTCGATCAATGCAGTGGATGATCTGTCAGACATCCTAGAAGAGGAATTTGGGAAGTTTCGAATGCATCGCACCAAGTGCACGGCCATGATCAAATCAGTGCTGGCCCCTCACTTTAGAAGTGAGCTTAAGAGCGACATAGGTGAGTCCCCATTCTCCCTCTACTGAGACGAAACCTCCGATATATCGGTCAACAAGCTGCTCTGTATAAATACCGGAAAGAAAGAAAGAAAGAAAGAAAGAAAGGGTGTAGGCGGATCGCTGCCCTGATTTATAAAAAAAAAAAAAAAAAAAAAAGGACTTGAACACTTCTGTGCATTATACTGACATGAAAAAAACAACAACTTTGTAACACTGTGAATGATACTTGTTATGTGGTTAATGAGTAATATGTTTCAAAATTGAAGTATTACTCAAATATTAAATGTTTTCATGTGAAAAACGTTGTTGGGCGGTTTTTAGCTGAAGTGGGCGGGTTTTGGAACGTGATTGGGCGGAAATCGCTCAACCTAATCTGGCAACACTGAGAGAGACGTGCCCGGCACAAGCCCCAGGGGCTGTGACACTGCCACACAGTACTACTCATACTCTCACTCATCACGTGCACATTAGGTGATTACATTGAATACTGACCTCATAAACTGTAACGTTTGAGCTCTTTTTCACTTGTTCTGTTGGACTGTTTTAACCTGCATCCTGTTGGCTTCAGCTCACATGCTTTATTCTTTATTCAGATTGCAGTGCTGTGGGTTGTCAGACGTCAGCTGTGCTTCTCTGGTCTCAGCTCTGAAATCTAACCCCTCCCATCTGACAGAACTGGACCTGAGGTACAACTACAACCTGCAGGAATCAGCAGCGAAGCAACTGTCTGATCTTGTGGAGAGTCCAGACTACAAACTGAAGACTCTGAGGTCAGTTCACTGAATGGAACTGTTGGAGGTCTTCATGTTTCCAGACACAATTAATTCTCCTGCATCTTCATTTATAATTTATAGTTAATCAAATGTAAGAAAACACATTGAATAATTATTTGATGCTGACACTAATATTTAAGGCCTGCAAAGATATAAAAGCACATTTGATTCCATTTTTTCGACATGTTTTTGTGTTTCATTCAGATTTGAGCACTGCAGTTTGTCAGAGATCAGCTGTGCTCCTCTGGCCTCGGCTTTGAAGTCCAACCCCTCCAACCTGACAGAACTGGACCTGAGTGAGAACACCATAAAGGATTCAGAAGTGAAACAGCTGTGTGGTTTTCTGGGAAGTCCACTTTGCAGACTGAAGACTCTGAGGTCAGACGCCACCTTTTTGTTGTGTTCCAAGATGAATGTGATGTGAAAGCTGTGTTGACACTAAACTTTACATATCAGACTGATGTTATACTGATCCACACTGAGGACCATCACAGTAAGTCTGTTTTTTCAGTGTTTTTTCTCATAAGCATCTGAACATGCAGCAGAGGATCAGCATCATAATGAAATGTGTTGGATGAGAAGATGGAACAAAGTCTCAGCATCCTGCAGTCCTAAAGATGGAGAAAAACAAATCTCCAGCTTCATTATAACATCTGTAAAGGGAAACATTACTCTTATAATTTACAACTGAGGAATGCAAGAAAGTCCTACTTCTCTGACATCATCACCAAATATTGGTGATGAAACAACTCCACCGCTGCATCAAGAGTGTACAGCACTGAGAGAAACGGCGGAGAAGTGAAGCCCAAGCAAAGTTTGATCGCTGATGCGTTCAGTAGCGTTACGCCATACGAGTCGACGTCCACCCGGCACAAAGACCTTACAGATGCTGTAACATACCACATGGTGCCCGTGTACACCGTCACAAAAGAGGGCTTTCAGAAAATGCTTCGGTCGCTGGACAAACGTTACAAAATACCATCCCCAACATATTTTAATCAAGTGGCCATTCCAAAAATCTACAACGAAAGTAAAATGAATGTTGAATCCGAGCTCCGTGAAATTGAACGTTTTGCCACAACCACGGAGCTGTGGTGGAGCCGGACGACTGAACCTTACATCAGTTTAACGCTCCATTTTATAACAACAAACTTCCAACTCAAGACCCGATGTCTGCAGACGTCCTTCTTTTGTATTATGTGTTTTACTTTTCAGAAAAATGCTGAGTTTTCACTGAACCCACAGTCATATCGTATCGCTATCGAGATATGAAATATGAAGGTATTTCACAGTTCATCTCAGATCTCTGGCTCATGTAAAGTCTGCACAGTCAGAAGTCTGATCAATACAGCAAAGAGTGACTATATCCATGTTTTAATGTGCATAAACAGAAGTAAGGTCCAGTGAAGGGATGCACAACAGCAGGGTAACGTTGTAAAACTCTGCACCTTGAGGAATCTAATAGGTTGGTGATAGAAACTCTTCTGAAGTCATGTGGGCCGTGCTGCCAGGCTCCTGTACTGCCTGCCTTCCGGTAACCAGGAGAACAGTTGGCTCCTTGATGATGCTGCGTGCCTTCCCAAAGCATCGCTTGTGGGGTTTGTCCTGCATGGCAGGAAGAGTTTCCCCTGTGCTATAATGATAATAATAATAATAATAATAATAATAATAATGTATTTTATTTATAACGCACTTTACATCAATTTAATGAGCTTAGAGTGCTACATTGTAAAACTAGCCAAACAAAAAAACAAAAAAAAAAAACAGTAAAATAGTATTAAGATTTTTCAGGCAAACTAAAGGCTTTTCTAAAAAGATGAGTTTTCAGGCCTTTTTTAAAAGAATCCACAGTCTGTGGTGCCCTTAGATGGTCGAGGAGAGCATTCCACAGACTGGGTGCAGCTGAGCTGAAGGCCCGGTCGCCCATAGACCTGAGCCTTGTCCTTTGGAGCTGGAGGAGATTGGCCTGTCCAGAGCGGAGATGATGTGAGGAGGAATGGGGGGCGATGAGTTCTTTGATGTAGGGGGGGGGGCAGTGCCATGGAGGCACTGGTGGGACAGAAGGGAAATCTTGAATTCGATCCTGTACTGGACAGGAAGCCTATGGAGGGATTTGAGGATGGGTGTGATGTGGTGGTACTTCCGCCCCCCCATCAGGATCCTGGCAGCACAGTTCTGAATATACTGCAGCTGCTGGATGTTCTTGCTGGGGATCCCGATGAGGAGTACGTTGCAGTAGTCCAGCCTGGAGGAGACAAAGGCATGGACAAGTTTTTCAGAATCAGGGAGAGTGAGTATGGGGCCGAGTTTGGTAATGTTTCTGAGGTGGAAGAAGGAGGTTTTGCAAAGTTGTTTGATGTGAGCCTCAAAGGTCAGGTGAGGGTCCATCCTAACACCGAGATTAATGACTGAGGGTGAAAGGTGGATGTCGTGGCCGGAGAAGGTGATGCTGGTGATAGTGGATGACCGGATCTGGTGCGGAGTGCCAACAAGAATGGCTTCTGTTTTTGAGCTGTTTAGTTGCAGGAAGTTTGCCGTCATCCACGCCATGATCTCCTCCAGGCAGGTGGAAACTGTGGATAGGGCTGCAGAGGGGGTTGGGTTTGTTTTAATGTAGATTTGGGTGTCATCAGCGTAGCAGTGGAACGATATTCCATGCCGGCTGATGACACGACCAAGGGGGAGCATGTACAGTGTGAAGAGGGTGGGGCCAAGGACAGAGCCTTGAGGGACACCACATGTAACGGAGTGCATGTCTGAATTTGCACCTCCCAGGAATACATATTCTGTTCTGTCAGTGAGATATGATGTGAACCAAGCCAGGGTAGTGTCAGAAAGTCCGATGGAGGAGTGGAGGCGGTGTAGAAGGATGTGGTGGTCGATGGTGTCGAAAGCTGCGGTGAGGTCAAGAAGGATGAGAAGTGATGGAGAGCCAGCGTCAGCGGTCAGTAGCAGGTCATTGGTAACCCTGACCAGAGCGGTTTCTGTACTGTGGCCAGAGCGGAAACCAGACTGGAACTTCTCATACAAGCTGTTAGTGGTGAGGTGGTTGTGAAGTTGAGCAGAAACTACCTTTTCCAACACCTTTGATAGGAAAGGTAGGTTGGAGATGGGGCGGTAGTTGACAAGTGTTTCTGGGTCCAGGCTGGGCTTTTTGAGTAGTGGCTTGATGACAGCAGTTTTCAGGGACGTGGGAACATGGCCGGACCGGAGGGACTGATTGATGATTTTGGTGATCATGGGACTTATTGCAGAGGAGTGACTTTTAATAAGTTGTGAGGGAAATGGGTCCAGGTCACAGGTGGAGGGCTTCATCTTCCTCAGAATGACTTCGATGTCATGCTGTGTGGTGTTAGTGAAACAGCAGAGGAGTTTAGTAGTCTCGGACTGAGGGTCTGAGGGAGCAGAGAGAGCGGGGGGGCTGGAAGGAGCGGAGGGTGGGGAGGCGGGGGTGCTAGAGAGAACGGAGCAGATGTTGTCTACTTTAGACTTAAAAAAGGAGATGAAGCTATTGCACCGCTCCTGCGTGCTATCTGAGTGTAGGGGGGTTTGAGGTTTGAGGAGGTGATTTAAGGTTGAGAAAAGTTGCTTGGAATTACCAGGGCTATTGTTGATTTATATGGGAGTAGATCCGGAACCGAGTGTCACTGAGAGACTTGCTGTAGGCCTTCTGGTGTTCCCTGTAGGCCAGCTTGTGAGCAGCAAGTCTGGAGTCCTGGAAACACCGTTCAAGGACACGCCCCGTTCTTTTTAACAAGCGTAGCTCACTGGTATACCTGGGGGCTGTACGTGTGAAGGTGACAGTTCTTGGCTTGAGTGGCTCATGACGGTCCAGGAGGGTGCTGAGTGATGAATTGTATAAATCCACAGATTTATCCTGTGCTGTGCTGCTTCCACCACTCTCTGCAGTGTTTTGCGGCTGTAGGCAGACAGTATCACACCATAACACAGCCCGTCAGCAGCTTTTCGGTTGTGCTCCTGTAGAAGCTGGTGATGATGTTGAGATTCATGCCAAACTTCCTCAGCTTCCTCAGGAAGTGGAGCCTCTGGGAGCTTTCATGCACAATATATCCACAAGCAGAGTCCAGGATAGGTCCTCTGTGATCTGCCCTCTGCTGACCGTTTCAACCATGGCACCGCTGCTGTAGAGCTTTCAGTGTCCCCCCTCACTGTCTCCTTCTGAAGTCCACCATCTCTTTTTTGTTTTGCTAACGTTAGGAGAGAGTTTGTTCATCTGACACCAGAGGTCCGTTTCACGAAGCAGGTTTAGTGAAAACTCTGAGTCGATTAACCCTGAAATGAGGGAAACCCTGAGTTTTCCGTTTCACAAAGGGAGGTAACTCAACCCAGAGAAAGAGGGGTAACTCTAGCCTGTTTCACAAAGAGAGGTAACTTAACCTCTCGGTCAGTTACCGTAGTAACAGACTCTCTGAACCTAACCTGGTCGGGACCAGGTTTTATTCAAGAAATCTCGAGTTTCTTTCCGTCTCCGCCCTCTTTCAGCCACACACGACATTTGATTTCCTCATTCATTCAGTCAGCAGAGCGAGTTTTGGCGTAGCAGGTAGTTCTTCTAGTTCTAGAAGTCGATTTATAATATATAAAATTTATAATATACAGTAAGAGGCGACTTTTTCCACGAACATGGCATGTCCGTTTATCAACGATCCCGTGGATGAAGGTGCAGCATTAGCTACTGCGCAGAGAATTGGATATTCGTCGGGAGATGGTTATCAGACCACGCATTGATGTTTTAGCATTTCCAGACAATTTTCTTTTTGAGCGGTACCGTTTCACGTCACAGTCCATCATTTATATATACAACATAATCCGTCCTTACATTGGCAACATTACCAACCGCAGTCATGCTCTCACATCTCAGCAGATGTTGTGTGTTGCACTGCGTTTCTTTGCATTACTACTGCGCAGAGAATTAAATATTCATCAGGAGATGGTTATCAGACCGTGCATAGATGTTTTTGCATTTACAGACAATTATCTTTTTGAGGGACACCATCAGAATTTTGTTGGGACAAAAGAAAAAAAAGACAATATATATTTGTAAAATAAATATTTGTATGAATAGGCTTAAAAAAGATAAATATAGGCCTATTATATTTTATTAAAGCACTTGTGTCTTGGGGGTGGACTCCCTCCAGGGATTCCCTGGCCACTGGCCTTCCAATATTCTGCTTAGGGCCAGCTCCTCTGCCTCTGTTAGAGGTGGCGGTGCTGGGCACCACCCATTTTACAGGCATCTGCCTTCTTTCTGTTGGCTCAGTAGAAGTCTGTGTTAGTTTAAATAGGCTTAATTATTTAACAGAACATGATATAGATGAGAAGAAATTTCTGTGTGTGAAAACAGCATTATGTTGGGGATAAAACAACTGCACAGTCAAATAGCCACTTAATATTTACTTTACAGTGTAAAACATGATCAAAATGAGGTACCTCCATGCCAAGGTCTCACCTGTTTGAACAATGGGCCTCATGCAAGAACATTTTTGTATTTTTATTCTAAATTTCTCTTACTTTTTTCTTAAGAAGGTCTCGTACGAACACGCCACGTCAGATTCAACAAACGCTCTTAACTTCGGAAAAAGTGTGTAAACGACCTGCGTAAATGATGAATCACACTCGTGCGTATCTAAGTTCACGTGCACGAGGATAGTAGATTTGCATACTCCATGCCCTAAATTATACCATATAAGGCTGTGCTTCCTCTCTCCTATGCCAGGCAGTGTTGACTGTTGAGTCATGAAAACGGCATCAAGGCGCAAAAAGAACAACTTTAGGGGCTCTGAGACTGAAGTTCTGCTTTCAGAGATCCAAAAAGGAAAATCTGTCATTTTTAGCAGTGTCAGCAGTGGAATTACGGGACCTGCTAAAGCAAAGAAATGGGAAACAATTACGAGTTCTGTTAATACCGTGTCACCGAAATAAAAAATAAATGGTTTGATATGAAAATGGCTTAAGAAAAACATCTCGCCCTGGGCAGGCGCTCGATGACTGCAACTAAAGCCGTGCAATCAGTTGTTGCCTCATCATGATGGCACTTTGATAGGGTGGTCCATGAGGGGGGTCTTCTGGCACCACACCTTCTGGTCTGCCTGGGCTGGTTCAGGTTGTAGGAGACCCTCGTTCATGGCGCAATATTGCCATGAACGAGGTATCGAGACACACCCACCTGGCCTTCAGCTCAGTGCGCTCCACGACGGCACGGGTGTTTTGATGTGTCTCGTGCTCCAATTGTGATTGGCAGTCCAGCCATGGGATGAAAGTCCCTCTTAATTTGTACTTGTTGGACAGCGGCGTATGGGAATCTGATGTACCATGGGGGATAAACTGATGAGAGTTTTGATGACCAAGGGGAGCGCACGACTCATAGAGGACTGGGACACACCCGATCTGTCTCCAATCTCCCTCTGAAAGGTTCCAGTGGCCAAAAATCCAAGGGTGCTGAGGACCTGGACGTGTGGTGGAATTGGGTTTGATCGGCGTGCTTCTCTCTGGAGTTGTGGCTCTAACAACAAGCTGCATATTTGCAGCTGCACAGTCCTTGGGAATCTTAATCGCGATGTCAGCCATTCGTCTGTCTCCACACGCTCTCTTCCAAGAGCCTGACGCACTAAGGCATCCAAAAGTAACAAGTCAGCCGCTGGTTACACTTCCCATTGAAGTCGTTATATACAGAGTCAGATTAACCTTCAATTAGTGCATAATTCAAGTCAAACAGAATAATGTCAGCATCATTATGGGGTATAATGTATATATTTATTTATGTTGGCTTCAAAGTAATTAAATATACAATCCATTAGTCAAGCAAACTTGATTTGAATAACAGCGGACTATTTTAGGAAACTCCTACGACAGGTCTGGATCACTCGTAAATTCTGTTCGTACCTGAAAGAAAACGTAAAATACGAAAAGATTGGTTAATGCGCAAATTCTCTTAAAGGTCCCATGGCATGAAAATTTCACTTTCAGAGGTTTTTGAGCCTTAAAATGAGTTTCTCTAGCCTCCTTAAGTCACCCCAGTGAGTAGAAATTGCGAAATGTATTCACAGAGCAGTACAGCATTTCCTCCGTGTTTTGAACAGAGCGCCTCCAAGTGTCTCGTTGACTCAAGGCTCCTGGTATGACGTCATGCCAGGATAGAGCTCATTAAAATTTCCCACCCCCTCTCTCCGCCACGCCCTCTGTCTCCACCCACTGCTGGTAAACTACCTGTATCTTACCCGCCCAACTCATGTGGAGTAGACCGAGAGTCGCCACGACTGAAGACAGTCACAGAAGATACAGCAATGGCTTCCAAACGACTTTACCATGCGAAATGTACTGTGCCAGGATGTGAAGATGAAGAGAAGAATATGTTTCCGCTTCCATCCTCTGTCCCTTTGAAAACGGAATGGCTAATTTCATTTGGATGGACGGGTGCCCATGCATGTTCCAAAGAGCGTCAGTGTTTGCGCGACACATTTCAGAGGAATGATTTCACAACTTGGGACAGTACAGGGCAGGTTTTGCCCTACACCTGAAGTTGAAGCCTGGATCAGTGCCAAGCCTTGCCGGTCCATCAGCTACCCACACCGATCAAGTAAGTCATAATTATTTGCTAGCCGCTAGCACTTTATGGGTGACAGCTAACTAGCCAACATTAGCTGTGGAGGTATTTATCCATGAAACCTACAATGCGCTACAAAACCAATACTCTGTTAAACTGGTTAGATTTAGAAAATTGGTTGTAAAACAAGACATTTGTCTTTTGACCAAGTACTGTATCTTACGTGTATGGGACTACATAAAAGCATGAATACTTAGGTAAGCAAGTCTAGTTATGTTCTGCGGCTAGATATGTCTGTTACACGGAAAATGACGCCCGACGAAAACAATTCATATTTTGTAAGCTTTCTTTCGATTGGTGACTTTATATTTTGAAAGCATTTGTTACGGTTTGGTGACTTTTTTTTTTTTTTAACGTCGAGTCATTTCTGCGTCTTTCGTGTGTGATATGCGATCGGATGTTGTGGCTAGGTGAAGGATGTTTAGCAAACGTTTGCTGACTTCCCTCGAACATACACCATTACGTATCTGTCAATTCGAACACAATTTTGACTTCAAATCTGTCGTGACTCGTCAGTTTATCACGAGTGTAATGCTCGGCTTTCGAACCATGAGATGTGTGCTCTCTGTCTGCATCAGGTTCACTCTTCACTGGCCAGCACATCCCGGACCAGGGATGCTGCCTGCCAGACTGACCCCATTGTCAATAGGACTGCAGCCACACCGAAGAATGTTGTCTTTCTCTATATTGGAATGCTTTGCAGGTGAGATGTTTTACCTTGTAGTTGTTGAAAGTTTTTCTTGTCTGAAATGTCATTATTGAGCCGGGTTTCTCCAGCACTATAAGGCACAAAACACCTAGACCAGGTCCCCTGAAAAGATTGTCTTGTGAATGTAATTTATATTTGATTTACCAAAAAATGTATACTTTTAGGGGGTTTTCAGATCATAGTTCCCATGAAACTTCACAATATATGAAAAGCTTTTTCCAAAATGCTTTATACCTTCTTTCAAAAATATTGTTTTATTTGTTACTACCATTAAAAGCAGCATTTAAATGTTTCAAATACTATCTCAGCTGATATCACTTTCCTGATGCTTGAAATCAGATTTTAAAAAAAGTAATGAGAACAGCTTCTATAGCATTTTGGAAAAGAGCTTTTCATATGCTCTCCCATGATGATGCATGTGTCTCTACCAGCTAACCCCCACCACCATGACAAATGAAAATTCTGTGAGAAACACCGTTTACACATTGTTTCTTGTACTTTCAGACTGTACTTGGCGGCGATCCACTTTAATGAAAATGCGAACCGACCACAGGCCCAGACAGCAGACTGTGTACCTCTCTTCAAAATCTCCTTTCCCAAATCCAAGAAGGGAGAGTGCACAGTCAAACGTCAAAAGACTAAGCCAACCTTTGGTAAGACCTCAAAAGTTCAAGAATTCAAGTCCAACTACTTTTGCCTGTATCAAATTTACTGAGGTTAATTCCAACAAATAGGAATACAAAAAATGTGAGAAATAGAAATCTAAACAAACATAAATATATAGAACAAATATAAATATAAACATTGAAATGTACAAATGACTAACTGAAATATACAAATGTTGTGCGTGTACAGTGTGTATGAATGTTCTGTGTGAAAAGGGAATGTGGATGTCCTGATGGACCTAATTTTTCACACGCGAGGCAGTCTAAACCCGGTGCAGTGTCCTTCATCATCGGGGTACTCGGCACAGATACGCAGGACCACACAGGCAGGAATGACCACTCTGATCCGGCGACCCAAAAAGCCCCAGCACCACGCCACAAACTGCCTGTAGGCCAAATACCTGAAGCGCCTGGAAGAACAGATAGAAAAAAATACACTTGAAGAGAATGTTGTTGTTCTTCTGTTATTGCTATGTTGTACATATTTACATATTCCTATGGATTATTCTTGATTGTGTTTTAATAATGTCTTGTAAATAAATCTACAAACACTCTTCATACTGTCTGCATAGTTGAATTATCAGGCTCTGTTGGGTGGGTATACTGTAAACTCTATGTATGTGGCTATGAGTGATTATTTTACAACGCTTACCGATGCGTTCTTCTCAGGCGTAAACTGCCAAACAGGTAGATCCAAATGTTTACAGTGTTACCTGAGGGATCTCCATGCAGCATCTATTCTCCCTTTCTGTGGGCATTATCTCGCAAATTCCACATTGACACCTATTATTTAAAAAAAAAAGGCAGTGTAATGATATTCTGTTTTCAGGTAATGCCGGCAAATATAACAATGAAACATTTTTAGTGGCAAGTAAATGAGTTAACAGGTGAGCATGGAGAATAATTACATGCTGGTCAGAATACTATCATGTTTTTTGCATGCCATAGGCTACTGTATAACTACATGGGCAACGCACAGCTGGCTGTTCCCAGTGAAGACAGGCTACTAAAAAGGTGTACACAGAAATATGTGGCATAAGTTTCACTTCGTGTAGTTACACTTTGGATCCAGCACCTGGTCAGGATATGATGAGGTATGTTTTTTTTTTTTTTGTATATTACAGCATGTAAACCTTTTTGTCTAGAAAACTTGGTTATAAATCGCTCCCCTTATGTCAACACTGGGTGGAGAATCATTTGCCAAACAGGACAGTGTTTGTGGGGGTAATTGCAATTTTCATGAAATTACCCACCGGCGTTTATTAGTTGTTTTTCATAACATGTTGGCAATGTGTACTATGGGAAATACTTTGGCAGTGTTACTGTTGTACAATGCAAGGCGACATTGAGAAAGTTACTTGGTGTAGAGACTGGAGATGCCAGCAGCCATACTCACTAATGTTAGCACTGCAAATACGTGCCCACATTGCAAAATAAGTTGGGAACTTATACGTTTTGTAAGCAAAAATAATATTTTAGGTAGTCCTGATGTAGTGACTAATTTCTGCTCTAATTAGGCTACCGTAGGCTAAGCGA
Organism: Odontesthes bonariensis; assembly: GCF_027942865.1. NCBI lineage: Eukaryota > Metazoa > Chordata > Actinopteri > Atheriniformes > Atherinopsidae > Odontesthes > Odontesthes bonariensis. The sequence continues at coordinate 3,659,450 of NC_134528.1, read as the reverse complement.
CTGCTAGTATCTGCGCACCTCAGTGGTTCGGACCAACCCAACTATAAACGTTTCCAGACATAACATTTCAAACTCACCATTCTGAGACGTTTTGCTGAAGGCGCTGCTGATCTGCAGTTTGTTGCTGAACTGCCTGCGCCTCGGCTTCAGGGTCCGATTCCGGGTCGAAGGCGAACGGTACGATGGTTTGCTCACCTGCCATTTCTATTTTTTTTCCTACTAGCAGGCAGCTAACATGCGCGGAGCCAAAACAGAGAATCAGACACGCCCCCATTCAGCCATGACACACCCCTCGCGCTCCTCCTTGCTTCTCATTAGGAAAACAGGGCACTGGAGAGAGCGCTGAAATGCGGCTTTCTTCTAAGTGGCCAAATCTGCGTTTTCCGGGTTAATTTTGAGAACGCCTGGGGGTATAACATCCTGAAGCCTCCGAAAGCCCATTTAAAGCGCCGCTACTATACCATGCCATGGGAACTTTAAATCACTCGTACGGATTTAAGAACAAATCTGTGCGTACGAACGGTTCTTGCATGAGGCCCAATGTTTTTATATTTCATCTTAAGCTGCTGCCAAGTGCGCTTCTCCCCCGCGGGATGGCAACTAAATTAAATAAATGAATGGGCTACCATTCAAGCAGTTTTCCCCTGTAATATTATTGTGATTGCAAAGGACTACATTTAAACTTACGCATTGACGCGAGCAGCAATGTTCCCCCACGCCGTCTCCCTCTCCTTTGCTGCTGCAGCGGTGTTGCACTTCTTTTTAAAAACGTGTTGAAACTCGCCGAATGAGCGCACTAAAATTTCTAATTCGATGTTTGTAAACTATGTAGCCCGCCTCTTCCCCGTTGCCATGGTGACTCGTCGAATCGGGGCTCCATTGATGCTGTCTTCTTAAAGTGGTGGTGCACGCGCTAAACTCAAGGTGAACCTACTCAGAGTTGATTAACCTCACTCAAATCAGCGTTTCTGGAACCGAAAACTCAGAGTTTTCTATCTCAGAGTAGATCAACTCAGAGATCAGGAATAGACTCAGAGTTGGTTGAACCTGCTTTGTGAAACGGACCCCAGGTGGTAAGTGCTGCTCCCTCCTCTCTGTAGGTTGTCTCGTCTTTCTCTGCGATGAGACCTAAAATGGAGGTGTCATTGGCAAACTTAATGATGACAAAATCCCACTAATGATACATCAGCATCCTTTAATCTGCCTTTAATCTGAAGACTCTGAGGTCAGACACCATGTTTTTCTGTCTGCTTCTAAATCATGTGACTCTGATGGAAGCTGTGATGTTTAAAGACTGAATGGAAACACTGAACTTAACACTCTGACTCCTCCTTGACTTCAGCTTTGTAGCTTCCTGCTGGAGATGGAGGAGGTCTCCCAACCATCAGCCTCAAACTCCACTGATTCTGATAGTTAGTCAAAGTGTCCATCAGCATCCATTAATCAGCCAAACTGATCAATCAGTCCACCTCTGGATGCTTCCAACACTTTTCTAAGGCTCTGTAATGTTTGGACTGACTGAAATATTCAAACACAACAAGTCACAGTAACAAGTTCTGCTGCTGTCGACTCTTTAAAGAAGTTTGATGACATGATTATATTAAACATCACTGCACCATGTTTTTGTGCCTTTAACATTCAATAAAACAGTTAATTTGATCTTTATTTCTATCAGTTTGTTCCCATTTGCTCCCAAATTGCTCCTGACATGTTTGTTTTCTTTGAAACTTGAATCATTTGGCTGCACAACATGAGTTTGTATGGATGGAGCCACTGGTGGAGCTGGCAGAGTTTAGAGCTGAAGTCACTCCGTCTTTATTGAAGCAGCAGCATGTTGTCATTAATATTAATGAGAGCTCTTTTTCACTTGTTCTGTTGGACTGTTTTAACCTGCATCCTGTTGGTTCAGCTCACATGTTTTATTCTTTATTCAGATTGGAGCGCTGCAGTTTGTCAGAGATCAGCTGTGCTTCTCTGGTCTCTGCTCTGAAGTCCAACCCCTCCTCCCATCTGACAGAACTGGACCTGAGCGGGAACACAAACATCAGAGACTCTGCAGCGAAGGAGCTGAGCAGCTTTCTGCAGAGTCCACACTGTGGACTGAAGACTCTGAGGTCAGACACCATGTTTTAGTTGTTTGTTCAGATTAATATGATGTGAAAGTTGTGCTGGTCTTCATGGTAAAGTCTGTTTTCTTCTTCAGGGGTTTAGTTGATGAAATGATGATTTATTAAATAATAAGAAAACACAGTGAATCTGTCAGACAGAAACAAATCTAGAATCACTGGCTGATGCTTCTAGAGCTCCAGAGTTAGTGAATATTTCTGGCTGAAACAATAACAACAGTTTGGAGCAGCAAAGCTCCAAAAGCCCGTTAATCAGCTGATACTAACAAACTCCCCTCCAACACTGTTGGAAATGAACAATCTTTGACTTGGTTAGAAAACAGCTTTCATCACAGCAGCAGTTATCTTCAGTCAGATTCATTCATGATGACAAAATCCAGCCAAAAAGCTTCTCCCACTGATAATTTAAAGTAAATCATTTTCAGTTTGGACCTTTTTGCTCCACTTAATTTATTTAAAGATAAATTAGCTAAAAGTAGAAAAGTCCTGCAGCAAAAAGGGTTTTTGCAATAACTCCAAATTTATAACAACGCCAAGTTTATAGGCCACACAGAGAGAATGCCAAGCTACCACCAAGTTCCTTTTTATTCTTTATTAGTACTTCCGTTTCCATGTGGGACTGAATGTGAAGCTGAATGAAAATGATAGCATTCAGCTTTGGTAGCAGACATTGAGATTTCTCCCACTGGGTCTCCAGTGGAACGTGGTGGAGCAGCACAGATGTTGGCCTTCAGGCTCCAGTCACCCACCCTCCGTCCCTCTCACTTTCTTTTCTCAAATCAATCTCTTCAACCTCACATCTAATAACAAGAAACTTAAAGTGTTTCATGAAAGCAACATATTTCTGTTTCTAAGGCAACGGTTTAGTCCAAATCCTGATTGTTTTCAGCACAAAATCATCCTTCTTCATCCACTGACATTGAACAATGTGTTCTTCTCTCTGGTTTGTATCAGAACATTCCAAGAAAAACAAAGTATCAGGAGGAGGGAAAAGGCATAATTCCTTCTTTTTTTGTCTTAAAAGAAGACAACTGTAAGTGTGCAACGTATTTTCATACAAAGTAACTGACTCTAAAGACACAAAAGCTGGTGTAACACTCTCCCCATTATCATCAATGACCCTAAGAGGGAGGAGCAGAGACGGGTGGGCCAGAGGAGTGTGAGGTGAGGACAGAGAACAGGGAAAAGAATGATCTTTATTCATTTCAAATGCTGTCATATTTCCTTTCAAACTGAATTTAGTATCACCAGATGGAGGCAGTTTATAACTGAAGATTACTAAGTGTTTCAACACCTCAGGTGTTCACATTGAAGGCATCTAGCTTATTCATGTTGTTTTTTCTGCATTACTCTCAAATTCTAATGATATAGATACATATTTGCTGTACAAAGCTTTATTGAAAACTTTAAAAGTTCACTATTCAGAAAAATGTGACACCCGTTCAGCTAATTGTGTTGTGCAGTTTCAAGTCAACGTGTATTTTAATCTGGCAACAACTGGCCTCTAAAGATGGTTCCGGGTTGAGAATATTGTCATAGAGCTGTTTGTTCCCCCATTTTACAACATAATCAGGCAGCCATTTTTACCTCTGAGCCTCTCCAGTCCATCAGGACTTAACTGAGGGCTTCAGTGGGAACTGACTTTCATTCCACCTTAATTATTCCAAATGTAACTGCATCAAAATATGAGAGAATTTATAAAACTGTCATTAACCGTGTTGAGTTGGTTCCTTTTTGGGGGTTTCAGCTAAAGTGGTTTCAGTGCTTCCAGAATGTTCCCTAAATAAAACCTTACTTGGATTTTCAGAAGTGAACTTGAATTTATTTGCATACTTTTAAAGATGTAATCAGAAGATCTCAGACAGTTTCCAGATCTTTAAGTATTCATTTCACCACGTAAGCACAGAACATTATCAGAAAGTATAAGAGAATCCCACAAAAGTTAAAGAAATTCATTCTAATTGTAATATTTTTCATTTCTTTCTTCAAACAAACACAAAAACAAAATTAAAAAAAGAAAATATGGAGAAATCAAAATAAAATGAAGAAATAAATGATTTGGAGGGATTAAATAGATCAACATTGCAAAGGAAACTAATACAGGAATAATAAATCAAAATAAGACAAATAAATACATTCTAACTGTAAAAATGTATTCAATTCAAAACTGAGTCACAAAGTATATAAATAGCAACATTAACACAATTAAACCAACAAACAATAGAATTAAGGCAGAAAAATGACATTCTTTATCTTTGTTTAGGCACAAATTCTGTTTTTTTAATTATTATTTTAGTTGAATTTATCATCTTACAAACTAATTTATTGAACTATTTATATATTTTGTATATATTTCAGATTATGGCTGTTTCAGTCCTCCATAGAGGAGAGCCCAGAAGTAACAAAGTGATCACCTTTTTTTCCCAATAACACCATTAAAGGACAAGACCGTTTTTTTTACATTGGGCCCTTGATTTCACATTTTAACATGATGTTCTACTCACCCCTGCTTGTTGTTGGTAATTTGGAGCTGTTCCGAAGATATTCGAGAGGCGTCTGGCTGCTCTCTTGAGATATTCGGCCATGAAACGGTTTCCTATGGGCAACGTTATACAGGCACAAACTATGCTGTTTATAATTTATTAATTACTCTACACTAGCACTGATAACGTAGAGGTGCGTCGCTTACTTAAAAAAATCCGGGTTACTATAATTTAGAATTTTTGTCGTAAAGTGGGTGTTCCTGACGTCCTCGTCGTGCTACTACCACAGACAAACACACACAGACTTTACGACAAAAATTCAAAATTACAGTAACCCGTATTTTTTTAAGTAAGCGACGCACCTCCACGTTATCAGTGCTAGTGTAGAGTAATTAATAAATTATAAACAGCGTAGTTTGTGCCGGTATAAACTTGCCCATAGGAAACCGTTTCATGGCCGAATATCTCAAGAGAGCAGCCAGACGCCTCTCGAATATCTTCGGAACAGCTCCAAATTACCAACAACAAGCAGGGGTGAGTAGAACAACATGTTATAATGTGAAATCAAGGGCCCAATGTAAAAAAACCGGTCTTGTCCTTTAATGGTGTTATTGGGGAAAAAAAAGGTGATCACTTTGTTACTTCTGGGCTCTCCTCTATGGAGGACTGAAACAGCCATAATCTGAAATATATATCCACACTGTGAACAGGAGACTCTGGGCTCAGTTCCCTGCCTGTAAATATAGTATAATTTCTATGTCAAATCTATAAAATGTCATTTTGTTTCCTAAATTTCAATTTTGAAAATCAGAAAAATCTGAAAATTAAAATCTGAAACTGAAGGAAAAATAATTAAAACACGAAAAAACACATAAAATAAGATTTGAAATGAAAAATGCATCAAATAATCTACAATCAAATAACATCAAAGTAAAATCATCTGTTTTAACTTTGAATGAAATTTCTTTTTACAGAATAAGACTTGACTTTCAGTTTCAACTGATGGAAAAAGTAATATTTGGGCCCAGTTAAACTCCATGTAGAAACAGCTTTGGTAGCGAGCATCTGTACTGATCTGCTCATTAGTCCAGTGTTTGGATTTCCTGAAGATGAGTCTCTAAGCTGAGCTGCTGTGTGCTGTGTTTGTGTCTGCTTCTAAATCATGTGACTCTGATGGAAGCTGTGATGTTTAAAGACTGAATGGAAACACTGAACTTAACACTCTGACTCCTCCTTGACTTCAGCTTTGTAGCTTCCTGCTGGAGATGGAGGAGGTCTCCCAACCATCAGCCTCAAACTCCACTGATTCTGATAGTTAGTCAAAGTGTCCATCAGCATCCATTAATCAGCCAAACTGATCAATCAGTCCACCTCTGGATGCTTCCAACACTTTTCTAAGGCTCTGTAATGTTTGGACTGACTGAAATATTCAAACACAACAAGTCACAGTAACAAGTTCTGCTGCTGTCGACTCTTTAAAGAAGTTTGATGACATGATTATATTAAACATCACTACACCATGTTTTTGTGCCTTTAACATTCAATAAAACTGTTAATTTGATCTTTATTTCTATCAGTTTGTTCCCATTTGCTCCCAAATTGCTCCTGACATGTTTGTTTTCTTTGAAACTTGAATCATTTGGCTGCACAACATGAGTTTGTATGGATGGAGCCACTGGTGGAGCTGGCAGAGTTTAAGAGCTGAAGTCACTCCGTCTTTATTGAAGCAGCAGCATGTTGTCATTAATATTAATGAGAGCTCTTTTTCACTTGTTCTGTTGGACTGTTTTAACCTGCATCCTGTTGGCTTCAGCTCACATGTTTTATTCTTTATTCAGATTGGTGGGCTGCAGTTTGTCAGAGATCAGCTGTGCTTCTCTGGTCTCTGCTCTGAAGTCCAACCCCTCCTCCCATCTGACAGAACTGGACCTGAGCTGGAACACAAACATCAGAGACTCTGCAGCGAAGGAGCTGAGCAGCTTTCTGCAGAGTCCACACTGTGGACTGAAGACTCTGAGGTCAGACACCATGTTTTAGTTGTTTGTTCAGATTAATATGATGTGAAAGTTGTGCTGGTCTTCATGGTAAAGTCTGTTTTCTTCTTCAGGGGTTTAGTTGATGAAATGATGATTTATTAAATAATAAGAAAACACAGTGAATCTGTCAGACAGAAACAAATCTAGAATCACTGGCTGATGCTTCTAGAGCTCCAGAGTTAGTGAATATTTCTGGCTGAAACAATAACAACAGTTTGGAGCAGCAAAACTCCAAAAGCCCGTTAATCAGCTGATACTAACAAACTCCCCTCCAACACTGCTGGAAATGAACAATCTTTGACTTGGTTAGAAAACAGCTTTCATCACAGCAGCAGTTATCTTCAGTCAGATTAATTCATGATGACAAAATCCAGCCAAAAAGCTTCTCCCACTGATAATTTAAAGTAAATCATTTTCAGTTTGGACCTTTTTGCTCCACTTAATTTATTTAAATGATAAATTAGCTAAAAGTAGAAAAGTCCTGCAGCAAAAAGGGTTTTTGCAATTACTCCAAATTTATAACAACGCCAAGTTTATAGGCCACACAGAGAGAATGCCAAGCTACCACCAAACCACCAAGTTCCTTTTTATTCTTTATTAGTAATTCTGTTTCCATGTGGGACTGAATGTGAAGCTGAATGAAAATGATAGCATTCAGCTTTGGTAGCAGACATTGAGATTTCTCCCACTGGGTCTCCAGTGGAACGTGGTGGAGCAGCACAGATGTTGGCCTTCAGGCTCCAGTCACCCACCCTCCGTCCCTCTCACTTTCTTTTCTCAAATCAATCTCTTCAACCTCACATCTAATAACAAGAAACTTAAAGTGTTTCATGAAAGCAACATATTTCTGTTTCTAAGGCAACGGTTTAGTCCAAATTCTGATTGTTTTCAGCACAAAATCATCCTTCTTCATCCACTGACATTGAACAATGTGTTCTTCTCTCTGGTTTGTATCAGAACATTCCAAGAAAAACAAAGTATCAGGAGGAGGGAAAAGGCATAATTCCTTCTTTTTTTGTCTTAAAAGAAGACAACTGTAAGTGTGCAACGTATTTTCATACAAAGTAACTGACTCTAAAGACACAAAAGCTGGTGTAACACTCTCCCCATTATCATCAATGACCCTAAAGGCGCTAGCATGGTTGCCGCGTCTGTCACGGCGGTGTCGCACCGTGACGTCAAAATGACGTTTCAGGCATGGCGCTTCCCTTGAAAAGACGGCGCAGCGCGTTGTCGTGCACCAGTCGATCTTTGTAACTTGGCTGCGCCCAGAACGACAAACCGGATGGACCGTTGTGAGACCGGCTCAGTGAGGAGGTGCGTTTGTACAGGCAGCTGTACGAAACTGCAGTGAAACAGTAGGGACCACGTAAACTCCCCAAACTGGTGCACAGAGATTGGCAGAACTTTGGGGAAAGAGGGAGAGTTCTGTAAGAATGTGTGGAAGAAGCTACGGGACGGGACAGATAGGTGAAGGCAAAGAAGAGGGCAGAGACTCTGTTGATGCCGGGGACTTCAAACCTTCACCTCTGTTAACTGAATTAAAAAATTAAAATGATCCGAAAACTGCAGCAGTATCATTAATTACAGTATTCCTGCTCTTGACAGCGGCATTGTTTTCTTCTCCACTTTCGTGGTTGTAGAGTAGTGGTAAGCTTAACGTAGCAGCGCCACCTCTGTGACGGAGAAAATTGCAACTACTGGCGCAACGACTTACGCCACTATACATGGTGGGAACGAAATCGTGACGTCATCAACATCGCTCGCGCTAGCAGACGCGGCAACCATGCTCGAGCCTTAAGAGGAAGGAGAAGAGACGGATGGGCCAGAGGAGTGTGAGGTGAGGACAGAGAACAGGGAAAAGAATGATCCTTATTCATTTAAAATGCTGTCATATTTCCTTTCAAGCTGAATTTAGTATCACCAGATCCAGGCAGTTTATAACTGAAGATTACTAAGTGTTTCAACACCTCAGGTGTTCACATTGAAGGCATCTAGCTTATTCATGTTGTTTTTTCTGCATTACTCTCAAATTCTAATGATATAGATACATATTTGCTGTACAAAGCTTTATTGAAAACTTTAAAAGTTCACTATTCAGAAAAATGTGACACCCGTTCAGCTAATTGTGTTGTGCAGTTTCAAGTCAACGTGTATTTTAATCTGGCAACAACTGGCCTCTAAAGATGGTTCCGGATTGAGAATATTGTCAAAAGCCGCTTTCGGACAGACCGTTCTAAGAACGCAGTTATCAGAACTGTCCTACTCGAATTTCGTTCTGATAACTGTCCTTCCCCACTGGAACTGTTTCAGTCTGCATTCGCACATGAGTCGGGACCTGATAGGGACTGATGCGGCGCGCGCAGCTGTCTGCGTCAGTGACGTTTTAGCCGTTAGCTGTTTAGCTCCACATTCAACAACAAAACAAAACCGGTAAAAGTAAGCAGAGAAGAAAAAACACCAAAGAGAAGCTAATATGGAATGCGGGGAGGCCACCGTGTTCATGGTCTGCATGATGGTGATATTATTCATGGACGATGACATCAGGCGTCTAACATCGAGGCTGGAAGAGCTCACAGAGAGAGTCAGGAGACGATACTTTTTCATTTCAATAAGGAAGAAAGGAGAGCAGAGCGCTGCAGACAAAGGAGACAAAGTGTAAGTTTAACTTATTAAACACCCGCTGGTTCTGTCCGTGTCCTATGAGGAAACATTTCAGCCGTGATAGCATGACATGGGGCGTAGCTACCGACCACCAAACACCTCCGTCTGATGCGTTCTATAGAACCATGAAAAGACCCGACCTCGGAGAAGGAGCTAAATAGTTATAGGAACTAAGGGAGAAAGCCCCGAGTTCCTGTATGTCCGAACACGGGAGAAAACGGCCCCGCGGATTAAAAGGTTATTAGAACTGCCAAAGGTTCCTACAGTCCAAAAGCGGCTATAGAGCTGTTTGTTCCCCCATTTTACAACATAATCAGGCAGCCATTTTTACCTCTGAGCCTCTCCAGTCCATCAGGACTTAACTGAGGGCTTCAGTGGGAACTGACTTTCATTCCACCTTAATTATTCCAAATGTAACTGCATCAAATGATGAGAGAATTTATAAAACTGTCATTAACCGTGTTGAGTTGGTTCCTTTTTGGGGGTTTCAGCTAAAGTGGTTTCAGTGCTTCCAGAATGTTCCCTAAATAAAACCTTACTTGGATTTTCAGAAGTGAACTTGAATTTATTTCCATACTTTTAAAGATGTAATCAGAAGATCTCAGACAGTTTCCAGATCTTTAAGTATTCATTTCACCACGTAAGCACAGAACATTATCAGAAAGTATAAGAGAATCCCACAAAAGTTAAAGAAATTCATTCTAATTGTAATATTTTTCATTTCTTTCTTCAAACAAACACAAAAACAAAATTAAAAAAAGAAAATATGGAGAAATCAAAATAAAATGAAGAAATAAATGATTTGGAGGGATTAAATAGATCAACATTGCAAAGGAAACTAATACAGGAATAATAAATCAAAATAAGACAAATAAATACATTCTAACTGTAAAAATGTATTCAATTCAAAACTGAGTCACAAAGTATATAAATAGCAACATTAACACAATTAAACCAACAAACAATAGAATTAAGGCAGAAAAATGACATTATTTATCTTTGTTTAGGCACAAATTCTGTTTTTTTAATTATTATTTTAGTTGAATTTATCATCTTACAAACTAATTTATTGAACTATTTATATATTTTGTATATATTTCAGATTATGGCTGTTTCAGTCCTCCATAGAGGAGAGCCCAGAAGTAACAAAGTGATCACCTTTTTTTCCCAATAACACCATTAAAGGACAAGACCGTTTTTTTTACATTGGGCCCTTGATTTCACATTTTAACATGATGTTCTACTCACCCCTGCTTGTTGTTGGTAATTTGGAGCTGTTCCGAAGATATTCGAGAGGCGTCTGGCTGCTCTCTTGAGATATTCGGCCATGAAACGGTTTCCTATGGGCAACGTTATACAGGCACAAACTATGCTGTTTATAATTTATTAATTACTCTACACTAGCACTGATAACGTAGAGGTGCGTCGCTTACTTAAAAAAATCCGGGTTACTATAATTTAGAATTTTTGTCGTAAAGTGGGTGTTCCTGACGTCCTCGTCGTGCTACTACCACAGACAAACACACACAGACTTTACGACAAAAATTCAAAATTACAGTAACCCGTATTTTTTTAAGTAAGCGACGCACCTCCACGTTATCAGTGCTAGTGTAGAGTAATTAATAAATTATAAACAGCGTAGTTTGTGCCGGTATAAACTTGCCCATAGGAAACCGTTTCATGGCCGAATATCTCAAGAGAGCAGCCAGACGCCTCTCGAATATCTTCGGAACAGCTCCAAATTACCAACAACAAGCAGGGGTGAGTAGAACAACATGTTATAATGTGAAATCAAGGGCCCAATGTAAAAAAACCGGTCTTGTCCTTTAATGGTGTTATTGGGGAAAAAAAAGGTGATCACTTTGTTACTTCTGGGCTCTCCTCTATGGAGGACTGAAACAGCCATAATCTGAAATATATATCCACACTGTAAACAGGAGACTCTGGGCTCAGTTCCCTGCCTGTAAATATAGTATAATTTCTATGTCAAATCTATAAAATGTCATTTTGTTTCCTAAATTTCAATTTTGAAAATCAGAAAAATCTGAAAATTAAAATCTGAAACTGAAGGAAAAATAATTAAAACACGAAAAAACACATAAAATAAGATTTGAAATGAAAAATGCATCAAATAATCTACAATCAAATAACATCAAAGTAAAATCATCTGTTTTAACTTTGAATGAAATTTCTTTTTACAGAATAAGACTTGACTTTCAGTTTCAACTGATGGAAAAAGTAATATTTGGGCCCAGTTAAACTCCATGTAGAAACAGCTTTGGTAGCGAGCATCTGTACTGATCTGCTCATTAGTCCAGTGTTTGGATTTCCTGAAGATGAGTCTCTAAGCTGAGCTGCTGTGTGCTGTGTTTGTGTCTGCTTCTAAATCATGTGACTCTGATGGAAGCTGTGATGTTTAAAGACTGAATGGAAACACTGAACTTAACACTCTGACTCCTCCTTGACTTCAGCTTTGTAGCTTCCTGCTGGAGATGGAGGAGGTCTCCCAACCATCAGCCTCAAACTCCACTGATTCTGATAGTTAGTCAAAGTGTCCATCAGCATCCATTAATCAGCCAAACTGATCAATCAGTCCACCTCTGGATGCTTCCAACACTTTTCTAAGGCTCTGTAATGTTTGGACTGACTGAAATATTCAAACACAACAAGTCACAGTAACAAGTTCTGCTGCTGTCGACTCTTTAAAGAAGTTTGATGACATGATTATATTAAACATCACTACACCATGTTTTTGTGCCTTTAACATTCAATAAAACAGTTAATTTGATCTTTATTTCTATCAGTTTGTTCCCATTTGCTCCCAAATTGCTCCTGACATGTTTGTTTTCTTTGAAACTTGAATCATTTGGCTGCACAACATGAGTTTGTATGGATGGAGCCACTGGTGGAGCTGGCAGAGTTTAAGAGCTGAAGTCACTCCGTCTTTATTGAAGCAGCAGCATGTTGTCATTAATATTAATGAGAGCTCTTTTTCACTTGTTCTGTTGGACTGTTTTAACCTGCATCCTGTTGGCTTCAGCTCACATGTTTTATTCTTTATTCAGATTGGAGGGCTGCAGTTTGTCAGAGATCAGCTGTGCTTCTCTGGTCTCTGCTCTGAAGTCCAACCCCTCCTCCCATCTGACAGAACTGGACCTGAGCTGGAACACAAACATCAGAGACTCTGCAGCGAAGGAGCTGAGCAGCTTTCTGCAGAGTCCACACTGTGGACTGAAGACTCTGAGGTCAGACACCATGTTTTAGTTGTTTGTTCAGATTAATATGATGTGAAAGTTGTGCTGGTCTTCATGGTAAAGTCTGTTTTCTTCTTCAGGGGTTTAGTTGATGAAATGATGATTTATTAAATAATAAGAAAACACAGTGAATCTGTCAGACAGAAACAAATCTAGAATCACTGGCTGATGCTTCTAGAGCTCCAGAGTTAGTGAATATTTCTGGCTGAAACAATAACAACAGTTTGGAGCAGCAAAACTCCAAAAGCCCGTTAATCAGCTGATACTAACAAACTCCCCTCCAACACTGCTGGAAATGAACAATCTTTGACTTGGTTAGAAAACAGCTTTCATCACAGCAGCAGTTATCTTCAGTCAGATTAATTCATGATGACAAAATCCAGCCAAAAAGCTTCTCCCACTGATAATTTAAAGTAAATCATTTTCAGTTTGGACCTTTTTGCTCCACTTAATTTATTTAAATGATAAATTAGCTAAAAGTAGAAAAGTCCTGCAGCAAAAAGGGTTTTTGCAATTACTCCAAATTTATAACAACGCCAAGTTTATAGGCCACACAGAGAGAATGCCAAGCTACCACCAAACCACCAAGTTCCTTTTTATTCTTTATTAGTAATTCTGTTTCCATGTGGGACTGAATGTGAAGCTGAATGAAAATGATAGCATTCAGCTTTGGTAGCAGACATTGAGATTTCTCCCACTGGGTCTCCAGTGGAACGTGGTGGAGCAGCACAGATGTTGGCCTTCAGGCTCCAGTCACCCACCCTCCGTCCCTCTCACTTTCTTTTCTCAAATCAATCTCTTCAACCTCACATCTAATAACAAGAAACTTAAAGTGTTTCATGAAAGCAACATATTTCTGTTTCTAAGGCAACGGTTTAGTCCAAATTCTGATTGTTTTCAGCACAAAATCATCCTTCTTCATCCACTGACATTGAACAATGTGTTCTTCTCTCTGGTTTGTATCAGAACATTCCAAGAAAAACAAAGTATCAGGAGGAGGGAAAAGGCATAATTCCTTCTTTTTTTGTCTTAAAAGAAGACAACTGTAAGTGTGCAACGTATTTTCATACAAAGTAACTGACTCTAAAGACACAAAAGCTGGTGTAACACTCTCCCCATTATCATCAATGACCCTAAAGGCGCTAGCATGGTTGCCGCGTCTGTCACGGCGGTGTCGCACCGTGACGTCAAAATGACGTTTCAGGCATGGCGCTTCCCTTGAAAAGACGGCGCAGCGCGTTGTCGTGCACCAGTCGATCTTTGTAACTTGGCTGCGCCCAGAACGACAAACCGGATGGACCGTTGTGAGACCGGCTCAGTGAGGAGGTGCGTTTGTACAGGCAGCTGTACGAAACTGCAGTGAAACAGTAGGGACCACGTAAACTCCCCAAACTGGTGCACAGAGATTGGCAGAACTTTGGGGAAAGAGGGAGAGTTCTGTAAGAATGTGTGGAAGAAGCTACGGGACAGATAGGTGAAGGCAAAGAAGAGGGCAGAGACTCTGTTGATGCCGGGGACTTCAAACCTTCACCTCTGTTAACTGAATTAAAAAATTAAAATGATCCGAAAACTGCAGCAGTATCATTAATTACAGTATTCCTGCTCTTGACAGCGGCATTGTTTTCTTCTCCACTTTCGTGGTTGTAGAGTAGTGGTAAGCTTAACGTAGCAGCGCCACCTCTGTGACGGAGAAAATTGCAACTACTGGCGCAACGACTTACGCCACTATACATGGTGGGAACGAAATCGTGACGTCATCAACATCGCTCGCGCTAGCAGACGCGGCAACCATGCTCGAGCCTTAAGAGGAAGGAGAAGAGACGGATGGGCCAGAGGAGTGTGAGGTGAGGACAGAGAACAGGGAAAAGAATGATCCTTATTCATTTAAAATGCTGTCATATTTCCTTTCAAGCTGAATTTAGTATCACCAGATCCAGGCAGTTTATAACTGAAGATTACTAAGTGTTTCAACACCTCAGGTGTTCACATTGAAGGCATCTAGCTTATTCATGTTGTTTTTTCTGCATTACTCTCAAATTCTAATGATATAGATACATATTTGCTGTACAAAGCTTTATTGAAAACTTTAAAAGTTCACTATTCAGAAAAATGTGACACCCGTTCAGCTAATTGTGTTGTGCAGTTTCAAGTCAACGTGTATTTTAATCTGGCAACAACTGGCCTCTAAAGATGGTTCCGGATTGAGAATATTGTCAAAAGCCGCTTTCGGACAGACCGTTCTAAGAACGCAGTTATCAGAACTGTCCTACTCGAATTTCGTTCTGATAACTGTCCTTCCCCACTGGAACTGTTTCAGTCTGCATTCGCACATGAGTCGGGACCTGATAGGGACTGATGCGGCGCGCGCAGCTGTCTGCGTCAGTGACGTTTTAGCCGTTAGCTGTTTAGCTCCACATTCAACAACAAAACAAAACCGGTAAAAGTAAGCAGAGAAGAAAAAACACCAAAGAGAAGCTAATATGGAATGCGGGGAGGCCACCGTGTTCATGGTCTGCATGATGGTGATATTATTCATGGACGATGACATCAGGCGTCTAACATCGAGGCTGGAAGAGCTCACAGAGAGAGTCAGGAGACGATACTTTTTCATTTCAATAAGGAAGAAAGGAGAGCAGAGCGCTGCAGACAAAGGAGACAAAGTGTAAGTTTAACTTATTAAACACCCGCTGGTTCTGTCCGTGTCCTATGAGGAAACATTTCAGCCGTGATAGCATGACATGGGGCGTAGCTACCGACCACCAAACACCTCCGTCTGATGCGTTCTATAGAACCATGAAAAGACCCGACCTCGGAGAAGGAGCTAAATAGTTATAGGAACTAAGGGAGAAAGCCCCGAGTTCCTGTATGTCCGAACACGGGAGAAAACGGCCCCGCGGATTAAAAGGTTATTAGAACTGCCAAAGGTTCCTACAGTCCGAAAGCGGCTATAGAGCTGTTTGTTCCCCCATTTTACAACATAATCAGGCAGCCATTTTTACCTCTGAGCCTCTCCAGTCCATCAGGACTTAACTGAGGGCTTCAGTGGGAACTGACTTTCATTCCACCTTAATTATTCCAAATGTAACTGCATCAAATGATGAGAGAATTTATAAAACTGTCATTAACCGTGTTGAGTTGGTTCCTTTTTGGGGGTTTCAGCTAAAGTGGTTTCAGTGCTTCCAGAATGTTCCCTAAATAAAACCTTACTTGGATTTTCAGAAGTGAACTTGAATTTATTTCCATACTTTTAAAGATGTAATCAGAAGATCTCAGACAGTTTCCAGATCTTTAAGTATTCATTTCACCACGTAAGCACAGAACATTATCAGAAAGTATAAGAGAATCCCACAAAAGTTAAAGAAATTCATTCTAATTGTAATATTTTTCATTTCTTTCTTCAAACAAACACAAAAACTGAATTAAAAAAGAAAATATGGAGAAATCCAAATAAAATGAAGAAATAAATGATTTGGAGGGATTAAATAGATCAACATTGCAAAGGAAACTAATACAGGAATAATAAATAAAAAATAAGACAAATAAATACATTCTAATTGTAAAAATGTATTCAATTCAAAACTGAGTCACAAAGTAAATAAATAGCAACATCAACACAATTAAACCAACAAACAATAGAATTAAGGCAGAAAATGACATTCTTTATCTTTGTTTAGGCACAAATTCTGTTTTTTTCTCATTATTTTAGTTGAATTTATCATCTTACAAATTAATTTATTGAACTATTTATATATTTTGTATGTAACACACCTGAAATATTGGCTAAAGCCAAGTATGTGTTAATATGTTTTGGTGCACTAATATATGTTTTAAACAAGAGTTTTAATAAGCATCTAATGTAATGTATTGTATTTCTAACATTGTAGACAACTTGTCATATGAACTTTTATTCTTTTGACGGAGTATTATAGCTTCCTATACGGCCTGCTGTTCGGTTGACAGGGTAACGAGGTTGTCATGGGAACGGGAAGAGAAGCGGGGGAGGAGATTGTGAACGGGAGAGACATCGGACGATACGGAGTTGGAAAAGAGTTTAATGAGTTATTTTTAAGTCAACATGTCAACTACAGACGTTTAGGAGAAAGAGCAGTTCGACACACTGTCTTTCTGTGTCCGTTTGGTTTCAGTTCTTGAGTTATGTTTCGTTTGAGAAGTTTAGTTCACTTTCCACCGTTTGACAGTTGGATACTTTCTACCGTTGGACACTGACAGTTGGATAATGCTATCGAACGAACGGGCAACAACGGAGACTCTGCTAGCCTGTTAAGACCGGGTCGCGGGGTTAAGACCAAGAGAGGAGGCTTCTTCGTGTCAGAAAACCGTTACCTTGGATGGTCATGGAGTCGGTACTCGGGTGACATCGGTGTATGTTGCGTTTGTGGATACGAGTGTGGATTACATGTCGGCTCTCTGTGAGTAAGCGCTTCAGGTCCATAGACGGTATGAGCTCCATCGCGCGCCATCAGGGTACCCACAATAACTTTGCTTAACCCCGGCCGGGTAGTTTTCTTATTCTTGTTTGTGTATTGTTTTGTCAGTGTCCTGCATTTCTTGCCATTGTGTTTGGGCTTATCATTTTCAACTATAGGCTCAAATAAATGATTATCAGTTTAATATAACTTATGTAATGTTTCACTCTGTTTTATTTATGTATGATTTATCAGCTAAAACATGAGCAGTGTGTGTTAAATGAATCTCTGAGGTGTAATTCAGAGTGGGGGCTCGAGAGCACAACCTTAGAAAGCACAGCAGTCATCAGTAAACATTTCTACTGTTTACCCCAGGCCTCTGGTAAAGTGAATAATCATCTCTAGACCGTTAATAGCTGAACGCCATACAATGCTGATGAGCAGGTTGGTTACATGTATATATTTCAGATTATGGCTGTTTCAGTCCTCCATAGAGGAGAGCCCAGAAGTAACAAGTGATCACCTTTTTTTTCCAATAACACCATTAACCCATAGTCTGTAATGTTCACTGTCACGGCCCGGCTCGTGAACATAAAATGGAGACGAACACAAGGGGTTAAACAAGTTGTTCATTGTTAAAAGCCAGCCCGCGTTAACTCTCAGCACACACATCAAGCAGCATGAGTGTTGGGAGTCCACACTGTAAACAGGAGACTCTGGGGTCAGTTCCCTGCCTGTAAATATAGTATCATTTCTGTCAAATCTATAAAATGTTTTTTTTTTTTCCTAAATTTCAATTTTGAAAATCAGAAAAATCTGAAAATTTAAATCTGAAACTGAAGGAAAAAAATTCAAACACGAAAAAACACATAAAATCAGATTTGAAATTAAAAATGCATCAAATAATCTACAAACAAATAACATCAAAGCAAAATCATCTGTTTTAACTTTGAATGAAATTTCTTTTTACAGAATAAGACTTGACTTTCAGTTTCAACTGATGGAAAAAGTAATATTTGGGCCCAGTTAAACTCCATGTAGAAACGAAAGTTACGTATGTAACTACGGTTCTATGAATCCTGGATGACCGCCAGAGGCGGTGCTTTCAAGCACTGGATGATACATCTTGCGCATGCGCAGGTCGAGTGTTAATACCAACAACGTCACTCGTGACCCCCTGCTGACCCCGGAGAGCCTATATACTTCCGGCAACATCAGCAGGTCAGTCCTTACAGAATCTTCTCGCGAGTACACGAGGATTCTGAGTGACAGAATGCTCTGGCGGTCATCCAGGATTCATAGAACCGTAGTTACATACGTAACTTTCGTTCTATTTCATCCTTACTGACCGCCAGAGGCGGTGCTTTCAAGCACTGGATGACTAATACCAGAAAAGTCACGAGGAATCCAGCACCTACTCACTTTATTGAGAGGAAGCAGCAGAGTCGGGCAGCAGGACCACAGCCAACGGGTGGGGAGTGGCAACATTCACCCGATAGAACCTGGAGAAGGTACTCGGTGACGCCCATGACACTGCCTCACAGATGTCTTCCAGGGGAACGCCCCATGAGGTCGAGACAGCTCTGGTGGAGTGGCAGCTCACCCCAGCTGGCTGGGGGCGCCCACTTCCCTCATATGCCTGGGTGATGGCGTCCACCACCCAGTGAGACAGTCGCTGTTTGGAGAGCGCACAGCCTCTCCGAGGGCCACCGTAGCAGAGGAAGAGCTGGTCCGACTGCCTGATACCGGCAGTCGCGGCCACGTAGGCTCTCAGAGCCCGCACAGGGCACAGTAGGTGTGACTTGTCCTCCCCCTCCGGGGGAACAAACTGTGCCAGGTGGATAGGTCTGTTAGATGAAGACAGCACCTTCGGGAGAAAAGCGGGGTTCGGCCATAGGGAAACCCCTGAGCCATCCGAGTTCCACCTCATGCAGGAGTCGCTCACCGACAGAGCATGCAGCTCCCCGACGTGCTTCGCTGACGCGATAGCGAGTAGAAAGGCGGTCTTAGCGGAGACCCACCTCAGCCCTGCCTGAGCAAGGGGTTCAAAGGGAGGTGCGCACAGGGCGCTGAGCACCAGGTGCAGGTCCCATGGCGGGGTGCGCCGCGCAGCCGCCGCGCACCTTTCAGGAAAAAGGACACCAACCTGTGGCTTCCCACCGTGCCGTTATCCACTCGAGCATGCCGAGAGGAAATGGCTGCCCCATACACCCTCAGGGTAGCGGGGGACCGGCCGTCATCCAGGAGTGACTGGAGGAACTCCAGAATCCTAGGGACAGGACAGTGCACAGGGTCCTCACCCCTGTCCAAGCACCATGTAGTGAACAGCCGCCACCTCTGTTCATAAAGCGCCCGGGTAGAAGGCGCCCTCGCGTTTAGGATGGTATGGCATACCTCGCCAGAGCACTCAGTCAGCATCGGGTCGGGCCCTGCAGTGGCCAGACCCACAGCTGCAGGCGGGACGGGTCGGGATGCCAGATCCGACCCTGCCACTGAGACAGGAGATCCCTCCTGTCGGGGAGGCGCCATGGGGAACCGCTGCAGAGCCTGTGCAGCAGTGGAAACCACGTCCTCCCTGGCCAAAAGGGGGCTACCAACAGCAGCCTGTGGCCCTGCTGGAGGACCCTCTGTAGTGTAGGGACTATCAGAGGGATCGGCGGGAAAGCATAGAGGAGAACCTCTGGCCAGTCGTGGGACAGAGCATCCTGTCCCAGGGGACTGCTCTCCTCTGTCAGGGAGAACCAGAGGGGGCAATGGGTCGACTCTTCTGAGGCAAAGAGGTCCACGTTTGCTCTGCCGAAGGTGGCCCAGATATTGAGCACCACCTCCGGATGGAGCTGCCAATCCCCCGGCGGAGGCTTGCCACGGGAGAGCAAGTCCGCCGTCTGGTTGCGTTCCCCGGGCAAATACATTGCTTTTAGGCTGGCTAAGCGTGGTGCTGCCCACAGCAGGAGGTCCCGGGATGCCTGCAGTAGCAGTGCAGACCTGGTGCCACCTTGGTGGTTTATGTGGGAGACGGCCGAAACATTGTCCGACCGCACTAGTACATGTCGGCCCCTCAAGAAAGGGAGGAAAGCCTGCAACGCTCTGTGTACAGCCCGCAGCTCTAGTGCGTTGATGTGCTGTGAGCGGTCCCGCGCCGGCCACAGCCCCTGAGCTGTCCGGTTCTGCCACACGGCGCCCCACCCCGAGAGGGAGGCGTCCGTCGTGACTGCCTCGCGACGGGATGCAATGGAGCCCATGGGCATGCCCTGGAGGAGAAACGAACGCTTCCTCCACGGGGCCAGAGCAACAAGGCAACGGTGGGACACCGCCAGCCTCCTGTGCCGGTGTCTCCTGGCGTCCAGGTGAAAGCTGTGCAACCACCTCTGGAGGGGACGCAGCGACAGCAATCCTAAGGGGACCACAGCAGCCGCAGCTGTCAGTTTCCCCAGGACGCGTAAGAACTCCACGTAGTGGAACCGCCTGCCTTCCCGAAACGGGAGGAGGTGGCGGAGGATGTCGTTCACCCGCCGTGGCGACGGGCAGGCCATCATGGTGACCGCATCGAGGGTCACCCCAAGAAAAACTGTGCTCTGTGATGGGACCAGGCCACTCTTTGTAAAATTCACCCTGAGGCCCAAACGGGCCACATGGGAAAGAAGACACGTCGTGTCGAGGGCCACCTGAGACTGGGACGGCGCACAGACGAGCCAGTCGTCCAGATACGGCAAGATCTTCATGCCCCGCGACTGTAGGTGCGAGAGGGCTGCCGTCACACATCTGGTGAACACCCGTGGGGAGAGGGAGAGACCAAACGGGAGCACCCTGAACTGGAAATGACGCCCCTGAAAGGCGAATCGCAGAAACTGCCGATGGTGTGGCGCCACAGGAACGTGAAAGTAGGCATCCTCCAGGTCTATGGAGGTAAACCACTCCCCTCTGGAGACCGTACGCAGAACCTCTGCAGTGGTCAACATATGGAACCTCAAGACCTTCAGGAACCTGTTGAGGTTCCTGAGGTCGAGGATAGGTCGAAATCCGCCATCTTTCTTTGCTACCAGAAAGTAAGTCGAGTAGAACCCCCCGGGGTGCAACAGGGGGTCTACCGGTTCGATGGCACCCTTGCCCAGGAGGACGAACAGCCCCTGGGCGAGGGCTCGGGCTTTCGCCGGGTCGCGGATGACAGTCATCCTGACTCGGCCATGGGTCGGGGGCCGACGTCGGAACTGAAGTTTGTACCCGTGGGTCAAGGTGGAAAGAACCCACGGGTCCCTGGTGGAAGCAGCCCAGTAGCTGAGCTGCTGCTGGGAAAAAAGGCCGACGGTCGGCCCCGTGGCCTCAGCGTCGGGCCCCCCGACCTCTAGAGGCTCCAGGGGCACGACGGTCGGTACGTGAGACCTGAGGTCGCCCAGGGGGCAGTCGCTCAGGTGCCCGAAAGGGCTGCGCCTGCCGCTGAGCAGGCTGTGGGCGTGAGTACTGGGGCCGAAGGAGGCCCCTGGCCCGTGAGTGGGTGCCGCGCTGCGGGGCAGCTGGACGACCCCTAGGGTTGCCAGGCGGCGCGCTTCTGTGAAGCTCAGACAGCTGCTGTCGGGTCTTCCCAGCTTGGACCGTGCGCTCGAGGGCTTCCAGAGCCGCGGAACCAAACAGCTCCCCCGGTTCCACCGGAACACTGCGGAGGGTTCTCCTGCAGGCCTCCGAGAGAGGGGACTGCGCCAACCAAACCTGGCGGCGAGCCTGTACGAGAGTAGCCATTACTCGTCCCAACTCCCTGGACATCAGTGCAAAGGCCTGTAGAGAGGCGTCAGTAATACCGTGGACAGAAGTGTCCAGCTCAGTCTCCTGCAGGGATGACGACAGGGCGAGCAGCAGGTGGGACATGGAATTACCCATGCGAGCCATACGTGCTGCTGCCTCATAGGCCTTCGACAGCAATTCATCCGTAACCCGGCACTGGGGGCGAGGACACCTCGCCTCCTGTCTCAGAGCCTCATTGGGTGAGACGATCAGGGCGGCTATAGTGGGCTCAACCGCTGGCATGCGGTCCAGGCCGAACTTGGAGGCGTCCTGCATGGCTGCCAGGGTCCGAGCATCAGCTGTCGGACGGGCAGGGGCCCTAGGGTCCCTCCAGAACTTCTGTAATTCCCTCAGATACTCTTCTGATGGAGGTACAGTTAGTTCAGCGGGGGTTGAGGAGCGCCTGAAAAAGGCACTGGCCGAAGCTGGCTGAGCCTGCGGCACGTCCAGCTGTAGCCTGGCTAGAGCCGTACGGATGGCGGCCCCCACAGAGCCGTCCTCACTACCACCCGCAGAACCACGGGCTGAAGAAAGGGAGCCCGCTGCAGAAGGACGGGAGGCTTCGTCTCCCAGGAGCACGTCCGAAGCGTAGTCCTGAAACATAGTAGCCGAAGCTGCTATGGAAAACGCATCCTCCTCCGGCCCGAAGGAGGCCGCTGGAGAAACAAGGGCACCTGGCTGGGTTGCTCCAGCCCCAGGCTGGAGAGCCAGGAGGAGGGACTTCATGCTGTCAAGCTCCGCTGTCAGCTGATCCACTCTAGAAGTAAGCCCGGACCCCTTGGCCCTCTTCCCGGAGGTGGGGCCTGCAGTCTCAGCAGGCCGACGCCGTGGTCGGCTAGACCGAGACGGGGCCAGCCGCTGGTCAGGGGTCAACTGAGGAGACAAGGGAGGGCCCAACAGGCGCTCTACCTCGGCCAGCCTTGCAGCCCTGACAGCAAGGGCGTAAAATTGCGTATGGACGCTATGGACGTGTCCATACCAATATTTGGATACGTTTAAAATGTCCATACCAATTTTGAATGGGAAATTGCACAGCGTTCGGGAAACAAAGGGTTAATTTTCCCCTTCCGCCGTTCCTTCTCTCAAAGAGTCATTGGTGGGGACAGCCTTGCTATCTGTGATTGGCTCACCTTCTGTAGCGCTATGCCTGGCTTGTTGTTGCTAGGTTGGTTGCTAAGCGGTGATAGCGGGAAAACAGCTGACGAGGTGACCGGTCTTTTGTTCGCTGCCTCGGAGTCATCATGTCTGACTCGGGCAGGAAAAGAAAACTGACGGACATAAGCGGTTATTTCACCAAGTCAACGGTAAATAGTCTTGTTAAAACATGTTCAGTCCCGTCCCCACACAGTGAAATTTCGCTTCATACAGGCGGACGTCCGAGCAGCTTCCAATATCATCCAAGTTTTTGCTTAATTTTTTAATTACGTTAAAAAAATCAGAGGGCTGTGAATCAGATGGGATTTGCCATTATTCATCCCAGAATTGGTTAAAATGCAGGAAATTGCATCTAAGAAATACAAAATTTTCTGGGGGAGGACCCCCAGACCCCCCACACAAATGAGGTGTCCCTTAACCTTAGGTGGTGGTGGAGTGCCAAATTATGTCCCCACCAATGTCAACACCATTATTACGCCCTTGCCTGACAGCATGAGGCAAAATGCCACAATTCATGCAGGACTCGTCTGAGAGACCCTGCCTCAGATGTCCGAGACCGAGGCACGAAGGACACAGATCATGGCCATCCTCAAGCTGTAGAGGAGCCATGCAGGCCGAGCAGGAGTGGTTGTGATCCATGTCGGGACCACCTCTAGCTCTATATATATATACACACACACACAGTGTATTTGCGTATTTATGAATTCTTATTCATATATTTCTTCTTCTTAGTTATAGATGAATGCTGGGAGAGGGAGCCGAAAACGGTGCCTTCGCCAACAAACAACTATAGGCCCCGTGGAGAGGGCCAAGTTATGATTTTTTTTTTTTTTTTTTCAAAAGAAAATTCTTTACTTATAGATTTTTATGCAAAAGGAAATCCTTTACTAATAGATGAATGCTGGGAGAGGGAGCCGTAAACGGTGCCTTCGCCAACAATCAACTATAGGCCGCCTGTTCTGGGAGCGGGGGGCGCACACGCCGCCGTGCACCAGGAGAGGGGCAATTGCTGTAATTATACACTGTCTATAGTTGGATGCCGGGAGCGGGAGCCGCACACGGTGCCTTCACTGACAACCACTATAGGCCACCTGTTCTGGGAGCGGGGGGCGCACACGCCGCCGTGCACCAGGAGAGGGACAATTGCTGTAATTATACACTGTCTATAGTTGGATGCCGGGAGCGGGAGCCGCACACGGTGCCTTCACTGACAACCACTATAGGCCACCTGTTCTGGGAGCGGGGGGCGCACACGCCGCCTTACACCAGGAGAGGGGCTAGTGCAAGTTCTATTAGCTATAGCTGGATGCCGGGAGCGGGAGCCGCACACGGTGCCTTCACCGACAACCACTATAGGCCACCTGTTCTGGGAGCGGGGGGCGCACACGCCGCCGTGCACCAGGAGAGGGGCAGAACAATAGCAGCAACAAAATCAAAGAACCGGCACAACCGAGCCGGAAAAGGGTGGAATGCTCTCTCCGGGTCGGGAATGAGATCCTTCCCCAAGTGGAGGAGTTCAAGTATCTCGGGGTCTTGTTCACGAGTGAGGGACGAATGGAGCAGGAGATTGACAGACGGATCGGTGCGGCGTCTGCAGTGATGCGGGCTCTGCACCGGCCCGTCGTGGTGAAGAAGGAGCTGAGCCAGAAGGCGAAGCTCTCGATTTACCGGTCAATCTATGTTCCTACCCTCACCTATGGTCACGAGCTGTGGGTAGTGACCGAAAGAACGAGATCGCGAATACAAGCGGCCGAAATGAGTTTCCTCCGCAGGGTGGCTGGGCTCTCCCTTAGAGATAGGGTGAGAAGCTCGGTCATCCGGGAGGGGCTCGGAGTAGAACCGCTGCTCCTCCGCATCGAGAGGAGTCAGATGAGGTGGCTCGGGCATCTGGTGAGAATGCCTCCTGGACGCCTCCCCGGTGAGGTGTTCCGGGCCCGTCCCACTGGGAGGAGGCCCCGGGGAAGACCCAGGACACGTTGGAGAGACTATGTCTCTCGGCTGGCCTGGGAACGCCTCGGGGTCCCCCCAGAAGAGCTGGAGGAAGTGGCCGGGGACAGGGACGTCTGGGTCTCTTTGCTCAAGCTGCTGCCCCCGCGACCCGATCCCCGGACCAGCGGAAGATAATGGATGGATGGATGGACGGCACAACCGAGTTGGCCGCTTAACATAAGTAGGTTACAGATGCCGGGAGAGGGCTAGCAATGTAGCTTCACCGACAATGCAACTATAAACAGACTGTTACTCACGTGCAGCGCACAGCACCGGGAGAAGGAGCGAGCATGCTACCTAGACCGGCGCTTGTAACAGCTGGTCAGTAAACTTCATCAGCCGAGGGAAAGAAAAAAGGTTACATACCTCTCGGCAGTTCGCCGCGGTCTCTGAAGGGCGAGCAGCTCGCAGCCTCGACGGGACGTCGCGAGACCACCAGCAGCGAACGATGAAGTAGAATTGGTTTTAGAATTCGTCTCATATGCAGACGCAGTACTTACCTTGCGCAGCGAGAAGATGAAAAAGGACTGACCTGCTGATGTTGCCGGAAGTATATAGGCTCTCCGGGGTCAGCAGGGGGTCACGAGTGACGTTGTTGGTATAAACACTCGACCTGCGCATGCGCAAGATGTATCATCCAGTGCTTGAAAGCACCGCCTCTGGCGGTCAGTAAGGATGAAATAGAACAGCTTTGGTAGCGAGCATCTGTACTGATCTGCTCATTAGTCCAGTGTTTGGATTTCCTGAAGATGAGTCTCTAAGCTGAGCTGCTGTGTGCTGTGTTTCTGTCTGCTTCTAAATCATGTGACTCTGATGGAAGCTGTGATGTTTAAAGACTGAATGGAAACACTGAACTTAACACTCTGACTCCTCCTTGACTTCAGCTTTGTAGCTTCCTGCTGGAGATGGAGGAGGTCTCCCAACCATCAGCCTCAAACTCCACTGATTCTGATAGTTAGTCAAAGTGTCCATCAGCATCCATTAATCAGCCAAACTGATCAATCAGTCCACCTCTGGATGCTTCCAACACTTTTCTAAGGCTCTGTAATGTTTGGACTGACTGAAATATTCAAACACAACAAGTCACAGTAACAAGTTCTGCTGCTGTCGACTCTTTAAAGAAGTTTGATGACATGATTATATTAAACATCACTACACCATGTTTTTGTGCCTTTAACATTCAATAAAACAGTTAATTTGACCTTTATTTCTATCAGTTTGTTCCCATTTGCTCCCAAATTGCTCCTGACATGTTTGTTTTCTTTGAAACTTGAATCATTTGGCTGCACAACATGAGTTTGTATGGATGGAGCCACTGGTGGAGCTGGCAGAGTTTAAGAGCTGAAGTCACTCCGTCTTTATTGAAGCAGCAGCATGTTGTCATTAATATTAATGAGAGCTCTTTTTCACTTGTTCTGTTGGACTGTTTTAACCTGCATCCTGTTGGCTTCAGCTCACATGTTTTATTCTTTATTCAGATTGGGGTTCTGCAGTTTGTCAGAGATCAGCTGTGCTTCTCTGGTCTCAGCTCTGAAGTCCAACCCCTCCTCCCATCTGACAGAACTGGACCTGAGCGTTAACGAAGACATCAGTGACTCTGCAGCGAAGGAGCTGAGCAGCTTTCTGCAGAGTCCACACTGTGGACTGAAGACTCTGAGGTCAGACACCATGTTTTAGTTGTTTGTTCAGATTAATATGATGTGAAAGTTGTGCTGGTCTTCATGGTAAAGTCTGTTTTCTTCTTCAGGGGTTTAGTTGATGAAATGATGATTTATTAAATAATAAGAAAACACAGTGAATCTGTCAGACAGAAACAAATCTAGAATCACTGGCTGATGCTTCTAGAGCTCCAGAGTTAGTGAATATTTCTGGCTGAAACAATAACAACAGTTTGGAGCAGCAAAACTCCAAAAGCCCGTTAATCAGCTGATACTAACAAACTCCCCTCCAACACTGTTGGAAATGAACAATCTTTGACTTGGTTAGAAAACAGCTTTCATCACAGCAGCAGTTATCTTCAGTCAGATTCATTCATGATGACAAAATCCAGCCAAAAAGCTTCTCCCACTAATAATTTAAAGTAAATCATTTTCAGTTTGGACCTTTTTGCTCCACTTAATTTATTTAAATGATAAATTAGCTAAAAGTGGAAAAGTCCTGCAGCAAAAAGGGTTTTTGCAATAACTCCAAATTTATAACAACGCCAAGTTTATAGGCCACACAGAGAGAATGCCAAGCTACCACCAAACCACCAAGTTCCTTTTTATTCTTTATTAGTAATTCTGTTTCCATGTGGGACTGAATGTGAAGCTGAATGAAAATGATAGCATTCAGCTTTGGTAGCAGACATTGAGATTTCTCCCACTGGGTCTCCAGTGGAACGTGGTGGAGCAGCACAGATGTTGGCCTTCAGGCTCCAGTCACCCACCCTCCGTCCCTCTCACTTTCTTTTCTCAAATCAATCTCTTCAACCTCACATCTAATAACAAGAAACTTAAAGAGTTTCATGAAAGCAACATATTTCTGTTTCTAAGGCAACGGTTTAGTCCAAATTCTGATTGTTTTCAGCACAAAATCATCCTTCTTCATCCACTGACATTGAACAATGTGTTCTTCTCTCTGGTTTGTATCAGAACATTCCAAGAAAAACAAAGTATCAGGAGGAGGGAAAAGGCATAATTCCTTCTTCTTTTGTCTTAAAAGAAGACAACTGTAAGTGTGCAACGTATTTTCATACAAAGTAACTGACTCTAAAGACACAAAAGCTGGTGTAACACTCTCCCCATTATCATCAATGACCCTAAGAGGGAGGAGCAGAGACGGGTGGGCCAGAGGAGTGTGAGGTGAGGACAGAGAACAGGGAAAAGAATGATCTTTATTCATTTAAAATGCTGTCATATTTCCTTTCAAACTGAATTTAGTATCACCAGATGGAGGCAGTTTATAACTGAAGATTACTAAGTGTTTCAACACCTCAGGTGTTCACATTGAAGGCATCTAGCTTATTCGTGTTGTTTTTTCTGCATTACTCTCAAATTCTAATGATATAGATACATATTTGCTGTACAAAGCTTTATCGAAAACTTTAAAAGTTCACTATTCAGAAAAATGTGACACCCGTTCAGCTAATTGTGTTGTGCAGTTTCAAGTCAACATGTATTTTAATCTGGCAACAACTGGCCTCTAAAGATGGTTCCGGGTTGAGAATATTGTCATAGAGCTGTTTGTTCCCCCATTTTACAACATAATCAGGCAGCCATTTTTACCTCTGAGCCTCTCCAGTCCATCAGGACTTAACTGAGGGCTTCAGTGGGAACTGACTTTCATTCCACCTTAATTATTCCAAATGTAACTGCATCAAATGATGAGAGAATTTATAAAACTGTCATTAACCGTGTTGAGTTGGTTCCTTTTTGGGGGTTTCAGCTAAAGTGGTTTCAGTGCTTCCAGAATGTTCCCTAAATAAAACCTTACTTGGATTTTCAGAAGTGAACTTGAATTTATTTGCATACTTTTAAAGATGTAATCAGAAGATCTCAGACAGTTTCCAGATCTTTAAGTATTCATTTCACCACGTAAGCACAGAACATTATCAGAAAGTATAAGAGAATCCCACAAAAGTTAAAGAAATTCATTCTAATTGTAATATTTTTAATTTCTTTCTTCAAACAAACACAAAAACTGAATTAAAAAAGAAAATATGGAGAAATTAAAATAAAATGAAGAAATAAATGATTTGGAGGGATTAAATAAATCAACATTGCAAAGGAAACTAATACAGGAATAATAAATGAAAATAAGACAAATAAATACATTCTAATTGTAAAAATGTATTCAATTCAAAACTGAGTCACAAAGTAAATAAATAGCAACATTAACACAATTAAACCAACAAACAATAGAATTAAGGCAGAAAAATGACATTCTTTATCTTTGTTTAGGCACAAATTCTGATTTTTCTTATTATTTTACTTGAATTTATCATCTTACAAACTATTTTATTGAACTATTTATATATTTTGTATATATTTCAGATTATGGCTGTTTCAGTCCTCCATAGAGGAGAGCCCAGAAGTAACAAGTGATCACCTTTTTTCCCCAATAACACCATTAACCCATAGTCTGTAATGTTCACTGTCACGGCCCGGCTCGTGAACATAAAATGGAGACGAACACAAGGGGTTAAACAAGTTGTTCATTGTTAAAAGCCAGCCCGCGTTAACTCTCAGCACACACATCAAGCAGCATGAGTGTTGGGAGTCCACACTGTGAACAGGAGACTCTGGGGTCAGTTCCCTGCCTGTAAATATAGTATCATTTCTATGTCAAATCTATCAAATGTCATTTTGTTTCCTAAATTTCAATTTTGAAAATCAGAAAAATCAGAAAATTAAAATCTGAAACTGAAGGAAAAATAATTCAAACACGAAAAAACACATAAAATCAGATTTGAAATGAAAAATGCATCAAATAATCTACAATCAAATAACATCAAAGTAAAATCATCTGTTTTAACTTTGAATGAAATTTCCTTTTACAGAATAAGACTTGACTTTCAGTTTCAGCTGATGGAAAAAGTAATATTTGGGCCCAGTTAAACTCCATGTAGAAACAGCTTTGGCAGCGAGCATCTGTACTGATCTGCTCATTAGTCCAGTGTTTGGATTTCCTGAAGATGAGTCTCTAAGCTGAGCTGCTGTGTGCTGTGTTTCTGTCTGCTTCTAAATCATGTGACTCTGATGGAAGCTGTGATGTTTAAAGACTGAATGGAAACACTGAACTGAACACTCTGACTCCTCTTGACTTCAGCTTTGTAGCTTCCTGCTGGAGATGGAGGAGGTCTCCCAACCATCAGCCTCAAACTCCACTGATTCTGATAGTTAGTCAAAGTGTCCATCAGCATCCATTAATCAGCCAAACTGATCAATCAGTCCACCTCTGGATGCTTCCAACACTTTTCTAAGGCTCTGTAATGTTTGGACTGACTGAAATGTTCAAACACAACAAGTCACAGTAACAAGTTCTGCTGCTGTCGACTCTTTAAAGAAGTTTGATGACATGATTATATTAAACATCACTGCACCATGTTTTTGTGCCTTTAACATTCAATAAAACAGTTAATTTGATCTTTATTTCTATCAGTTTGTTCCCATTTGCTCCCAAATTGCTCCTGACATGTTTGTTTTCTTTGAAACTTGAATCATTTGGCTGCACAACATGAGTTTGTATGGATGGAGCCACTGGTGGAGCTGGCAGAGTTTAAGAGCTGAAGTCACTCCGTCTTTATTGAAGCAGCAGCATGTTGTCATTAATATTAATGAGAGCTCTTTTTCACTTGTTCTGTTGGACTGTTTTAACCTGCATCCTGTTGGCTTCAGCTCACATGTTTTATTCTTTATTCAGATTGAGGAGCTGCAGTTTGTCAGAGATCAGCTGTGCTTCTCTGGTCTCTGCTCTGAAGTCCAACCCCTCCTCCCATCTGACAGAACTGGACCTGAGCTGGAACACAAACATCAGAGACTCTGCAGCGAAGGAGCTGAGCAGCTTTCTGCAGAGTCCACACTGTGGACTGAAGACTCTGAGGTCAGACACCATGTTTTAGTTGTTTGTTCAGATTAATATGATGTGGAAGTTGTGCTGGTCTTCATGGTAAAGTCTGTTTTCTTCTTCAGGGGTTTAGTTGATGAAATGATGATTTATTAAATAATAAGAAAACACAGTGAATCTGTCAGACAGAAACAAATCTAGAATCACTGGCTGATGCTTCTAGAGCTCCAGAGTTAGTGAATATTTCTGGCTGAAACAATAACAACAGTTTGGAGCAGCAAAGCTCCAAAAGCCCATTAATCAGCTGATACTAACAAACTCCCCTCCAACACTGTTGGAAATGAACAATCTTTGACTTGGTTAGAAAACAGCTTTCATCACAGCAGCAGTTATCTTCAGTCAGATTCATTCATGATGACAAAATCCAGCCAAAAAGCTTCTCCCACTAATAATTTAAAGTAAATCATTTTCAGTTTGGACCTTTTTGCTCCACTTAATTTATTTAAATGATAAATTAGCTAAAAGTGGAAAAGTCCTGCAGCAAAAAGGGTTTTTGCAATAACTCCAAATTTATAACAACGCCAAGTTTATAGGCCACACAGAGAGAATGCCAAGCTACCACCAAACCACCAAGTTCCCTTTTATTCTTTATTAGTAATTCTGTTTCCATGTGGGACTGAATGTGAAGCTGAATGAAAATGATAGCATTCAGCTTTGGTAGCAGACATTGAGATTTCTCCCACTGGGTCTCCAGTGGAACGTGGTGGAGCAGCACAGATGTTGGCCTTCAGGCTCCAGTCACCCACCCTCCGTCCCTCTCACTTTCTTTTCTCAAATCAATCTCTTCAACCTCACATCTAATAACAAGAAACTTAAAGTGTTTCATGAAAGCAACATATTTCTGTTTCTAAGGCAACGGTTTAGTCCAAATTCTGATTGTTTTCAGCACAAAATCATCCTTCTTCATCCACTGACATTGAACAATGTGTTCTTCTCTCTGGTTTGTATCAGAACATTCCAAGAAAAACAAAGTATCAGGAGGAGGGAAAAGGCATAATTCCTTCTTTTTTTGTCTTAAAAGAAGACAACTGTAAGTGTGCAACGTATTTTCATACAAAGTAACTGACTCTAAAGACACAAAAGCTGGTGTAACACTCTCCCCATTATCATCAATGACCCTAAGAGGGAGGAGCAGAGCCGGGTGGGCCAGAGGAGTGTGAGGTGAGGACAGAGAACAGGGAAAAGAATGATCTTTATTCATTTAAAATGCTGTCATATTTCCTTTCAAACTGAATTTAGTATCACCAGATGGAGGCAGTTTATAACTGAAGATTACTAAGTGTTTCAACACCTCAGGTGTTCACATTGAAGGCATCTAGCTTATTCGTGTTGTTTTTTCTGCATTACTCTCAAATTCTAATGATATAGATACATATTTGCTGTACAAAGCTTTATTGAAAACTTTAAAAGTTCACTATTCAGAAAAATGTGACACCCGTTCAGCTAATTGTGTTGTGCAGTTTCAAGTCAACGTGTATTTTAATCTGGCAACAACTGGCCTCTAAAGATGGTTCCGGGTTGAGAATATTGTCATAGAGCTGTTTGTTCCCCCATTTTACAACATAATCAGGCAGCCATTTTTACCTCAGAGCCTCTCCAGTCCATCAGGACTTAACTGAGGGCTTCAGTGGGAACTGACTTTCATTCCACCTTAATTATTCCAAATGTAACTGCATCAAATGATGAAAGAATTTATAAAACTGTCATTAACCGTGTTGAGTTGGTTCCTTTTTGGGGGTTTCAGCTAAAGTGGTTTCAGTGCTTCCAGAATGTTCCCTAAATAAAACCTTACTTGGATTTTCAGAAGTGAACTTGAATTTATTTGCATACTTTTAAAGATGTAATCAGAAGATCTCAGACAGTTTCCAGATCTTTAAGTATTCATTTCACCACGTAAGCACAGAACATTATCAGAAAGTATAAGAGAATCCCACAAAAGTTAAAGAAATTCATTCTAATTGTAATATTTTTCATTTCTTTCTTCAAACAAACACAAAAACTGAATTAAAAAAGAAAATATGGAGAAATTAAAATAAAATGAAGAAATAAATGATTTGGAGGGATTAAATAGATCAACATTGCAAAGGAAACTAATACAGGAATAATAAATCAAAATAAGACAAATAAATACATTCTAATTGTAAAAATGTATTCAATTCAAAACTGAGTCACAAAGTAAATAAATAGCAACATTAACACAATTAAACCAACAAACAATAGAATTAAGGCAGAAAAATGACATTCTTTATCTTTGTTTAGGCACAAATTTTGTTTTTTTTTATTATTATTTTACTTGAATTTATCATCTCACAAACTAATTTATTGAACTATTTATATATTTTGTATATGTTTCAGATTATGGCTGTTTCAGTCCTCCATAGAGGAGAGCCCAGAAGTAACAAGTGATCACCTTTTTTTCCCAATAACACCATTAACCCATAGTCTGTAATGTTCACTGTCACGGCCCGGCTCGTAAACATAAAATGGAGACGAACACAAGGGGTTAAACAAGTTGTTCATTGTTAAAAGCCAGCCCGCGTTAACTCTCAGCACACACATCAAGCAGCATGAGTGTTGGGAGTCCACACTGTAAACAGGAGACTCTGGGCTCAGATCCCTGCCTGTAAATATAGTATCATTTCTATGTCAAATCTATAAAATGTCATTTTGTTTCCTAAATTTCCAATTTTGAAAATCAGAAAAATCTGAAAATTGAAATGAAACTGAAGGAAAAAAAATGCAAACACGAAAAAACACATAAAATCAGATTTGAAATGAAAAATGCATCAAATAATCTACAATCAAATAACATCAAAGTAAAATCATCTGTTTTAACTTTGAATGAAATTTCTTTTTACAGAATAAGACTTGACTTTCAGTTTCAGCTGATGGAAAAAGTAATATTTGGGCCCAGTTAAACTCCATGTAGAAACAGCTTTGGTAGCGAGCATCTGTACTGATCTGCTCATTAGTCCAGTGTTTGGATTTCCTGAAGATGAGTCTCTAAGCTGAGCTGCTGTGTGCTGTGTTTCTGTCTGCTTCTAAATCATGTGACTCTGATGGAAGCTGTGATGTTTAAAGACTGAATGGAAACACTGAACTTAACACTCTGACTCCTCTTGACTTCAGCTTTGTAGCTTCCTGCTGGAGATGGAGGAGGTCTCCCAACCATCAGCCTCAAACTGCACTGATTCTGATAGTTAGTCAAAGTGTCCATCAGCATCCATTAATCAGCCAAACTGATCAATCAGTCCACCTCTGGATGCTTCCAACACTTTTCTAAGGCTCTGTAATGTTTGGACTGACTGAAATATTCAAACACAACAAGTCACAGTAACAAGTTCTGCTGCTGTCGACTCTTTAAAGAAGTTTGATGACATGATTATATTAAACGTCACTGCACCATGTTTTTGTGCCTTTAACATTCAATTAAACAGTTAATTTGATCTTTATTTCTATCAGTTTGTTCCCATTTGCTCCCAAATTGCTCCTGACATGTTTGTTTTCTTTTAAACTTGAATCATTTGGCTGCACAGCATGAGTTTGTATGGATGGAGCCACTGGTGGAGCTGGCAGAGTTTAAGAGCTGAAGTCACTCCGTCTTTATTGAAGCAGCAGCATGTTGTCATTAATATTAATGAGAGCTCTTTTTCACTTGTTCTGTTGGACTGTTTTAACCTGCATCCTGTTGGTTCAGCTCACATGTTTTATTCTTTATTCAGATTGATGGACTGCAGTTTGTCAGAGATCAGCTGTGCTTCTCTGGTCTCTGCTCTGAAGTCCAACCCCTCCTCCCATCTGACAGAACTGGACCTGAGCGGGAACACAAACATCAGTGACTCTGCAGCGAAGGAGCTGAGCAGCTTTCTGCAGAGTCCACACTGTGGACTGAAGACTCTGAGGTCAGACACCATGTTTTAGTTGTTTGTTCAGATTAATATGATGTGAAAGTTGTGCTGGTCTTCATGGTAAAGTCTGTTTTCTTCTTCAGGGGTTTAGTTGATGAAATGATGATTTATTAAATAATAAGAAAACACAGTGAATCTGTCAGACAGAAACAAATCTAGAATCACTGGCTGATGCTTCTAGAGCTCCAGAGTTAGTGAATATTTCTGGCTGAAACAATAACAACAGTTTGGAGCAGCAAAACTCCAAAAGCCCGTTAATCAGCTGATACTAACAAACTCCCCTCCAACACTGTTGGAAATGAACAATCTTTGACTTGGTTAGAAAACAGCTTTCATCACAGCAGCAGTTCTCTTCAGTCAGATTCATTCATGATGACAAAATCCAGCCAAAAAGCTTCTCCCACTAATAATTTAAAGTAAATCATTTTCAGTTTGGACCTTTTTGCTCCACTTAATTTATTTAAATGATAAATTAGCTAAAAGTAGAAAAGTCCTGCAGCAAAAAGGGTTTTTGCAATAACTCCAAATTTATAACAACGCCAAGTTTATAGGCCACACAGAGAGAATGCCAAGCTACCACCAAACCACCAAGTTCCTTTTTATTCTTTATTAGTAATTCCGTTTCCATGTGGGACTGAATGTGAAGCTGAATGAAAATGATAGCATTCAGCTTTGGTAGCAGACATTGAGATTTCTCCCACTGGGTCTCCAGTGGAACGTGGTGGAGCAGCACAGATGTTGGCCTTCAGGCTCCAGTCACCCACCCTCCGTCCCTCTCACTTTCTTTTCTCAAATCAATCTCTTCAACCTCACATCTAATAACAAGAAACTTAAAGTGTTTCATGAAAGCAACATATTTCTGTTTCTAAGGCAACGGTTTAGTCCAAATTCTGATTGTTTTCAGCACAAAATCATCCTTCTTCATCCACTGACATTGAACAATGTGTTCTTCTCTCTGGTTTGTATCAGAACATTCCAAGAAAAACAAAGTATCAGGAGGAGGGAAAAGGCATAATTCCTTCTTTTTTTGTCTTAAAAGAAGACAACTGTAAGTGTGCAACGTATTTTCATACAAAGTAACTGACTCTAAAGACACAAAAGCTGGTGTAACACTCTCCCCATTATCATCAATGACCCTAAAGGCGCTAGCATGGTTGCCGCGTCTGTCACGGCGGTGTCGCACCGTGACGTCAAAATGACGTTTCAGGCATGGCGCTTCCCTTGAAAAGACGGCGCAGCGCGCTGTCGTGCACCAGTCGATTTTTGTAACTTGGCGGCGCCCAGAACGACGAACCGGATGGACCGTTGTGAGACCGGCTCAGTGAGGAGGTGCGTTTGTACAGGCAGCTGTACGAAACTGCAGTGAAACAGTAGGGACCACGTAAACTCCCCAAACTGGTGCACAGAGATTGGCAGAACTTTGGGGAAAGAGGGAGAGTTCTGTAAGAATGTGTGGAAGAAGCTACGGGACGGGACAGATAGGTGAAGGCAAAGAAGAGGGCAGAGACTCTGTTGATGCCGGGGACTTCAAACCTTCACCTCTGTTAACTGAATTAAAAAATTAAAATGATCCGAAAACTGCAGCAGTATCATTAATTACAGTATTCCTGCTCTTGACAGCGGCATTGTTTTCTTCTCCACTTTCGTGGTTGTAGAGTAGTGGTAAGCTTAACGTAGCAGCGCCACCTCTGTGACGGAGAAAATTGCAACTACTGGCGCAACGACTTGCGCCACTAAACATGGTGGGCACGAAATCGTGACGTCATCAACATCGCTCGCGCTAGCAGACGCGGCAACCATGCTAGAGCCTTAAGAGGGAGGAGAAGAGACGGATGGGCCAGAGGAGTGTGAGGTGAGGACAGAGAACAGGGAAAAGAATGATCCTTATTCATTTAAAATGCTGTCATATTTCCTTTCAAACTGAATTTAGTATCACCAGATCCAGGCAGTTTATAACTGAAGATTACTAAGTGTTTCAACACCTCAGGTGTTCACATTGAAGGCATCTAGCTTATTCATGTTGTTTTTTCTGCATTACTCTCAAATTCTAATGATATAGATACATATTTGCTGAACAAAGCTTTATTGAAAACTTTAAAAGTTCACTATTCAGAAAAATGTGACACCCGTTCAGCTAATTGTGTTGTGCAGTTTCAAGTCAACGTGTATTTTAATCTGGCAACAACTGGCCTCTAAAGATGGCTCCGGATTGAGAATATTGTCAAAAGCCGCTTTCGGACAGACCGTTCTAAGAACGCAGTTATCAGAACTGTCCTACTCGAATTTCGTTCTGATAACTGTCCTTCCCCACTGGAACTGTTTCAGTCTGCATTCGCACATGAGTCGGGACCTGATAGGGACTGATACGGCGCGCGCAGCTGTCTGCGTCAGTGACGTGTTAGCCGTTAGCCGTTTAGCTCCACATTCAACAACAAAACAGAACCGGTAAAAGTAAGCAGAGAAGAAAAAACACCAAAGAGAAGCTAACATGGAATGCGGGGAGGCCATCGTGTTCATGGTCTGCATGATGGTGATATTATTCATGGACGATGACATCAGGCGTCTAACATCGAGGCTGGAAGAGCTCACAGAGAGAGTCAGGAGACGATACTTTTTCATTTCAATAAGGAAGAAAGGAGAGCAGAGCGCTGCAGACAAAGGAGACAAAGTGTAAGTTTAACTTATTAAACACCCGCCGGTTCTGTCTGTGTCATATGAGGAAACATTTCAGCCGTGATAGCATGACATGGGGCGTAGCTACCGACCACCAAACACCTCCGTCTGATGCGTTCTATAAGAACCATGAAAAGACCCGACCTCGGAGAAGGAGCTAAATAGTTATAGGAACACAGGGAGAAAGCCCCGAGTTCCTGTATGTCCGAACACGGGAGAAAACGGCCCCGCGGATTAAAAGGTTATTAGAACTGCCAAAGGTTCCTACAGTCCAAAAGCGGCTATAGAGCTGTTTGTTCCCCCATTTTACAACATAATCAGGCAGCCATTTTTACCTCTGACCCTCTCCAGTCCATCAGGACTTAACTGAGGGCTTCAGTGGGAACTGACTTTCATTCCACCTTAATTATTCCAAATGTAACTGCATCAAATGATGAGAGAATTTATAAAACTGTCATTAACCGTGTTGAGTTGGTTCCTTTTTGGGGGTTTCAGCTAAAGTGGTTTCAGTGCTTCCAGAATGTTCCCTAAATAAAACCTTACTTGGATTTTCAGAAGTGAACTTGAATTTATTTCCATACTTTTAAAGATGTAATCAGAAGATCTCAGACAGTTTCCAGATCTTTAAGTATTCATTTCACCACGTAAGCACAGAACATTATCAGAAAGTATAAGAGAATCCCACAAAAGTTAAAGAAATTCATTCTAATTGTAATATTTTTCATTTCTTTCTTCAAACAAACACAAAAACTGAATTAAAAAAGAAAATATGGAGAAATCAAAATAAATTGAAGAAATAAATGATTTGGAGGGATTAAATAGATCAACATTGCAAAGGAAACTAATACAGGAATAATAAATAAAAAATAAGACAAATAAATACATTCTAATTGTAAAAATGTATTCAATTCAAAACTGAGTCACAAAGTAAATAAATAGCAACATCAACACAATTAAACCAACAAACAATAGAATTAAGGCAGAAAATGACATTCTTTATCTTTGTTTAGGCACAAATTCTGTTTTTTTTCTCATTATTTTAGTTGAATTTATCATCTTACAAATTAATTTATTGAACTATTTATATATTTTGTATGTAACACACCTGAAATATTGGCTAAAGCCAAGTATGTGTTAATATGTTTTGGTGCACTAATATATGTTTTAAACAAGAGTTTTAATAAGCATCTAATGTAATGTATTGTATTTCTAACATTGTAGACAACTTGTCATATGAACTTTTATTCTGTTGACGGAGTATTATAGCTTCCTATACGGCCTGCTGTTCGGTTGACAGGGTAACGAGGTTGTCATGGGAACGGGAAGAGAAGCGGGGGAGGAGATTGTGAACGGGAGAGACATCGGACGATACGGAGTTGGAAAAGAGTTTAATGAGTTATTTTTAAGTCAACATGTCAACTACAGACGTTTAGGAGAAAGAGCAGTTCGACACACTGTCTTTCTGTGTCCGTTTGGTTTCAGTTCTTGAGTTATGTTTCGTTTGAGAAGTTTAGTTCACTTTCCACCGTTTGACAGTTGGATACTTTCTACCGTTGGACACTGACAGTTGGATAATGCTATCGAACGAACGGGCAACAACGGAGACTCTGCTAGCCTGTTAAGACCGGGTCGCGGGGTTAAGACCAAGAGAGGAGGCTTCTTCGTGTCAGAAAACCGTTACCTTGGATGGTCATGGAGTCGGTACTCGGGTGACATCGGTGTATGTTGCGTTTGTGGATACGAGTGTGGATTACATGTCGGCTCTCTGTGAGTAAGCGCTTCAGGTCCATAGACGGTATGAGCTCCATCGCGCGCCATCAGGGTACCCACAATAACTTTGCTTAACCCCGGCCGGGTAGTTTTCTTATTCTTGTTTGTGTATTGTTTTGTCAGTGTCCTGCATTTCTTGCCATTGTGTTTGGGCTTATCATTTTCAACTATAGGCTCAAATAAATGATTATCAGTTTAATATAACTTATGTAATGTTTCACTCTGTTTTATTTATGTATGATTTATCAGCTAAAACATGAGCAGTGTGTGTTAAATGAATCTCTGAGGTGTAATTCAGAGTGGGGGCTCGAGAGCACAACCTTAGAAAGCACAGCAGTCATCAGTAAACATTTCTACTGTTTACCCCAGGCCTCTGGTAAAGTGAATAATCATCTCTAGACCGTTAATAGCTGAACGCCATACAATGCTGATGAGCAGGTTGGTTACATGTATATATTTCAGATTATGGCTGTTTCAGTCCTCCATAGAGGAGAGCCCAGAAGTAACAAGTGATCACCTTTTTTTCCCAATAACACCATTAACCCATAGTCTGTAATGTTCACTGTCACGGCCCGGCTCGTGAACATAAAATGGAGACGAACACAAGGGGTTAAACAAGTTGTTCATTGTTAAAAGCCAGCCCGCGTTAACTCTCAGCACACACATCAAGCAGCATGAGTGTTGGGAGTCCACACTGTAAACAGGAGACTCTGGGCTCAGTTCCCTGCCTGTAAATATAGTATCATTTCTATGTCAAATCTATCAAATGTCATTTTGTTTCCTAAATTTCAATTTTGAAAATCAGAAAAATCTGAAAATTAAAATCTGAAACTGAAGGAAAAAAATTAAAACACGAAAAAACACATAAAATCAGATTTGAAATTAAAAATGCATCAAATAATCTACAATCAAATAACATCAAAGTAAAGTCATCTGTTTTAACTTTGAATGAAATTTCTTTTTACAGAATAAGACTTGACTTTCAGTTTCAACTGATGGAAAAAGTAATATTTGGGCCCAGTTAAACTCCATGTAGAAACAGCTTTGGTAGCGAGCATCTGTACTGATCTGCTCATTAGTCCAGTGTTTGGATTTCCTGAAGATGAGTCTCTAAGCTGAGCTGCTGTGTGCTGTGTTTGTGTCTGCTTCTAAATCATGTGACTCTGATGGAAGCTGTGATGTTTAAAGACTGAATGGAAACACTGAACTGAACACTCTGACTCCTCCTTGACTTCAGCTTTGTAGCTTCCTGCTGGAGATGGAGGAGGTCTCCCAACCATCAGCCTCAAACTCCACTGATTCTGATAGTTAGTCAAAGTGTCCATCAGCATCCATTAATCAGCCAAACTGATCAATCAGTCCACCTCTGGATGCTTCCAACACTTTTCTAAGGCTCTGTAATGTTTGGACTGACTGAAATGTTCAAACACAACAAGTCACAGTAACAAGTTCTGCTGCTGTCGACTCTTTAAAGAAGTTTGATGACATGATTATATTAAACATCACTGCACCATGTTTTTGTGCCTTTAACATTCAATAAAACAGTTAATTTGATCTTTATTTCTATCAGTTTGTTCCCATTTGCTCCCAAATTGCTCCTGACATGTTTGTTTTCTTTGAAACTTGAATCATTTGGCTGCACAACATGAGTTTGTATGGATGGAGCCACTGGTGGAGCTGGCAGAGTTTAAGAGCTGAAGTCACTCCGTCTTTATTGAAGCAGCAGCATGTTGTCATTAATATTAATGAGAGCTCTTTTTCACTTGTTCTGTTGGACTGTTTTAACCTGCATCCTGTTGGCTTCAGCTCACATGTTTTATTCTTTATTCAGATTGGAGGACTGCAGTTTGTCAGAGATCAGCTGTGCTTCTCTGGTCTCTGCTCTGAAGTCCAACCCCTCCTCCCATCTGACAGAACTGGACCTGAGCTGGAACAGAAACATCAGAGACTCTGCAGCGAAGGAGCTGAGCAGCTTTCTGCAGAGTCCACACTGTGGACTGAAGACTCTGAGGTCAGACACCATGTTTTAGTTGTTTGTTCAGATTAATATGATGTGAAAGTTGTGCTGGTCTTCATGGTAAAGTCTGTTTTCTTCTTCAGGGGTTTAGTTGATGAAATGAAGATTTATTAAATAATAAGAAAACACAGTGAATCTGTCAGACAGAAACAAATCTAGAATCACTGGCTGATGCTTCTAGAGCTCCAGAGTTAGTGAATATTTCTGGCTGAAACAATAACAACAGTTTGGAGCAGCAAAACTCCAAAAGCCCATTAATCAGCTGATACTAACAAACTCCCCTCCAACACTGTTGGAAATGAACAATCTTTGACTTGGTTAGAAAACAGCTTTCATCACAGCAGCAGTTATCTTCAGTCAGATTCATTCATGATGACAAAATCCAGCCAAAAAGCTTCTCCCACTAATAATTTAAAGTAAATCATTTTCAGTTTGGACCTTTTTGCTCCACTTAATTTATTTAAATGATAAATTAGCTAAAAGTAGAAAAGTCCTGCAGCAAAAAGGGTTTTTGCAATAACTCCAAATTTATAACAACGCCAAGTTTATAGGCCACACAGAGAGAATGCCAAGCTACCACCAAACCACCAAGTTCCTTTTTATTCTTTATTAGTACTTCCGTTTCCATGTGGGACTGAATGTGAAGCTGAATGAAAATGATAGCATTCAGCTTTGGTAGCAGACATTGAGATTTCTCCCACTGGGTCTCCAGTGGAACGTGGTGGAGCAGCACAGATGTTGGCCTTCAGGCTCCAGTCACCCACCCTCCGTCCCTCTCACTTTCTTTTCTCAAATCAATCTCTTCAACATCACATCTAATAACAAGAAACTTAAAGTGTTTCATGAAAGCAACATATTTCTGTTTCTAAGGCAACGGTTTAGTCCAAATTCTGATTGTTTTCAGCACAAAATCATCCTTCTTCATCCACTGACATTGAACATTGGGCCTCATGCAAGAACATTTTCGTATTTTTATTCTAAATTTCTCTTACTTTTTTCGTAAGGTCTCTTAAGAACACGCCACGTCAGATTCAACAAGCGCTCTTAACTTCGGAAAAAGTGTGTAAACGACCTGCGTAAATGATGAATCACATCTGTGCGTATCTAAGTTCACGAGCACGAGGATAGTAGATTTGCATACTCCACGCCCTAAATTATACCATATAAGGCTGTGCTTCCTCTCTCCTGTGCCAGGAAGTGTTGAGTGTTGAGTCATGAAAACGGCATCAAGGCGCATAAAGAACAACTTTAGGGGCTCTGAGACTGAAGTTCTG
The DNA here is from genome assembly GCF_027942865.1 of Odontesthes bonariensis. Lineage (NCBI taxonomy): Eukaryota > Metazoa > Chordata > Actinopteri > Atheriniformes > Atherinopsidae > Odontesthes > Odontesthes bonariensis. The sequence continues at coordinate 3,617,291 of NC_134528.1, read as the reverse complement.
CTTTCAGAGATCCAAAAAGGAAAATCTGTGCTTTTTAGTAGTGTCAGCAGTGGAATTACGGGACCTGCTAAAGCGAAGAAATGGGAAGTTATTACGAGTGCTGTTAATACCATGTCACCGAAATAAAAAATAAATGGTTTGATATGAAAATGGCTTAAGAAAAACATCTCGCCCTGGGCAGGCGCTCGATGACTGCAACTAAAGCCGTGCAATCAGTTGTTGCCTCATCATGATGGCACTTTGATAGGGTGGTCCATGAGGGGGGTCTTCTGGCACCACACCTTCTGGTCTGCCTGGGCTGGTTCAGGTTGTAGGAGACCCTCGTTCATGGCGCAATATTGCCATGAACGAGGTATCGAGACACACCCACCTGGCCTTCAGCTCAGTGCGCTCCACGACAGCACGGGTGCTTTGATGTGTCTCGTGCTCCAATTATGATTGGCAGTCCAGCCATGGGATGAAAGTCCCTCTTAATTTGTACTTGTTGGACAGCGGCGTATGGGAATCTGATGTATCATGGGTGATAAACTGATGAGAGCTTTGATGACCAAGGGGAGCGCACGACTCACAGAGGACTGAGACACCCCCGATCTGTCTCCAATCTCCCTCTGAAAGGTTCCAGTGGCCAAAAATCCAAGGGTGGTGAGGACCTGGACGTGTGGTGGAATTGGGTTTGATCGGCGTGTTTCTATCTGGAGTTGTGGCTCTAGCAACAAGCTGCATATTTGCAGCAGCACAGTCGTTGGGAATCTAAATCGCGATGTCAGCCATTCGTCTGTCTCCACACGCTCTCTTCCAAGAGCCTGACGTACTAAGGCATCCAAAAGTAGCAAGACAGCCGCTGGTTACGCTTCCCATTGAAGTCGTTATATACAGAGTCAGATTAACCTTCAATTAGTGCATAATTTAAGTCAAACAGAATAATGTCAGCATAATTATGGGGTATAATGTATATTTATTTATGTTTTCTTCAAAGTAATTAAATATACAATCCATTAGTCAAGCAAACTTGATTTGAATAACAGCGGACTATTTTACGAAACTCCTACGACAGCTCTGGATCACTCGTAAATTCTGTTCGTACCCGAAAGAAAACGTAAAATATGGAAAGATTGGTTAATGCGCAAATTCTCTTAAATCACTCGTACGGACGAGTTAAGAATGAATCTGTGCGTACGAACGGTTCCTGCATGAGGCCCAATGTGTTCTTCTCTCTGGTTTGTGTCAGAACATTCCAAGAAAAACAAAGTATCAGGAGGAGGGAAAGGGCATAATTCCTTATTTTTTTGTCTTAAAAGAAGACAACTGTAAGTGTGCAACGTATTTTCATACAAAGTAACTGACTCTAAAGACACAAAAGCTGGTGTAACACTCTCCCCATTATCATCAATGACCCTAAGAGGGAGGAGCAGAGACGGGTGGGCCAGAGGAGTGTGAGGTGAGGACAGAGAACAGGGAAAAGAATGATCTTTATTCATTTAAAATGCTGTCATATTTCCTTTCAAACTGAATTTAGTATCACCAGATGGAGGCAGTTTATAACTGAAGATTACTAAGTGTTTCAACACCTCAGGTGTTCACATTGAAGGCATCTAGCTTATTCGTGTTGTTTTTTCTGCATTACTCTCAAATTCTAATGATATAGATACATATTTGCTGTACAAAGCTTTATTGAAAACTTTAAAAGTTCACTATTCAGAAAAATGTGACACCCGTTCAGCTAATTGTGTTGTGCAGCTTCAAGTCAACGTGTATTTTAATCTGGCAACAACTGGCCTCTAAAGATGGTTCCGGGTTGAGAATATTGTCATAGAGCTGTTTGTTCCCCCATTTTACAACATAATCAGGCAGCCATTTTTACCTCTGAGCCTCTCCAGTCCATCAGGACTTAACTGAGGGCTTCAGTGGGAACTGACTTTCATTCCACCTTAATTATTCCAAATGTAACTGCATCAAATGATGAGAGAATTTATAAAACTGTCATTAACCGTGTTGATTTGGTTCCTTTTTGGGGGGTTTCAGCTAAAGTGGTTTCAGTGCTTCCAGAATGTTCCCTAAATAAAACCTTACTTGGATTTTCAGAAGGGAACTTGAATTTATTTGCATACTTTTAAAGATGTAATCAGAAGATCTCAGACAGTTTCCAGATCTTTAAGTATTCATTTCACCACGTAAGCACAGAACATTATCAGAAAGTATAAGAGAATCCCACAAAAGTTAAAGAAATTCATTCTAATTGTAATATTTTTCATTTCTTTCTTCAAACAAACACAAAAACTGAATTAAAAAAGAAAATATGGAGAAATCAAAATAAAATGAAGAAATAAATTATTTGGAGGGATTAAATAGATCAACATTGCAAAGGAAACTAATACAGGAATAATAAATCAAAATAAGACAAATAAATACATTCTAATTGTAAAAATGTATTCAATTCAAAACTGAGTCACAAAGTAAATAAATAGCAACATTAACACAATTAAACCAACAAACAATAGAATTAAGGCAGAAAAATGACATTCTTTATCTTTGTTTAGGCACAAATTCTGATTTTTATTAGTATTTTACTTGAATTTATCATCTTACAAACTAATTTATTGAACTATTTATATATTTTGTGTATATTTCAGATTATGGCTGTTTCAGTCCTCCATAGAGGAGAGCCCAGAAGTAACAAGTGATCACCTTTTTTTCCCAATAACACCATTAACCCATAGTCTGTAATGTTCACTGTCACGGCCCGGCTCGTGAACATAAAATGGAGACGAACACAAGGGGTTAAACAAGTTGTTCATTGTTAAAAGCCAGCCCGCGTTAACTCTCAGCACACACATCAAGCAGCATGAGTGTTGGGAGTCCACACTGTAAACAGGAGACTCTGGGCTCAGTTCCCTGCCTGTAAATATAGTATCATTTCTATGTCAAATCTATAAAATGTTATTTTGTTTCCTAAATTTCAATTTTGAAAATCAGAAAAATCTGAAAATTAAAATCTGAAACTGAAGGAAAAAAAATTCAAACACGAAAAAACACATAAAATCAGATTTGAAATGAAAAATGCATCAAATAATCTACAATCAAATAACATCAAAGTAAAATCATCTGTTTTAACTTTGAATGAAATTTCTTTTTACAGAATAAGACTTGACTTTCAGTTTCAGCTGATGGAAAAAGTAATATTTGGGCCCAGTTAAACTCCATGTAGAAACAGCTTTGGCAGCGAGCATCTGTACTGATCTGCTCATTAGTCCAGTGTTTGGATTTCCTGAAGATGAGTCTCTAAGCTGAGCTGCTGTGTGCTGTGTTTCTGTCTGCTTCTAAATCATGTGACTCTGATGGAAGCTGTGATGTTTAAAGACTGAATGGAAACACTGAACTTACACTCTGACTCCTCCTTGACTTCAGCTTTGTAGCTTCCTGCTGGAGATGGAGGAGGTCTCCCAACCATCAGCCTCAAACTGCACTGATTCTGATAGTTAGTCAAAGTGTCCATCAGCATCCATTAATCAGCCAAACTGATCAATCAGTCCACCTCTGGATGCTTCCAACACTTTTCTAAGGCTCTGTAATGTTTGGACTGACTGAAATATTCAAACACAACAAGTCACAGTAACAAGTTCTGCTGCTGTCGACTCTTTAAAGAAGTTCGATGACATGATTATATTAAACATCACTACACCATGTTTTTGTGCCTTTAACATTCAATAAAACAGTTAATTTGATCTTTATTTCTATCAGTTTGTTCCCATTTGCTCCCAAATTGCTCCTGACATGTTTGTTTTCTTTGAAACTTGAATCATTTGGCTGCACAGCATGAGTTTGTATGGATGGAGCCACTGGTGGAGCTGGCAGAGTTTAAGAGCTGAAGTCACTCCGTCTTTATTGAAGCAGCAGCATGTTGTCATTAATATTAATGAGAGCTCTTTTTCACTTGTTCTGTTGGACTGTTTTAACCTGCATCCTGTTGGCTTCAGCTCACATGTTTTATTCTTTATTCAGATTGAGGAGCTGCAGTTTGTCAGAGATCAGCTGTGCTTCTCTGGTCTCTGCTCTGAAGTCCAACCCCTCCTCCCATCTGACAGAACTGGACCTGAGCTGGAACACAAACATCAGAGACTCTGCAGCGAAGGAGCTGAGCAGCTTTCTGCAGAGTCCACACTGTGGACTGAAGACTCTGAGGTCAGACACCATGTTTTAGTTGTTTATTCAGATTAATATGATGTGAAAGTTGTGCTGGTCTTCATGGTAAAGTCTGTTTTCTTCTTCAGGGGTTTAGTTGATGAAATGATGATTTATTGAATAATAAGAAAACACAGTGAATCTGTCAGACAGAAACAAATCTAGAATCACTGGCTGATGCTTCTAGAGCTCCAGAGTTAGTGAATATTTCTGGCTGAAACAATAACAACAGTTTGGAGCAGCAAAACTCCAAAAGCCCGTTAATCAGCTGATACTAACAAACTCCCCTCCAACACTGCTGGAAATGAACAATCTTTGACTTGGTTAGAAAACAGCTTTCATCACAGCAGCAGTTATCTTCAGTCAGATTCATTCATGATGACAAAATCCAGCCAAAAAGCTTCTCCCACTAATAATTTAAAGTAAATCATTTTCAGTTTGGACCTTTTTGCTCCACTTAATTTATTTAAATGATAAATTAGCTAAAAGTAGAAAAGTCCTGCAGCAAAAAGGGTTTTTGCAATAACTCCAAATTTATAACAACGCCAAGTTTATAGGCCACACAGAGAGAATGCCAAGCTACCACCAAACCACCAAGTTCCCTTTTATTCTTTATTAGTAATTCCGTTTCCATGTGGGACTGAATGTGAAGCTGAATGAAAATGATAGCATTCAGCTTTGGTAGCAGACATTGAGATTTCTCCCACTGGGTCTCCAGTGGAACGTGGTGGAGCAGCACAGATGTTGGCCTTCAGGCTCCAGTCACCCACCCTCCGTCCCTCTCACTTTCTTTTCTCAAATCAATCTCTTCAACCTCACATCTAATAACAAGAAACTTAAAGTGTTTCATGAAAGCAACATATTTCTGTTTCTAAGGCAACGGTTTAGTCCAAATTCTGATTGTTTTCAGCACAAAATCATCCTTCTTCATCCACTGACATTGAACAATGTGTTCTTCTCTCTGGTTTGTATCAGAACATTCCAAGAAAAACAAAGTATCAGGAGGAGGGAAAAGGCATAATTCCTTCTTTTTTTGTCTTAAAAGAAGACAACTGTAAGTGTGCAACGTATTTTCATACAAAGTAACTGACTCTAAAGACACAAAAGCTGGTGTAACACTCTCCCCATTATCATCAATGACCCTAAGAGGGAGGAGCAGAGACGGGTGGGCCAGAGGAGTGTGAGGTGAGGACAGAGAACAGGGAAAAGAATGATCTTTATTCATTTAAAATGCTGTCATATTTCCTTTCAAACTGAATTTAGTATCACCAGATGGAGGCAGTTTATAACTGAAGATCACTAAGTGTTTCAACACCTCAGGTGTTCACATTGAAGGCATCTAGCTTATTCATGTTGTTTTTTCTGCATTACTCTCAAATTCTAATGATATAGATACATATTTGCTGTACAAAGCTTTATCGAAAACTTTAAAAGTTCACTATTCAGAAAAATGTGACACCTGTTCAGCTAATTGTGTTGTGCAGCTTCAAGTCAACGTGTATTTTAATCTGGCAACAACTGGCCTCTAAAGATGGTTCCGGACTGAGAATATTGTCATAGAGCTGTTTGTTCCCCCATTTTACAACATAATCAGGCAGCCATTTTTACCTCAGAGATCTTCTGATTTATGTAATCAGAAGATCTCAGACAGTTTCCAGATCTTTAAGTATTCATTTCACCACGTAAGCACAGAACATTATCAGAAAGTATAAGAGAATCCCACAAAAGTTAAAGAAATTCATTCTAATTGTAATATCTTTCATTTCTTTCTTCAAACAAACACAAAAACTGAATTAAAAAAGAAAATATGGAGAAATCAAAATAAAATGAAGAAATAAATGCTTTGGAGGGATTAAATAGATCAACATTGCAAAGGAAACTAATACAGGAATAATAAATCAAAATAAGACAAATAAATACATTCTAATTGTAAAAATGTATTCAATTCAAAACTGAGTCACAAAGTAAATAAATAGCAACATTAACACAATTAAACCAACAAACAATAGAATTAAGGCAGAAAAATGACATTCTTTATCTTTGTTTAGGCACAAATTCTGTTTTTTTTATTATTACAGTTTTTCCCGATCGTTTTGGCCCATTTTTCCATTCACAGTTTACTTTTTCAAAACAGCTCACACAAAGCCCTTAACAGAAGCTGAAATAACCAAAACACTTTATGATGTTTGCAGAATGACACCACTTTCTCAAAACTTGTCACACATCCATCAAAACCAAACTTTTCCATCAAAACCTACAATTTGTGCTCAATTGAACATGTATGTTTTCTCTTTTATTTAATAATGGATAACAAAATTTAAACTTCAGCTATCAATATCAACTTTTGTTCAACACCCTCATAGTATTGACTATTTTACAACTGACAACATACTACAATTTGGGTTTTGTATTGAGCACTCTAACTTAGTTATATAACTTAGAAATATACTGTCACAGAGTATTTACAGTAAAATCAGAAAATGTGTATACAGTAAAATATTGTAGATCTGTTTTTGTATTGCTGAAGTACCTGTCAACACCATTGATTTACATTTGTTCTACTGTGTACAAAATGGCAAGATTCTGACAAGATTCTGACAGAAAAATATTTTTTGCAGTACTTGTCACATGCACATACTGTAAGCAATCAAAATGACAGGGTTCAATATGCAGTACAACAAAGGTCAATTCTCAAAAAAGAAAGTACTGTAAATGAAACACAATGAAATGAAACCCTGTAAATATGAAAAAAATAAAAATACAGGAAAATTACGCATTGTCGACACGGGCCTGACGATCAGGCCACATGTTCTCATCCACGTCACAGAGTATGTCATCCATTGCAATACATTGAGGGAAAAAACGTCTTGAATGGCGAATCCACCCCTGGCAGTCTTCTGCGCGAATTGTCAAGCATGCAGCATTCATTGCATCGAGCAATGACATCTGGTCATGAGGCCTATGGTCATATACTTTCCAACGCCAGCAGGAGAAAAACTCCTCGATTGGATTTAGCATGGGAGAGTATGCAGGGAGAAACAATATCATCAGGCGTGGGTGAGCCGTGAACCAGTCATTCACTAACCTTGAATGATGGAAGGCCACATTGTCCCAAATTATGACAAAATGGGACATGTTTGCCCTGAACAGGCCTCTCTCCTGTGGCAGTACCAGCCGCTCATGCAATGCATTGAGGAATGTGATTAGGCGATCACTGTTGTATGGGCCTATAGATGGGATATGGCAAAGGACTCCATTTGTGGAAATAGCAGCGCACATGGTGATGTTTGCTCCCCTCTGTCCAGGCACGGTTACTGTGGCCCTCTGACCAATGATGTTTCGGCCACGTCTCCTAACTTTGGAGAGGTTGAATCCAGCCTCATCGACGTAGATGAAGACATACTGCCTTTCGTCTGCTTCCAGATCCATTACTCTCTACATTCAAAAAGAAATTCAGAGTAAATCATACAGTAACATATACAGAAGATGCTGTTTTCTACTGTAATTGAATTTTACAGTATGCAGCAAGACAAATCCAAATGCAGTGACAGATCCATACCTGTACATACTGTGCACGTGCTGCCTTGACGCGGTCGCTGTTTCTTTGAAATGGCACCTTATATAGCTGCTTGGTTGCCACCAGATTGCGTTTCAGGATGCGGTCTATTGTTGCCAGACTGACACTGTTTATGTTCATAAAAGTCACCTGGTCAGCTAAGACCGCTGCCTTTATCTCACGCAATCTGATGGCATTGTTAGCAACTACCATGTTCACAATGGCAGCCTCCTGTTCAGCAGAGAAAATTCTTCCCCTGCCACCAGTGTGGGCCAGTGTGTTGATTCTGTGAAAATAGTGCCAATGACTGTAAATACTGTAAAAGTACAGTAATCAGAATTCTACTGTATATTTTGAAAGTCAGTTACAGTACTCTATTGGAAATGACTCTAGTAAAACTACAGTAATGCATTGTATTACTGTATGGCAACACTTTACAATAGTACAGAAATGGCTGTTGCCAAGAGTGCAAATACAGTGAAACACAGTACAGTACGTAAATTGACCAGCAAAGTGACTTACCTATTTTCATTGCGGAAAGTACGAACTATTGATGCCACCGTATGCCTGCTCAGGTTTGGCTGCACCCTTAGTCCGGCCTCTCTCATGGAGAGACCATGATTTACAACATGGTCAATGATTGTTGCCCTAATTTCATTGGAACTCCTAACACCAGGGCCACCTCCCCTGGCAGGGGCCTGTCTAGCTCTCCCACGACCTCTTCCTCTTCCTTGTCCTCATTCACGTCCTCCTCGATCCATGCTTGGTGTCAACTTCAAGCTATTGACCCCTTTGATAGGTTGAGAACTACTTGCTTTGTTTTGCAAAGAGAGTTCACACAGGTGCTGATAATTTTTAGAATTGAGAGAGCAGTTCCAATTGGCTGCTACTAAGTGTCTGCAATGTGTTGCCATGGTAAATCAGTTATGTTTCATGTCTCTTTGTGAGAAGTGTGTTAACTGTTTTGAAAAGTGTATTAAAAGTCAAAGAAAAATGTGTGAAAGCAATGAGAAATAGTTAACTGATTCACCAGAGAGGACTCTTGCTGTGCAAAGAAGGTGTGAGCATTAGATAAAGTTGACCCATGATGTGCAAAATGTGTCAAAGCAATCGAGAAAAACTGTATTTTAGTTGAATTTATCATCTTACAAACTAATTTATGGAACTATTTATATATTTTGTATATATTTCAGATTTTGGCTGTTTCAGTCCTCCATAGAGGAGAGCCCAGAAGTAACAAGTGATCACCTTTTTTTCCCAATAACACCATTAACCCATAGTCTGAATGTTCACTGTCACGGCCCGGCTCGTGAACATAAAATGGAGACGAACACAAGGGGTTAAACAAGTTGTTCATTGTTAAAAGCCAGCCCGCGTTAACTCTCAGCACACACATCAAGCAGCATGAGTGTTGGGAGTCCACACTGTAAACAGGAGACTCTGGGCTCAGTTCCCTGCCTGTAAATATAGTATCATTTCTATGTCAAATCTATAAAATGTCATTTTGTTTCCTAAATGTAGTTAGTTGTCACAAAGCACCAGTGTTTGTCAGAGGAAGTGAAGAACATGCCCACTTTCAGTTGTTGAAAACTGCTTGTTAACTGGCTGTTAACCTTGTTCACAGAAAGACATAAAGCAGCAATCGGTACCATGGCTGAGCATTTTCTTAGGACATAAAAACAGATCTAAACTTTAGAAATGATTCTGAATTCTTCTAAACAATAACATTTGATAAGATCATCTCAACTCACACGTTTCTTGTGATAAAGTTGTTTTTCTTAGTAAGACACATACAGATTAAAGTATCTTTTCAAATGCAGGTTTCAATATAAAACTGATTAATAAGAAGTTTGAATGAGAAAATCTGCACATTATTAGTATTAATATGTTGACATGAACAGACATATGACTCTTCCTCTGATATTGGTAAAATGTCTGTAGAATGATGAAATGATGACAGATTGGACTATAAATTATTTCAATAACATGTTTTATTCTGTATTCAGATTGCGGTACTGCGAGTTATCAGAGATGAGCTGTGCCTCTCTGGTCTCAGCTCTGATGTCCAATCTCTTCCATCTGAGACATCTGGACCTGTATCTAAATGAGATGAAGGATTCAGATGTAAAACTGTTGCGTTCTATTTTGGAGAGTCCACACTATGGTCTGGAGACTCTGAGGTGGGTAAAGGGTTTAAGTAGATCTACATTGCTTGAGCAGTGTTGTCCTAAAAGTGGTCTCAAAGTAAAGATCCTGTTTCCTGTCGGGCTGCAGATGAATCACCAGCTGCTTTCTTTCTAAGGTTATAGGTAGAGAATGGTGACAGGCTTCAGGATTGGACAGAAAGTCAAAGAAAGACATCAATAGTCAGTCACAGTAATCAGGAGTATGTGAGGAAAACCAACATTTAATGTAACTAAACAAATAGCAGATACTGTGGGTCCATTTAGTTTAAGATGACTCATACTGTCATGAGCTAAATTTCCTGTAAGATACTTTATACCTTAATTATTCATAGAAATTTGTATTAGTCATTAAAAAGCTTGTCCGAATGAATACATGATTCTAAGATGGCAGTTATTTGATCTCTGTATGCTCATGATCTGTTTTGAGTGACAGTAAAAGAGTAAATTCACACTTTTGGCAGAGCTGACAGACAGAGTGGGCTCCCTTTGAATTATGTTATTTACTTTTACCTGTTGCCAACAACGTGATGATAATCATCATGAAGAGAGACAACAAAAACATTTTGGATGATCATAATCATGAGCTTCAGAATTGTGACAGTTCTGCACCACTGTTTCATGACTGCTGAATAAAGCTCATTTTAACAAGTTCTTTATCTTATGGTTCTGTTTCTTCATGCAGTCTCACCGGAGAGAAACATGAAGTCTCCACTGTCAAAACTCGTGAGTACTAATTAATACTAATTAATGTATCGCCTGAAACATGTGATCCATAAAGAATGTGGGCTCAGTTCATTATAACATCATTGATATTTGACAGGACTGCAGGAAAACATTTAAAGAGCAACATAAGGTTAAAATGAAGAAATTAGATTGTACCAAACTTTAAAATGTATCTAAAATATGATTTCTATTGCTGTAATGTCACGTTGGGGTGTGGGGAAGTTAGGACACGGATGCAGACTTTTTTAAAAGGAAAACTTGGATTTATTACACAAGACAAAAACAAAGTTCAAACGAAAGGCCGGATTCAAAAAACTAACTGTGACAAAATAAACAAAGAACTTGGCATGGCATAAATAAATAAATACTTAGCTTGGCAGGTGGGTGACGAAGAACATGAGCAACACAGGTAACATGGGTAAGTAAACAAGCAGGTCAGGTAAGTATGGCAAACAGGTTAGACAAATATGGCAAAGATCCGGCAAACTGAGAGGGGAGACTGTAAACTAAATAGGGACTGAAGGCTGAGTTAAACCTCTTTTAACTGCGCTTGCGTTAATGGCTCGAGACGTTTATGCTTCATTTAGCTTTGCCGGCGGTTGCGTGTGCTGCGTGGCGATTCACCGCCAGGACAGTAGGTGGAGTAGCGGGTTTTTTCAATGACAAGCCTACTACGATGAAAGGAAATTCACCGCCAGGACCTCTTCGGCAAGTCTCTCTTCGACTGGATTCATCACAGACATAATATTATGTGTATATTATGTCTATGGGATTCATGCTTCTTCTTCTTCTTCTTCGCTTTCTACCTTGGCGTTTGAAAACAGCGGCCTTTTATTAGGGGATGAAACCGGAAGATGAACACGCCGCCGGATGTGATGTAGATAGTGGCTTCCGCTCGCGTCTTGCGTGAAGTTTAGAAAATTGAGGTGACACACGCAAGCCCGCAAGGGCTTGCGTTGCGTCTTGCGTCACCGACCATAAATCAGGCTTGAGAGTGATTGGAGAGTGATTGAGCTGAGGGGAAAAACACAGGTGAAGTGAGTGAAACTAATGAACTGGTAAGTGAAGGGAAACTAAAACATGGCAAAACTAAAAACTAAACATGGACTGTAAAACTAAAACATGATCTAAAAACCAAAACATAACCTAAAACTTAAAACATAAGTCCTGTGGCGTGACATAATAATTCATTAGAAATGCTTGAGTGAGGTGGAATAATCGAATAAATTAGTAAAAAGAAAAAAGCCATTGAGGGATGTTGTAAGAACTTTAGCAGAACCAGCTGTGCTAATGCTAATGTGGGTCTGCCATGGTGAACCCAGAGCTGTTCCAGCGATGGACTCCAAAAAGAATTAGTTCGATAGTTCTCCTTGTATAATCTCACTATTGTGTGATGCAAACTATAAAAACATGGACAACACAGTTAAATACATAAATGTCACTGGCAGCTCACACTTACCATCTGTTCTCATTTCATCTACTCAGATCCCAACTAGTGCAGCTGAATGTTACAATAAATACTGCAGATTTAGGGAATTGTAGGATGGAATTATTTCTGTTGCTTTCATTGGAGATCGTCCCATATTGTCCATGTGAAATGAGATGATAAAAGAAACATTAGAGCTTCTTGATGCTTTGGGAATTCTTCCTGATCATGTTTTGGCTGCCACCTTAAATGTGGCTGCCACCTTAAATATGGCTGCCACCTTAAATATGGCTGCCACCTTAAATATGGCTGCCACCTTAAATGTGGCTGCCACCTTAAATATGGCTGCCACCATATGACACACGTTCAGTGGCATCTCTGGCACCAACAGGATGCATCAGGATTCAACCCACATGTGACCACACAGAATGTGGGCTGTTCCCCACAGTGGCTGTCAGTTTTTACTTATTAAGTTGAAAAATGTATGTTTTAATCAGATTTAGCTGGTGGGCTGCCATATATCAGTTGTTTTCTGACTACACAGAGCAAAAACGTAGTGTTATACTCCTACATTTTATACTTTATAATAGGAAAGTGACAATGGAAGCAGCCTACCAGTTTATGTTAGCAGGTGACATATCTGTACTGTTTAGTGGGATTAAAATGACCTTTATCTATAAATCACATGATTGCTTTTACATTACTACCAGTTTATCTTTTATGTTTTCAGCCATTCTGAGACATTATTTTAAACTTCTCTGTGGGTACATGTTAGTTAAACTTGGTAACTTACCTGAAGAATATTTCTGATGTGATTTAATGACGTGATTTTAAGTTGTATAGCAGCAGTTTTTCTTACCTCATCATGTGATCTCTCCCCATCCATTTTACAAGTCTGTCAGATATGTGTCAGCAGTGCTAATAAAAACGCTGCTAAAGCACCATCAGAGGACAGCTGCTAGCATGTGGGGGCCACTCTGTGCTTAAATGCAGCATGCATAAATGAAAAATGTGTTTTTCAGGCAAAGCTTGAGAACAGGAGAGTGCTGAGGAGTTCCAGCAGGCAGCACATCATAAAGCACAGCTGTGCAGTCAGCCACTGCCGCTGTTTATTAAAGCAGAAAATAAGAGGAGCATCTGCTTTGATTGCTCTCTCCACTTCTTCACACTTTTTAGGTGACACAATGATTATTTAATATGTAGATGAAGTGTTTAAAAAAGAGTTTTCTCCATGTCCTCACTGTGTAACACATGATGCTCACTGTGGGGTTACAGTCCAGCAGTTCATGTGTCTCTGGTGTTTCCCACAGTAAAGGAGAGTCCCGCTGTTTCATGTCCATACAGAAGAAACTGATTTAACACTCCTCTCTCCATCACTATCTGTCTTTGTTTCCTTGTCTGTTCCCCAGCTGGTGTGCTGCCTGTTTACCAGGCGCTGCGCGACCGCGAGGCTCAGGAGGACGATGAGGTCTCATTCATGGTGGATGACATCATCATCGGTACGAGCGAGGCCATCCATGAGGGTCGGATGTACGGGACTGTGCAGAGAAGCGGGAAGTCCGGCCGGCTGCCTGCAAACTGCGTTCGATGTATGTGGTGTCACACTGTCAGATACACAGCTCAGTAGCTCAGAGTCATGAGACCACACCTGCACAGCCGGCCCTCATACAGATGTTTCCTCAACAACATGTGATGCAACATAAACCTACAATGAATCTAAATAAACACATTTAATGAAACAGTCTTTGGAAGTTTTGACACAGTTTATTCCTTAAATGCGCTTTAAAAATATCTCGTCTAATTAAGACTTAAGAGTTAAGAAATAAATGTTACATTTGACACAGTTTTACTTTAATAATGTCAAAGATTTGAAAGGTCATTGTGGTGAGTAGCAGGTCAGGTTGTAACCAGGTTTTATATCTTTGATCTAACCTCTAGCTAGTTTCTCTCTGCAGTTCAGTGAATTAAATAACAGCTGATGAGAATTTAAAGCAATAAAGCAAACCTGCCAGCAGCCATATTTGTTCTGTTGAATGTAAGTAGGCTGGACGCGGTCCCCACTCCCCACTTCTGAGATGCATGGAATGCAGCATTCCTCCTTGGTGCAGTGCTTACAGCCAGCATCCAGTTTATATTCAATCCTACACTATCTACACTCCAATTAAAAGGAACATTTATCTCACTGAAAATGCACCAAATAAACCAATCACAGTGACAAAGAGATGGCGAACATCAAGCCAGCCCTTCTGGAGGCTGCAGCCAGGTTTGTTTTGCCTGAGCAGGCAGCACTCCCTGCAGTTTCTCCCCCACAGCCAGACACAGTCTGTCAGCTGACCTCCAGGACAGAAGGGGCACCACTCTCCAGCTATCCTGTTGGGACTCATCTTTGTCTCACAGCAGGGGGAAAACATGGAGGGACACATATTGTATCTTATATCCTGTCTTTAATCCACAGATGAAACAGAACAATTCAAAGTAAAGGGAAGCCAAACTGTTGTATTGAGCAGATTCAGGAAGCACTCAGACTGATTCATTACTCTCTCTCTCTCTGTGTTTCCATGTATTTCTCCCAGCTTGTCCGCAGCATGTTCACTTGGCGCTGTATAACTACAAGGCTCAGAATGACGATGAGGTCTCATTCAGAGTCGGTGATATCATCATCTCTGCTGAGCCCAGCACCAAAAACAGGATGTACGGAACTGTGCAAAGAACCAGAGAGTCCGGCTGGGTGCCATCAAACTACATCCAAAGTATGTGCTTTCATCTGTGTGTGGAAAAGTTCATTTATCATTTAGTGTGCTGAAGCTGTGTCTGATGTTTGTCTCCTCCCATCAGGTATCAAACTGAAGCCAAACACAGAGCTGATGAAGGTGAGCGAAACAACTGGATCCTGATTTTTCACACAACTTTCAGCACCTCATGAGAACAAATCACATTAATCTGGGATTTTCTTTTTCTTTTCAACATCATTGAACTCACAGATTTGCTAACGATATTCTGTACCCTCCTCAGGTGAGTACTAGGAGGATATTCTGATGATGTCCGCTCTCAGGCAACAATTTCCTGTTTCCATAAATTACTGCAATTGAAAGCCATACAGATCATCCAGATCACAGTTCACTGTTCGAAGAACTCTTTCTGCTTGTATTTCATCCTTTAAACAGATTTAGTGCCTAATGATTACACCAGGGTTTCTTGTTGAACTAAAGCTGAAATGTTCATCTTTCCTTGTATAAAAAAACATCTACTAAATGACTAGATGAGAAAATTTAGGATCTTATTGTGAGCTTTGCTCACTTTATGGAAACAGGAAATTGTTGCCTGAGAGCGGACATCATCAGAATATCCTCCTAGTACTCACCTGAGGAGGGTACAGAATATCGTTAGCCGCATTCGGACAGAGCCGTTCTAAGAACGCTGTTCTAAGAACGGTCCAATTCGAATTTCATTCTGATAACTGTCCTTCCCCAGCGGAACTGTTTCAGTCTGCATTCGCACATGAGTCAGGACTGATGCGGCGCAACCGTCTTACTTTAGCGCCACATATTATTCAACTACTTCAATAACTTCAAAGTCAGTCAAGGACATGAAGACAAACAACAGGAACCTGATGAAGGACAACTTGTAGCCTTCTGATCCCAGATAAATGTGGAGAAGATTATGTCATGATATATCATTACCCACAGAAACATGAACTTTTTCAAAAGCCATCTTTTGAGTGGCTGCACAGAGGGTGCACATTTTTGAGGCTACACTGACAACTCTGGTCAACCCTGGTCTAGGTTTAATGCCAAAGGCTCAGCGCTCTGAAATGGGATTTGGAAGCAGCAGATTTGAAGTTTGATTAACAGTAGGAGCACTGGAACAGCCCAATAAACTACAGGTTTAAAACCATTGTAAAATGAGTGATATTTGTTGTATTTTAAGCAAAAACTTCTAGCAGACACATTCTATAGGACTATACCCTAACTACAAACAACTAAACCACACCTGCAATGTGGGATTAGTGGATAATTAAACACAGCAACAGTAAAAGTGCTTTGACACGTGACTTTCATTTCAAGACTTGTGGGACCTTTTTTTAAAGGTTTTTCAATTATTGACCAGTATTTATTCTGTTTTTTGTTTGTTTGTTTTTTACAGATCCTCCACAGAGGGATGTTTCAGTGAGGGTCAGAGTCCCAGCACAGGTGAGATGGTCTCAGTTAAGACACAGTGTTTGTTTTTTGGGGGGGCTTTTTATGCCTTTAATGGACAGGACAGTTCAAGAGAGACAGGAAACAGGGGGCAGAGAGAGGGGGAAAGACATGCAGCAAAGGGCCGTCCGATGCGGGACTCGAACCGGGGCCAGCTGCAGCGACTGTAGCCTCTGTACATTGCTCTATAGTGCTCAACCCACTACGCCACAGACCACCCCAGACCCAGTGTTTTTTAATAGAAAACAAATTTACTAAGCCAGGCAAATAAGTGTCCTGTAGGTAAAGTAAATAAGAGAAGTTTGCGAACCTTAAGAACACTGCCTGGAACTGCCCTGGATGGCAGAAAGTCCAGAGTAAATGGTTTTAAGCATCAAAATGTGGAAAACAGCAGTCCAGAGGCATCAAATGTAGAATTAAAATAGTAAAAATCTTTGGACACACCCAAAATCCCCTTCCCAGCCTCACCATGACTCTTATCCTAACTGTCCCAAGTTGCACAAGCACTTCCCAGTTATTTTCCAAATGTTTGTATTTTGTAAATATATATTTCTATCAATCTTGCAAAAGCACATCTCTATTATATACAGTATTTTATTATTATAGTATAAGTATATTATTCACGTCTTTAAAAAAACAATTTGTCAAAAATGTTAAGATGCACATAGAACATTAGTGTTGGACACCTCGTCTTTTATTGTTCCATTCCAATGCAGTGTTGAAGGTTGGCCAGCAGATATCGCCGTGTTTAATTGTATGAAATGCTTCAAAACACTGAACCATTTCTACACAACTGCTTCATACTGATTCAGTGGTTCAGACAGCTTTGATTTCCCATCACTAACTTCAAGTACAAAAGACTAAATAAATAAAACAACCAGACAAGAGAAAAAAAACTGGGCAGTGAAGAAACCAGGAAGTCAAAGAAGAAATAATCATACTGTTAGACAGGAAGCTAAAGGACAGGAAAAGCATGGATCGTTTTAATTTATGGTTGCTTGAATTTTTATGGCCTTTATAGAGCAAAAAAGGCTAAATTCTCAGTGTGACCTTAATATTGCTCTATGAACAACGACAGCTCATAGGACAGCTGTAGCCCACCTTCCAACCCCGCAGTGGTTGTGTGATTTTTTTTTTTTTTTTTTATTTCTCTTGTAAAGAGGAGATGTCATAGTGTTCTTTCACTTGAAGGTTCCAGCTTGTCTTATGTCTGTCTGGGAACTGATTGGGAGACGTGTACCTTTTGGGTCACCTGTGCATGCATGTGTGATCAGTCTGTGGATAACAGTGATTTTTCTTCAAAGCCACTCCACAAAACAAGCATCCATGATTTTATCTGCTACGCTCTTATTTGTATGGTGTGGAGACTGATGCATGCACAGTCTGTGGTTGCAAATCTCTGAGGAGCATGCAGTCAGCTGCAGGGGGGAACTAGTGGACCCTCATAGGGTGCAGGTGATGGAATTTCCATCCCCCAAGTGGATACAGAAACCATGAATTGGTTTTAGACTTTCTTTCTTTAATTAAAATCGTACACCCTCTCTGTTCCCCCCAGCGCCTTGTCTTTACAGCAGCCATCACAGCTGCATCTAGCAAAAGTTCCTTTCAAACCTTAAACATTAGGCTGCCTGATTATTTTTATGTGCCATTGACGACCTGCCAGCTGTTGGGTTTTGGGTTGGTTTACTCTACAAAGTGACATTTCACAAATCACACAGATTGTTTTTATTTTTAGAATTACACAGGAGCAAAAGGATTTCTACCTGAAACATGAACATCAACTGGTGGCATGTGCAGAAACTCTCAAACAGACTTGTGGCAAGATGTACGCCAGCCATTTAAAACCTTTTCTTTAGACTGACATTAGTCTCTGATTTATTTTTTATTTTTTTTAAACCAGGAAACTAAGATGAAGAAGAAGGACACGCGCTGACTTTGACAAATTTGTTTGGTATCTACCAGAAGAATCTTGGAACAACATCCCAGCCATCGCAAAGTCAGATCTGTCGAATGTGGAAAGACATGATGTGGTCTCTCTGATGGTGCAACGTTTTGGTTTAACTGGAGCTGTGCAGGTGATGGAGAGCATTTTAGGGGACATGGAGGAAAATAGTCTCGTTGCTGAGTTGAGAAAACTGAGCACCAGAAAAGAGGATCAACCCTGAGAGAGAAGTGGTGACATCAGTTGGAGGTTTTGGAGCGTTGAAGGAGGATAGTGAACTTCCTGCCACTCATCTGTCTCAGACACAATGTCCTGAAAATTCACAAAAAAGTTTGAAAAAAGAAGATTAATTGTCTTGGGCAAACTGTCCACCTTTTTCTACAATGTAAATGTTAAACTTATGGGGATCTTAAGGTGGTATTGGAGCGCGTGTAACGCAAATGTTTGCCACGCATTAATCCGGCAAATTCAGCCAGTGGAGTAAAATATTTCACAATCAACCAGTAACTGCCCCTTGGAAAGGAGTGGGAGGTGATACCTCGGCAATGACAACTTCCTTTATACGGGCATTTCGTTACATGTAAACCCAGAGTGCATAACAAGGATGAAACATTAGCAAGCACGCTTCATACAATACATTCATAGATAACCGTACACAAACACACATATATGTACATATCCAGAGTCATTTGCTGAAAACTCTGTTTTTAGGTAGTGAGGTCCTATAACGGAGAAGCTGACCCTCACTGACTATTCATGTTTTTGAGTCCTCAGAGCTCATTTACCTTGCAAGGATCAGCCTTACCTTATCAAAATGTTCCATGAGTTATACAATTGTAGTCGGGTTGCACAGATGTATCGATCTAACCTCGGTGTCGGCCGATGTTTAGCTTGTTGCCCGTAATTGTCAAAAAGGAAAACATAAGCCAAAGGCTGTTATCCAATTTTATGTGATGTTGCATTGACTTTGACTAATTCCATAGCAGACAAATTATTTTTAACACTTTGTTGGGTCAATCACATACTGAAATGTCATTGAGTAGGTAATGATTTAACAGGCTAAAAGGGCTTTTTAATTATTATTCTTATTATTTTCAACATTGGCATTAAAATCCCCTCACAATTTCAACATCAACGTGCATCTGAAATTTGTCGTCGACGTCCAGTTTAAGCAGATAATCTATAGTTTGCTTGTATACTGAGAGTAAGGACTTATTTTTTTATTTTGCTTGAACTTTTTCAATGATCATTTGCTTATGTTTATTTCTTTGTATATAAACATGTTCAACTTTTTGTACTTGTGGTGGTTTCTGTCATTAAAACTGATATTTATGCAGAATTCATGCAATGAAATGAATATATTCACATATTTTACATATTAAAAGTCATTCTGTTTGTCACCTGTAACAGAGCCCATAATGTGCAGGTGAAGAAGGTGAAACTGATAGCCTCTATGATACATATTCTCTTAACTTACTTTGTAGTTTTACTTCCTGCTTCTGATGAGTGCAGACGTGTTTCTGCTTCCTCCTGCTGCTTACTGCTTTATTCGCTTTTAAATCATTCTACTTCTTTCCACAAGTCTTGTACAGTATATTCTTTTATTCTTTTTCTTTTAATTGTATATTTGTAAACGGTATTAGCCCTCCTGTTTACAAAGAGAATCGGACAGAACAATGTCTCCTAACCCTGCAGTATCAGTGAGCTGCACACAGTGTGAGCGACTCTCTGTGAAGGTAGCACAGCTCGAGAAGAGGATTGAAACGCTGCAAGACATTCGTAACGACGAGGAATTTATTGACTCTATTATAGCTCCTGTGCAGGCTGTGGAGCCTTCATGTGCCAAAGGACTAACTCAGATATTTCTACACGGGATCACAGCTGATGTGGAATCTCACACTGCAGCCCTGGCTGACACACTTCCCTGGATCTGTCCAAATGACACTGGAACATCTGGTGAAGCTTCCAAACCGGACGGTCTGACTGACATCTCCCACTGTAACAGTGTTGGTGCCAAAACAAAGTCATCAACCCCAGCCAGGATCTGGTCTCATGTTGTCCGTCGCAGAGGTAAATCCAGCACCAAAACTAAACCTCCAGCACTCACTCCGCCACCTGAAGTTCCATTGCACAATAGATACGATCCGTTGACTCAAAATAGAGTGTGTGATGATGAATGTAACCCAAACATGAAGACAAACAAGAGAAATGGCCCCAAACCTCAGCCAAGGGCTAACCAGATTATCAGGAGAAGCCCAAATCCCACAACCAAGGTGAGGACTACAGAAGCGATCGACACCTCCACACAAAAAGCCAGATGGCACGAGGATCATTGTCCACACAGGGTCTTTAGATATTCTGAGAAGGAAGATCTGAGATCCTGAAGAAAGACTTTTCTCTGCTGTTGGAGAGACTGTGTCACTATGGATTCCTGTATTAGTTAGTAAAAGAAAGAATCGAAAACAGTCAACTTCCTGGGTGAATCTATCTAATCTGTTAACGGTACCACGTACAACTCAGAATACAACAGAGACCAGTGTAAACTCCACAAAGCTAGCCTTACTTAATATTAGATCTCTGTCCAATAAGTCACTGTTAGATTTTCTTTTTCTGACAGAAACATGGTTAACAGAGAGCACAAGTGCTACTGTTCTTAATGAAGCAGCTCCCCCAAACTTTAGTTTTATGGATAAATGCTGAAATGGGAGGAAAGGTGGGGGGGAGGCTGCCTTATTTAAAGATACATTCCAGTGTAAAGAGATCTCATTTGGTGATTTCACTTCTTTTGAATATCTTAGTTTTATTTTAAAGGGTGTTCCTAAAATCCTGTTCTTAATCATTTACAGATCTCCAGGATACTGTGCAAGTTTTATTGATGATTTTTCTGAATTATTGTCTGTTATTTCGACTGATTTTAACCATTTTATCTTGACCGGGGATTTTAACATTCACATGGATAATATGACGGATGGTACTGCCAAAGAATTTTCTTCTGTGCTGGACATGTTTGGTTTGTGGCAACATGTAACAGAACCTACCCACCTTCGAGGTCACATTCTGGACCTGGTCATTTCTAAAGGTGTTGATATTTCTTCTGTTGTTGTTATTGATTTGGCCTTGTCTGACCATTTTTGGATTTTATTCGATTTACATATTACTCAGAATGTTCAAACAACCAGCTTCTCAGTTAAGAAGAGGTACATCAATGAGAAAACAAGTGCTCAGTTTAGGGAGGCCATAGCTATGTTACCAACAATGAGCGCAGAGTCGGTTGAAGGAATGCTGGATCATTTTAACTTAAACATTTTTAATGTAATGGAAGCTGTTGCACCGATAAGAATCAAGAGCACCTTGATCAAACAGAAAACCCCATGGAGAAACACCACTACGGTCAAAAACCTGAAAAGAGAATGCAGGAAAGCTGAACGTAAATGGAGGAAAACAAAGCTTCAGATTTACTATGAGCTGTACAAAGAAAGCCTGCGTAGTTATAACAATGAGCTGTGCAAGGCCAGACAGCTGCATTTATCTGAAATGATTAATAAGAATGTCAACAATTCTCGAACTCTGTTTGCTATGGTTGAAAAACTCACAAATCCTCCTAAACAGTCAAACCCAGACCTCCTCTCCACTGAGAAATGCAACGAATTTGCCAACTTTTTTAGCCAAAAAATCAAAACAATTAGACAAAACATTCACGCAACACAGACAAACAAGAAAACTAATCTGTGTCTAAAACCTAGAAATAACTCTGACGTTATGTCACAATTTAATATTGTTAATTTAAAAATCCTAGAGGAAACAGTTCGGCATCTGAAATCAACAACTTGCACTCTGGACATAATACCATCTGACTTTTTAAAAACTGTTTTTACCTCAGTAGAAAGTGATCTCCTACGAATAGTTAACAGCTCACTGGCATCAGGCATTTTTCCCAAGTCACTAAAGACAGCTGCCATTAAGCCACTCCTAAAGAAGAGAACTCTAGACGCCTCTATGATGAACAACTACAGACCTGTCTCTAACCTCTCTTTTATATCCAAGATTATTGAGAAAGTTGTATTTAACCAGCTCAACGACTTTCTGAATGAAAATGGAAGTCTTGATAAGTTTCAATCAGGCTTCAGACGTCATCACAGCACTGAAACAGCTCTGGTCAAAGTGTTAAACGACATCAGGTTGAATACTGATTCTGGTAATGTTTCAGTCCTGGTTCTGTTGGACCTCAGCGCTGCGTTTGATACTGTAGATCACAGAATCCTGTCGCACAGGCTGGAAAACTGGGTTGGACTTTCTGGAGCGGTCCTTAACTGGTTCAGGTCCTACTGAGAAGGCCGGAGTAATTTTGTTACTATTGGCAGCTATGAATCTGAGCGAGTGGCCATGACTTGTGGAGTCCCCCAGGGGTCAATTCTTGGACCTCTTCTGTTTAACTTGTATATGCTCCCTTTGGGTCAGATATTGCAGAACTTTAACATCAATTATCACAGTTATGCAGACGATACACAACTTTATGTGTCTCTGTCACCGGACGACTGCAGCCCAGCAGACGTACTGTGTCAGTGTCTGGAGGAAGTTAACACCTGGATGAGAGAGAATTTTCTACAATTAAATGAAGACAAAACTGAGATCATTCTGTTTGGGAGCAAAGAGAAGAGGGTCAGCGTTGGTAAATATCTTGAGACTCGGGACCTTACAATCACTGACCGAGTCGGTAACCTCGGAGTGTTGATAGACTCAGATCTGACTTTCAGCAGCCACATCAAAGCTGTCACCAAGGCAGCTTTTTACCACCTCAGAAACATCAACAGAATTAAAGGTTTCCTCTCCCAATAAGACCAGGAGAAACTCATCCATGCATTCATCTCCAGCAGACTCCATCACTGTAACGCTCTTTTAACTGGACTTCCCACAAAGAGCATTAAACATCTGCAGCTCATCCAGAACGCTGCTGCTGGAGTTTTAACCCGGACTAAGAGATCTGAACACATCACAGCAGCTTTAAAATCTTTACTCTGGCTTCCAGTCAGTCACAGAATAGATTTTAAAAGCCTGCTGATGGTTTACAATCTGTGATCTGTTCAGAGAATATAAAGCCAGCAGAGCTCTTAGATCCAAGGACTCAGGTCAGCTGGTCCAGTCCAGAGTCCAGACTAAACATGGAGAAGCAGCATTTAGCTGTTATGCTGCAAACAAGTGGAACAAACTGCCAGTGGAGATTAAACTTTCACCAAATGGAGACATTTTTAAATCCAGGTTAAAAACATTTATTTTCTCATGTGTCTATGCATGAAATCTGCACGATGAGGAACGCTGGTCGACATCATCAGGTAGTGAGATGCCAAACGTGTTTGTCGTGATGTCACCACATGTAGCCAGATTTACATGTTCAGGGTCATCAGCTAATGAGGTGTTAGCTGCATGCTCATCTGCAGAAAGGGCAAAGGGGCACTAAAACCACTCTTTACACGCCACCCTTTGTGTGCTCTCCATTTTCTCATTTTACTTTTAACTGCAGCGTTTTGTTCTGTGCTATTCTGTTGCATGTTTCAGTCTGAAGCTTAGCAGCTAACTGTGACCATGGATCAATCTGTGGAGCTTTCTGAGGATGACAGCAGGTCATTTCTGTGTGATGGTGGCAGTATTCGTTGGACCTACAGACTCAAAGAGATGCTAACTGAGTGTAAGGATATATAAAACCAATCACAAAGAAACACAAAGCCGGTGCAAAATGATCACAAATGATGTGCAATGATCAAAAAATTACACAAACTGAAACTGAGGAGAACAAAGAAAACAACCACTGGGAGTCAGGAAATAACCACAGGAGACAAAACAATAACAACAAGACACCAAATGACGATATAAAGTACAAATGTGCACAAAAAATTGGTCAAATAAAGTGAAATTAATTCAAAACAACCAAAAATAACCAGAGATGTTACAGAGGAAGAAATTTGAAAAATGGGGCCCTTCTTTTTAATTTTTCTACATTATTATTCTGCAAGTATACTGTGTGAAGTACACACGGGTGTTTGAGCAGTTCAAACTGATTTTACAGACCAAGAAGAAGAAAATATTTTTTTAAAAGCAGAGAGTAAATAAGAAAGTGAGTTAAATCAGTCATAAATTAGATTAAACATAATTAAATTGTTAATTCCACCAGTATTGGGGAATGGAAGATTTAAAACATAAATAAATCTTAAAATAAAGTAACATTTAATTTTCCTGAGGTTTTTATCTATGGAAAAGAGGAAAAGGTCATTTCTCTGAACAATGTCGCCATCTAGTGGAATTACTTTGGCATTTCTATGATTATAACTCCCGTGATGCTCTGCGCTGGGTCACATGTTCATTCTGACCAATCGCGTTGTTTGTTTGGCCGTTGCACTCCGGCTATTGGTCGCATAGTATATTATGTCTATGGTTCCGACCCTCCAGCGGAGTTTTCACCGTCTCTACGGAATAGTTTCTGCTTCTGGTTAAACATTTAATGCTGAGAGAAGTTTTAAAGCCAAACTGTGACAGATGGAGGATCAAAGGAGCCGAAGAAGAAGCGAGGGAGCGTGAAGAAGCGGAACAGAACCCGGAAAAGACGGCAGAAACACGGCAGAAAACACGGGGACACATCGGTGTGGCCTTTCCCGGCTGGAAGTCACTGATGAGGGACAAATGTTTTCAGGGAGACGCCGAAGTTGTCTGTTTTCTGCTGGACAGGTAATTTAACCCACCGATGGAAATGTAGCTAGCTGTTTGATCGCGTTAGCTAGAACATGGAAAGCTTTTTCTGACTGTTAGCAGGGTTGGAAGTTAATATTTCTGCTGCAAAAGTAGAATTTATCTTTGTTTTTTGTTTTTTTTCTTTAACACAAAATACAGTTTATGAGTTTTTAATACAATAGTTTGGTATTTTAGTTCATCTGGTTGAACTAACTTTAATAATATGTGCAACTTCATGTAAAACAGGTGGATTTTGCATCACAGAGACCTGACCATGTATCACTGTCGCCTCATTAAAGCACAGGTAGATCTGACTCTTCAGTCATGCGTTTTATTAAATGGACGTCCTGCAGGTTCTGCTCCATCAGATGTCACTGCTCTGGCTTCTGGGCACATCTGGGGATGCTCTGGAGGGATGATATAAACCTTCTGGCTTGGGAACGCCACAGCAGGCAATTTGTTGTTCACAAGAGCACTTTGTTGGGTCAATAAACGACTCACAAACTCACTCAGTAGGGTCACATGGCACTGAAAGGATCGGATTATTGGCTAAATTACAATAAGAATGAGCTGAGCAAGGGTAATTCTCCTTGGATATGTGGCGGTGAATGAATGGGATCAGAGGCACAAAGCGTGTCATACCCCGGTATGATAGGTGGTGCTGTACCCATTCCAGCTGTTGCTAATAGAGCCACTTCCTGTTGACCTCTTCACCACCAACAACAACAACAAACTCAGGCATTGGAGAAAGATGGAGAACGCAGAGCCAGATGAAGCTACGTCCCTCTACATTTGCTCTGTGATGAGCTGCTTGTTGCACAAACTCGATGCCCAACGGAGCATTCTCCATCGCGTTGTTTGTTTCTTTCTGACGGCGACAACAACAGGAATATCGTCTCCTTTGACTTCGGGGTCACGACCCCGGGAAAACATCTGGAGCATGCGCAGAACGCAAAGTCTGATTCACCACGAGCTTCAGCGTCTACAAGCAGGTTTAGAGTGACTTTCAACCCAGTTATCTCGGGGTCTGAATCTGATCCGATCCAGTTCTTAGTCAGATTAAGGTGTCTACATGCACTTAATAACTCAGTCTGATTGGAATTTAGCCAATAATCCGATCCTTTCAGTGCCATGTGACCCCAATGAGTGAGTAAATAACAGTTTAACAGGCTAAAAGGGCTTTTCACTTATCAGACTTTATAATAAAGGTTTGTTAATACTATTATTTAATTTGATTAAATATTAGTATTCTCTTTCCAAAGAGTCTGAAAATTCCAACATTATTCTCTGAAGTAACCCGCAGGTATCAGTTTATGTCAGCAGGGGGCAGAGTTTCACCATTCTGTACGATTTAACCTGAACTTCAGTTTATTTAAAAATATATATATGTATGTTTATATATATATATTTATATAATTGTTTTATACAATGAAGTGTTTAGCATAGAAATGTTTTCAGCCACACTCACTGAGACTTACGTTTAAAATCCTTTGATTAAAACAACAACTTAAACCTGATTTCTCATCTGATGAGCAGCATCTTTCTTTATTGACGATAACCTGGGGTGGGTCGAAGGAAAATAACCATAATGAGGATCATTCTTTGTCTTTAGGAGCAGTAACGCTGACAGGAACGTGTTATAGAGCACCGTGGGGAGTCTGGTTTAATGTGGATGTTGCTGAGCCTCTCTGGTGTTCACGGCTTTTCTTCTTGTGTCTCCATGTGTGTGACGGGTAGAACATGCCGCGGTTATTCTGTCCGGAGATCAACACCTGAACGTCTCTGCAGAGGACAGACATCCGGAGCCTCCAACAAAGGTAACATTCGTATTATTTACTCTTGGAACGTCCACATTTGCAGCAGAGACAAAGACATGAAAGTGATTATTCATACTTTCACTCCAGGTTTTCAGTTGTGTGAATGATGAACTGACTGAGCCGTCAGAACAGCAGAAGATTCGGCGTTTTCACCCTAAAACCTCCAGAAACTTCTGCGTCAGAAAACAGGATGGTGAAGAGGAGAGCCACAGGTGGAGCAGGGATGCCTGGAAGGTGGAGCCTCCAACCAGACAACCCCAGAGGACCCAGTTTGGTGCCCCCCAAACCTGCAGCATCCACATCAGAACTGGAGCAGACACGAGGCGGCACAGATCTCAGTAAGTGACTCGTCTGTATGAGGCATAATAACAGAGAGGCTGTTTTTCTAAGGGTGTGACGAGATCTCCTGAGATTTGTGAGCCAGCAAGCAGCCAGAATGACGTCGGAAAGTACCAGTATTCCCATTGAAGATGCCCCCGCCACTTTCAAATCGTTTGTTTGGCAGCAGTATGGGTACCCGACAGAAATGATAAATAAATAATGATAAATGGCAGTAGAGCGACTGATAAAGGCCTCAGTATGCTTCTCCGTCCTTTCGAAGTTCTCCGTCGGGCTGTCGGATACCCAAGGCAGTTCACCTCCCGATCAGCAGGCGGCGCTACGTTAGATCAGGGGTTCCCAAACTTTTCCATGCCAAGGCCCCCCCAACAGTATCAGCTTCTGGCCCCCTTTGCAAACCACAGACAATGCTACAAAATATGTAAAGAAACATCAACTTTTAGACCGTATTTTCTTATTTTATTCACGGACAGCAGCTCGCTGTGTGAATGCAGCCTGACTAAATGCTCTTCTTTACGTCTGAAGAAGTCGACCGTTTTTTCGGACTCTGACGGATGTTTTTGTATCGAGTTACGCTGAAGTTTCGAAGGTTTTGAACACTCATTTGAGAGGGTCTCCAGACAGAAGACGCATTTCGGGCAATCGTGGCCATTTTTCTGTACGGCTGTAAAGCCAAACTTAATGTATGCTGCATCATACTTTCTGATTTTAGTCGGCCAGTTCTTTCAGTCTCTTCCAAGTCAAAAATCTGTCCATTTTGGTTAGCTAGCTACACGCTAGCTTGAGGAGCAGCGCAGCTTCAGAACAGGCGCAAACCGCCAGGTCTACCATGTTTTGACTGGCAGCCAATCAGAAAGACAAGCATGGCAAATAACATTTCCATATGATATATTATTATAAATTGTATTTTACAATACTGATTAAAAAAATGTGACAATTTTTTTATGATGTTTAAAAAAATTTGAATTCTATTTTTTTATTTTTTCTTATCTTCACTCCAATTTTCTGAGGCCCCCCTAGTGCCCCCTGCGGCCTCCACTTTGTCTTAGACGACCCAATCTCTTACGTCTATGGGGAAAGTGGTTGATTGATTGTTCACCTTCCGGCTCCGTTCCTCCTCACAGAGAACGATGGCGACCGAGAGAGAAAGACTGTTGTTGGAGTTGGAGCTTGTTGACGTTCAAATGCAAATAATTTTGACCAAATGTTGACCGGCACACAGTAAACTCTTTCAGAAATGGCGGTGTTGTTGTTCTGAGAGGAAGGAGCTAAACCAGAGAAGTGATTCCGGAAATGATGATGTTAGCCGACCAATCACAACCCTTGCTGTCTCCGTCTGCTCGACGGATAGATAAGAAGAGCGTCTCCGTAGGCGACCATAAATCCGCCTTAAGACACGGACAATATGCAAGCATTGCATGAAAACAATGCCGTACACCGACATATGCAGCACCACCACAGCTCGGTACTCAACCCTGTGAAGAAAACACGAACAAGCCAGACAACGCTGACAACAGCAGGAGACAGTCGATGCACAAAGATCCCAGCTGCTGCCAGAGAATGTGGACGTGCTGATATTCTTAAAAAAGAACTTGGCTGTGTAGTTGCAGCAAGTTGTCAGTGACATTACATAACATAACATTTCATTAAGGTCATTCTGCAGACGCTTTTATCCAAAGTGACTTACAATAAGTGTGTTCCACATCGGTAGGCAAAAGAACTCATAAGTGCATTTCCTTCCAAAACCAAACAGCTAAGAGCATAACTAGTGCTAGAGTAAGTGCGGTAAGTTAGGTGCCGAGACACATGGGAGGACAATTTAGGAAACAAAGACAGTTTAGGAAACAAATCAGTGCGTAAGGAGCTGGGAGGAAGCAGGTGATGTCCTCAGAGGGCGGATCAGGGCAGTGTTTCCTGCAGAGATGGTTTGCAGCCTGCGGCCAAAGATGGGCAGCGACTCAGCTGTCCTGACATCAGTCGGAGATCGTTCCACCAGAACAGAGAAAAGCCGTGAGCGTGTGGATGGTGCGCAGGGACATACTTGGTCAGGCTCTGTTTGCACTCTGTATTGACAGAGTGGAACTTTGATTTGGTTTTATAATAATAAAACATATTATACATAAATATAATATTGTTTGCACTTGAAAAAAAGAGAAAAAAATATTTTATTTTATTTATTTTATTTTAACTTTTATAAATTTTAGTTTTAGTTTAAATGTGTGGAAGAAGAAGTTTATTAAAAGCTCGTGCTCACATCATGTATGTAAAGAGTTCTAATAAAACATTTAAAAATGCAACTCGGTTAAATAAAAGTCTGTTGCTCACAGGCTTTTATTCTGTAAAAGTCTGCTGCTGTCTGCTGTGGAACAGGAAAAGAAAGTAATCGGCGGATCCACCAAACATGGAGAAGGGTACGGAACTTTTACTCGGCCATTTTCATGTTAAAGTTCTTCCAGACGGCGGAGTCGACAGAACCAAAGTCATCTGTAAACACTGCCAAGTTGAATTGTCTTCTCAGCGTAGTAGTTCCAGTCTAAAATATCACTTAAAGGCAAAACACACAACTGATAGCAGCAAGTCATTCAAGGAAACAGACAGTGGAGCGAGGCTTCTACATAAAAACTACAGAAAGATGCTGATGTTAAAAGTGTGTTTGCACAACAAATGTTATGGCACTTTCATTCATATGGCAGCACATTTAAAATAAAGCTAAATGCTAAAAGCTATACGCTACTTTTGGATTCATTTTTGGATTCTGCGTACAAATGAGATTAATCGTGATTAATCAGGGAAATCATGTGATTAATTAGATTAAACATTTTAATCGTTGCCCAGCCCTAAATAGGATATGCCCGACAGGGTGCAGTTTATCACCTGACAGAATTAGCCAAGAGTGTCAGTCCAAGGCCTTTTCCCGAGTGTCCTCCCCTACTCTCTCTGCCCCCTCTCCTGTCTGCATACTGTCAAATAAAGGCCACTAGTTCCCCAAAATAACTTAACCAAAAAAAGTTATTATACTAATGTGAAGACAAAAACCATATTGGAGTGGAATCTGATAAAAAATCATCTCTCACCTTTGAACATCGATTGATCGGTTTACTTTGTTGCGTGTTAAACGTAAAACTGCTTAATGGTTAATTAACTGCTTAATAAATTCACAGTTGTCCTTCCATTTGTGTTTCAGTACTAAACAGTAAAGAGAAGGTTCCCTGGAGCTCCAGTCTGAATCAGCAGGACCCAGAAACCCCCCAGATTAAAGAGGAAGAGGAGGAACTCTGGAGCAGTCCGGAGGAAAAGCAGCTGGATGGACAGAAGGAAAACAGTTTTACTGCTGTTCCTGTGAAGAGTGAAGAAGATGAAGAGAAGCCTCAGTCCTCACAGCTTCTTCAGGTTAAAGCTGAAGACAGCAGAGAGACAGAACCTCCAACCAGCAGCTCAGCTGAACACATGAAAACAGAAACTGATGGAGAGGACGGTGGAGGACCAGAACCAGCCAGGAACCCCGACCCAAGCAGTCATTCAAATACTGATGAGAAGGATTCAGACTCCTCTGAGACTGACGTCAGTAACAATGATTACTGGCAGAAATCTTCCGATTCGAGACCTGAAACTGAAGACAGTGACGATGGCTGGAAGGAGAGCCGAGCACCTGAATCGGGTGTTAACGATGACAGAGGCTGTAACAAAATGTCCTGCTGCTGCTCAGAGTGTGGAAAACGGTCAATCAACAAGTATTCTCTGAAGAGGCACGTGCAAGAGCACAAAGAAGAGAAACATTTCGGCTGTGATGATTGTGGGGAAAGATTTAGAAGAACAACTGAACTAAAGAAGCACACGAGAGTCCACACGGGGGAGAAGCCATTCGGCTGTGATGAATGTGGGAAAAGATTTAGCCAGAAGATGGATCTCAAGAAGCACACGAGAGTCCACACGGGGGAGAAGCCGTTCGTCTGTGATGATTGTGGGAAAAGATTTAGCCAGAATGTTAATCTGAAGACGCACATGACGGTCCACACGGGGGAGAAGCCCTTCGGCTGTGAGGTTTGCAGGAAGAGATTTCGCCGAACGAAGGAGCACATGGCGCACATGACGGTCCACACCGGAGAGAAGCCTTTTGGTTGCGATGTTTGCGATAAAAGATTCAGCCGCAGCACAAATCTTAAAACGCATATGAGAGTCCACAGTGAAGAAAAACTATTCAGCTGTGATGTTTGTGGTGAAAAATTTAGAATAACAAAAGAGCTTAAGACACACATGAGAGTCCACCGAGGAGAGAAACCTTTTGTCTGCAATGATTGTGGGAAAAGATTCAACCAAAACTCAAATCTTAAGACGCACATGAGAATCCACACTGGAGAAAAGCCTTTTGTCTGTGATGATTGTGGGAAAAGATTCACTGCACAAGGAACTCTGTCCAAACACATGATAATCCACACCGTAGAGAAACCTTTTGTCTGCGATATTTGTGGTAAAACCTTTCGCAGAATGATCGAGCTCGAGACGCACCTGAGAGTCCACACAGGAGACAAACCATTCATCTGTGGCGATTGTGGAAAAAGGTTCAGACAAAACTCTCAACTCAGGACACACCTGAGAGTCCACACGGGGGAGAAGCCCTTCGGCTGTGAGGTTTGTGAGAAAAGGTTCTGCGATCGAGGAAGTCTTTCGAAGCACTTGATAGTCCACACTGGAGAGAAACCATTCAGTTGTGTTTGTGGGAAAAGATTCAACCGGCACGATAAACTAACAAGTCACCTGAGAATCCACACCACACGTCAGTTTGTTGACTGACCTGATGACTGTGTGAAAACATACATCGGCTTATTGAAGCGGAAACAGGTGACCACCATTTTATATTCAATATTTATGTTTTTATTTATATGCATCATATGGCAGGCTGCAATCTATTGAGTTCAAATAAATACAGAATGTTCTAAATTACTGTATATAGTGTTTTTATTCTTCAATCGGTTAATATAAACATATTTGACGTTAAAGATGTAATAGAACGTAACAGCGTTATAGAACATAAAAGATAACGCCACAGTTACTTTGCTGAGTAACTTATTACTTTTACAATGTTGTAACTGAGTAACTAACTCAATTACTTTTTGGGAGCAGTAACTAGTAACTGTAACTAATTACTTTTTAAAAGTAACTTGACCAACACTGCAAACAAGACATAGACGATGCAAAAGATGCCCGAGAGGAGAATCTGCAGGAATGTAGTTCAGCAGCATGAAAAGGGACAGAGGAGACTTCCATCATAAAAAGGAGCCACATCACATCTGTGATGCAGAAATATTCATGAATTTTCATCTTATTTTCAGATTTAGAAAGACAGAAGTCATCCTGGATTTATTTAAAATTAAACGAGTGTATCTGCATGATGATTTAATAGTATTTAGATTATACAGCTAAACAAATAAAACTGCAGAAATGTCATTTATCACAGGATTTGCAAAATAAAATGCTCAGAAATATTATCTTAAAATAATTTAAAACCATCAATTTCTCCGTCAGATAATAAGGTGGATATGATTTTTTTAAATTTTAGATTAAAAACATGAAATATTTAATGGAAAAGTCCGTTTTTTCATAACTATAAGAACTAGTTTTTAGGTTCCGCAGCAAG
Source organism: Odontesthes bonariensis (assembly GCF_027942865.1). Lineage (NCBI taxonomy): Eukaryota > Metazoa > Chordata > Actinopteri > Atheriniformes > Atherinopsidae > Odontesthes > Odontesthes bonariensis. The sequence continues at coordinate 3,584,572 of NC_134528.1, read as the reverse complement.
CCTAAAAGTCTGATTTACAGTCGTCCCGGAAAGGCCTCGGAGAGCCCTCTCCGAAGTCGGAAACCCTCCCGGAGACGCTCTCCGTCGCTTGCGTGCTTTCCGTCGAGGAGACGGAGACTCGCGGAGACCACAAGGGTTGTAATTGGTCGGCTAGCAACATCATTTCCGGAATCACTTTTCCGGTTTAGCTCCTTCCTCTCAGAACAACAACACCGCCATTTCTGAAAGAGTTTACTGTGTGCCGGTCAACATTTTAGACCCTCCAGAAAAACGCGGGCATAAATCCTTGATTTTGCGATTGAATATGCGGGGTTTTTTAATGATTTTATGCCGTGAAATTGTGAGAAGTTGCGGAAACTTGCGAATTATGCAAAAAGTTGTGAATGATTGAAAAAGAGTAATTTTAAAGACCTCCTATGATAAACAAGCATACTGGAACCAAGTTACTTCACAGAAGGTTTTTTATTTTAACAACTTGAGCAGTTTCACAATCAGTCGTAAAAAAAAAAAACATGGCTTAAACATTAAACATGACTCAGGAATCACAGAATTGTAAAAGATAAAATAAATGCTACCTCGTTTCTGGTAGCCCTCGCAATGGTTTTGGAGGTTGATGCCTCGGTGAACGTCAGCTGTCTGGCTTTGGCTTTCCTTTCCGCAGCTGCAGAAAGCATTTTCAAATGTTTCGCGCTGGTAAAGTGGCACGTCACTGACGATTTTCTTTTATGCTCCAACACACAGTTGCACGGGGTGCAGAATAGTTTCCCCCCGCTTTCGTGCAAGACATCGGGGTGCTGCTTTGCCCGGTCTTTGGCAGTAATGTGCGTCGGTAGGTGAGATCGATTAGCTTTTTTCATTTTGTCTCTCGTTAATTTTCTCTTCACGCTACGGTGCTGTTTTCCTCGTGTGTGTCGGTGGCAATGACTTAGCAAGCCGCAAGTCGGATATAAATTACATCACCAGTTAATTTGGTTCATTTAGACATTTTTTTCTCTTTCCAACTTTATGCAGAAAAGTGCAGAGATTGTGAAATCGAGCGAGTCCTGCATATTTCGGATATTTTGCGTGGAAAATGTGATTATTGCGGTGAATATGCGGCTTTTTTGAAAAATAGCTGGAAGGTGAACAACCAATCAACCACTTTCACCATAGACGTCGCCAGATTGGGTCGTCTAACAAAGCGCCGCCTGCTGATCGGGAGGTGAACTGCCTTGAGTATCCGACAGCCCGACGGAGAACTTCGAAAGGACGGAGACCTGACGGAGAAGCATACTGAGGCCTTTATCAGTCGCTCTACTGCCATTTATCATTATTTATTTATCATTTCTGTCGGGTACCCAAACTGCTGCCAAACAAACGATTTGAAAATGGCGGGGGCATCTTCAATGGGAATACTGGTACTTTCCGACGTCATTCTGGCTGCTTGCTGGCTCACAAATCTCAGGAGATCTCGTCACACCGTTAGAAAAACAGCCTCTCTGTTATTATGCCTCATACAGACGAGTCACTTACTGAGATCTGTGCCGTCTCGTGTCTGCTCCAGTTCTGATGTGGATGCTGCAGGTTTGGGGGGCACCAACCTGGGTCCTCTGGGGTTGTCTGGTTGGAGGCTCCACCTTCCAGGCATCCCTGCTCCACCTGTGGCTCTCCTCTTCACCATCCTGGTTTCTGACGCAGAAGTTTCTGGAGGTTTTAGGGTGAAAACGCCGAATCTTCTGCTGTTCTGACGGCTCAGTCAGTTCATCATTCACACAACTGAAAACCTGGAGTGAAAGTATGAATAATCACTTTCATGTCTTTGTCTCTGCTGCAAATGTGGACGTTCCAAGAGTAAATAATACGAATGTTACCTTTGTTGGAGGCTCCGGATGTCTGTCCTCTGCAGAGACGTTCAGGTGTTGATCTCCGGACAGAATAACCGCGGCATGTTCTACCCGTCACACACATGGAGACACAAGAAGAAAAGCCGTGAACACAGAGAGGCTCAGCAACATCCACATTAAACCAGACTCCCCACGGTGCTCTATAACACGTTCCTGTCAGCGTTACTGCTCCTAAAGACAAAGAATGATCCTCATTATGGTTATTTTCCTTCGACCCACTCCAGGTGATCGTCAATGAAGAAAGATGCTGCTCATCAGATGAGAAATCAGGTTTAAATTGTGGTTTTAAGCAAAGGATTTTAAACGTAAGTCTCAGTGAGTGTGGCTGAAAACATTTCTATGCTAAACACTTCATTGTATAAAAGAATATATATATATATATTTTAAAAATAAACTGAAGTTCAGGTTAAATCGCACAGAATGGTGAAACTCTGCCCCCTGCTGACATAAACTGATACCTGAGCGTTACTTCAGAGAATAATGTTGGAATATTCAGACTCTTTGGAAAGAGAATACTAATATTTAATCAAATTAAATAATAGTATTAACAAACCTTTATTATAATGTCTGATAAGTGAAAAATCCTTTATGTGTCAAAAGCCATTTTAGCCTGTTAAACTGTTACTTACTCACTCAGTGGGGTCACATGGCTCTGAAAGGATCGGATTATTGGCTAAATTACAATCAGACAGAGTTATTAAAGGGATAATCCGGAGTAAAATGCACTTTAGGTCAATTTACGGGATGTTGGGAGTACATACGTTGAGTTGACATCAAAATCATTTAATTCGGATGTGTTTTGAGGATTTTGATTTGACCGTTTTCAGCCAAAAGTCGTTAGCCTGGAGGAGAGTGGGGCATATGGTATCGCCGCTACAAAACGCTATTTTTATACCTCTTCTACAGCTCCAAACAACATAACACTTACGTGGTAGTGAGTAGAGGGTCCCTAAATCCAAACAGAAGTGTCCCGAGGTCTTCATGTGGTCGGATAGAGAGTCCAGAATGAATTTAAAACCAGCCAGTATCTTTCCGGAAATGCTCCTGCTGCAGCTGGCATCTTCAGCGTAAAGTCCGTATAGTAGAGCCGAGTGTGGAGTAACACGCTCTGGAAATTCACAATTTCGTTGCCGTTTTTTTTTTTTTTACAAACATAGTCCAGTATTTCTTTTGAAAGTGAAATGAAGTTGTATGCAACAGCAAAGCCTAGCTTACTAACAGGTTGGAATTTTATAAAATGTCACGTGACCTTACGTCTCGCGTGACCTAGCCTCCTGTTTACGGAAGACGTCTTTTACGTGACTGGAGTGACCATCACAGAAGAAGGAGAGGTGTGTGAGCAGATTGTTGAACAAACAGCGGAGCAAACTTTTGGAGTTATGGTGCGTGTTTGTTCCTATCCTGGCTTTCGAAAGAAATACTGGACTATGTTTGTAAAAAAAAAAAAAACGGCAACGAAATTGTGAATTTCCAGAGCGTGTTACTCCACACTCGGCTCTACTCTACGGACTTTACGCTGAAGATGCCAGCTGCAGCAGGAGCATTTCCGGAAAGATACTGGCTGGTTTTAAATTCATTCTGGACTCTCTATCCGACCACATGAAGACCTCGGGACACTTCTGTTTGGATTTAGGGACCCTCTACTCACTACCACGTAAGTGTTATGTTGTTTGGAGCTGTAGAAGAGGTATAAAAATAGCGTTTTGTAGCGGCGATACCATATGCCCCACTCTCCTCCAGGCTAACGACTTTTGGCTGAAAACGGTCAAATCAAAATTCTCAAAACACATCCGAATTAAATGATTTTGATGTCAACTCAACGTATGTACTCCCAACATCCCGTAAATTGACCTAAAGTGCATTTTACTCCGGATAATCCCTTTAAGTGCATGTAGACACCTTAGTCTGACTAAGAACTGGATCGGATGGGATTCAGACCCCGAGATAACTGGGCTGAAAGTCACTCTAAACCTGCTTGTAGACGCTGAAGCACGTGGTGAATCAGACTTTGCGTTCTGCGCATGCTCCAGATGTTTTCCCGGGGTCGTGACCCGGAAGTCAAAGAACGATATTCCTGTTGTTGTCGCCGTCAGAAAGAAACAAACAACGCGATGGAGAATGCTCCGTTGGGCATCGAGTTTGTGCAACAAGCAGCTCATCACAGAGCAAATGTAGAGGGACGTAGCTTCATCTGGCTCTGCGTTCTCCATCTTTCTCCAATGCCTGAGTTTGTTGTTGTTGTTGGTGGTGAAGAGGTCAACAGGAAGTGGCTCTATTAGCAACAGCTGGAATGGGTACAGCGCCACCTATCATACCGGGGTATGACACGCTTTGTGCCTCTGATCCCATTCATTCACCGCCAGATATCCAAGGAGAATTACCCTTAATAACTCATCTTTATTGTAATTTAGCCAATAATCCGATCCTTTCAGTGCCATGTGACCCCACTGAGTGAGTTTGTGAGTCGTTTATTGACCCAACAAAGTGCTCTTGTGAACAACAAATTGCCTGCTGTGGCGTTCCCAAGCCAGAAGGTTTATATAATCCCTCCAGAGCATCCCCAGATGTGCCCAGAAGCCAGAGCAGTGACATCTGATGGAGCAGAACCTGCAGGACGTCCATTTAATAAAACGCATGACTGAAGAGTCAGATCTACCTGTGCTTTAATGAGGCGACAGTGATACACGGTCAGGTCTCTGTGATGCAAAATCCACCTGTTTTACATGAAGTTGCACGAATTGTTGAAGTTAGTTCAACCAGATGAACTAATATACCAAACAATTGTATTAAAAACTCATAAACTGCATTTTGTGTTAAAGAAAAAAAACAAAAAACAAAGATAAATTCTACTTTTGCAGCAGAAATATTAACTTCCAACCCTGCTAACAGTAAGAAAAAGCTTTCCATGATTTAGCTAACGCTATCAAACAGCTAGCTACATTTCCATCGGCGGATTAAATTACCTGTCCAGCAGAAAACAGACAACTTCGGCGTCTCCCTGGAAACATTTGTCCCTCATCAGTGACTTCCAGCCGGGAAAGGCCACACCGCTGTGTCCCCGTGTTTTCTGCCGTGTTTCTGCCGTCTTTTCCGGGTTCGGTTCCGCTTCTTCACGCTCCCTCGCTTCTTCTTCGGCTCCTTTGATCCTCCATCTGTCACAGTTTGGCTTTAAAACTTCTCTCAGCATTAAATGTTTAACCAGAAGCAGAAACTGTTCCGTAGAGACGGTGAAAACTCCGCTGGAGGGTCGGAAACATAGACATAACATACTATGCGACCAATAGCCGGAGTGCAACGGCCAAACAAACAACGCGATTGGTCAGAATGAACATGTGACCCAGCGCAGAGCATCACGGGAGTTATAATCGTAGAAATGCCAAAGTTTGTTTGTTTGTTTTGTTTATTTTATTAAACGGTGTCATACACCAAAAAGGTGCCCAGCCCGCATGGGCTTACAAGACACACCACAAGCAACAAAAACAATAGTCAAAAGAACATCTTCATAATTGATAAACCAGCGTATACAGTCCTCAGTAAACAACAACCCCACTCAAACATAAAGCGCTCTCCTGCGCTGTTGGTAAGCTTCCAACACATATTGGGCTAAATAAAACACCTTCTCGCTAAACAAATATGTAAGTCTGCACTCATCAGACATAGAAAATAAATCATGACATTCCAAGGTCAATTTAAGGAAGAGCTTAAGTCTAACTTCATGATAAAAAGGACAGAAAACACAAAATGCATCTCATTTTCCACCTCATTTAAGTCACACAAGTGACACTTTCTGTTCTCCTCTGGGATTGCATGAAAACGTCCAGTTTCAACCGCCAGAGGCCAGATACCACTTCACTTCTCAATTGGGCACAAACAGAGCTCTGCGCTCTGCTAAGGTTCAGGGTGACATAGTGCTCTGGATGGTAGACAGACTTTATCAAACAATACATTCTAAGTTTAGCTTTGTACAGAATTTCTTCTGCCCAATTTTTTTTATAGTTTTCAAATAATATTATCTTAATTTGTTTAACACTACAGGATAATTTATTTCTATATATGTATTGGAGACCTACTTCATGAAATATTCTGGAAAGTTCATTTGTCCAACGACTATTTTTTGAGAGGTTCCACAAAAAAATTTGTTTGACAAGTCTGTTGTCAGACATGTTGATGAGTCTATTCCACAGTCGCACCATGTCACCCTTAATCCGCACTTCGCACGGCTCCCATCCCATATCCCCACATACTGCGAGTTTGGGGGCCATTTTGTGTGCACCAAGGAAGCAGCGCATAGCTCTATTCTGAACTGCTTCATATTTTGCTTTCTTACAATAACCCCAAACTCCTGCACCATAATCTAAAATTGGACAGACACAGGAATCATACAACTGCGTATAAGTTTTATACCCAAGATCCCTACACAGCTTGACCTTATTAAGGACAGCTCCCAGTGCTCTGCCTGCAGAGTCTGATAGAACTTTTATTCCTTTTTCAAAGGTAAGATGGGCATCTAGAGTCAGTCCTAGGTATTTGTAGTGCTCAGTATGTGACAAACGTGTTGAGCCAAAACAATACATAATCTGAGTTTTACCTTCATTTATCTTTAATCTCCATTTCTTGCACCAATCACAAACTATATCCAACTGACTTTGAAGGTCATCTTCCGTCTCTGCAAGGAGAACTAAATCATCCGCATAGAGAAGAGTACCGACTGTAAAATCACCCAGTCCGACACCAAGAGCTGCTTGCTTAATTTCGATTATCAAATCATTAATATAGATCGCAAAGTAATTCCACTAGATGGCGACATTGTTCAGAGAAATGACCTTTTCCTCTTTTCCATAGATAAAAACCTCAGGAAAATTAAATGTTACTTTATTTTAAGATTTATTTATGTTTTAAATCTTCCATTCCCCAATACTGATGGAATTAACAATTTAATTATGTTTAATCTAATTTATGACTGATTTAACTCACTTTCTTATTTACTCTCTGCTTTTAAAAAAATATTTTCTTCTTGGTCTGTAAAATCAGTTTGAACTGCTCAAACACCCGTGTGTACTTGCAGAATAAAAATGTAGAAAAATTAAAAAGAAGGGCCCCATTTTTCAAATTTCTTTCTCTGTAACATCTCTGGTTATTTTTGGTTGTTTTAAATAAATTTCACTTTATTTGACCAATTTTTTGTGCCCATTTGAACTTTATATCGTCATTTGGTGTCTTGTTGTTACAGTATTGTTTTGTCTCCTGTGGTTATTTCCTGACTCCCAGTGGTTGTTTTCTTTGTTCTCCTCAGTTTCAGTTTGTGTAATTTTTTGATCATTGCACATCATTTGTGATCATTTTGCACCGGCTTTGTGTTTCTTTGTGATTGGTTTTATATATCCTTACACTCAGTTAGCATCTCTTTGAGTCTATAGGCCCAACGAATACTGCCACCATCACACAGAAATGACCTGCTGTCATCCTCAGAAAGCTCCACAGATTGATCCATGGTCACATTTAGCTGCTGAGCTTCAGCCTGACACATGCAACAGAAGTCCACAGAACAAAACACTGCAGTTAAAAGAAGTAAAATGAGAAAATGGAGAGCACACAAAGGGTGGCGTGTAGCGAGTGGTGTTAGTGCCCCTTTGCCCTTTCTGCAGATGAGCATGCAGCTAACACCTCATTAGCCGATGACCCTGACCATGTAAATCTGGCTACATGTGGTGACATCACGACAAACACGTTTGGCATCTCACTACCTGATGATGTCGACCAGCGTTCATCATCGTGCAGATTTCATGCATAGACACATGAGAACAGAAATGTCTTTAACCTGGATTTAAAAATGTCTCCATTTGGTGAAAGTTTAATCTCCACTGGCAGTTTGTTCCACTTGTTTGCAGCATAACAGCTAAATGCTGCTTCTCCATGTTTAGTCTGGACTCTGGACTGGACCAGCTGACCTGAGTCCTTGGATCTAAGAGCTCTGCTGGCTTTATATTCTCTGAACAGATCACAGATTGTAAACCATCAGCAGGCTTTTAAAATCTATTCTGTGACTGACTGGAAGCCAGAGTAAAGATTTTAAAGCTGCTGTGATGTGTTCAGATCTCTTAGTCCGGGTTAAAACTCTAGCAGCAGCGTTCTGGATGAGCTGCAGATGTTTAAAGGGGGATAGAGAATCCAAATCATCTTTTTCACGTTTTTGGTGTTAGTTCTGAGTCTCCCCGCTGTGGGGAGTACACACCAAGCGCCAGCAAGTGTCAGAACCTCTGTTTAAAAATGTATTTAATTAATATGTTTTTTCTTTACAGCAATGTATGATGTTTCTATACTCTCTGTACATTTATATTTTTATATATTATTTTCTCCCCCTGGCTTAACAGTTTTGTTATGTGTATAATTGTTAATAAAGTTTTGTTGTACTCAAAAAAGTAGAGTCTGCAGAAAATACGCCAAGAGAAGAAGAGAGTCCACAGAAAGTTGTTGTTTTTTTTTATTATTGTTTTTATAAACAGAAGCCTGTTTCAGCCACTTAATACAAAAAAATAAGATATACTAACTTAGTATCTCATTTGAAAATTACAGTGTTACATTTAAAGGGAATAAACAATAAGCTCTTAGTTTTCTGATTGAAATTTGATCAAATGTATTTAAGTTATTTTATTTTGTCACCCAGGAAAATGATTGTTTGTTAAGCACTTTTTAATTAAAAAAAATATTACATTTTTTAAATCTAAAACTAGGATTCCCTCGACTGATAGAGGGGGCAGTTGGTGCAGATGTTTGAGTCAATGAACCGTTTGCCTGCAGTTACAACTTTGAGCCACACGAGGGAGCCAGTGAGTCAGGTTACCTCCCGCCTGCAGAGTGAAGAGCTTTCCAGATAAAGTCAGACATCCTTCTCCTCCTTGAAGTCAGAACTCACAACAGATTTTAAATCCCAGTTCAGAGAACCTCACCCATAGAAGCATCACTGCGTACATCTAATTTGATTTAGTATTTGAGATTCTATCAATCATATGTTCTGACTTTTTTAGTAACAACTAGTAAGTGCCCAACTCACACTTGAGGTAACACAAAAGATCTTATTGTAAGAGCCTTCGTGTTGTTGTTGATCTTTTTGTTAGATCTAGCTGTGTCTGATCACTTCTGCATTTCCAACGATGAGAGCAAATCTGTATAGTTGTATAGCCACCAGGGTCTATTTAAAAAAGCAAACAAACAGAGAAACAAGGATCTTAAATCATAGAATACAGGAGTCGCTGATCTACCTTGGACTGTATCAGGTAGGTTTTTGTAAATGAATGAGTTTGGTGCTTTAAATAACACGTAAACTCTTTATAGAGATGTGGAATGGAACAAATGTGGTTGATGTACACATTAATGTGCGTCATCTGAGAAGACGGTTAGCAAGGCTTCAGCTCTATCAGAGGCGCAATCTAACTGAGCCCGATGTCGTCATTAACTACATAGTTGACCAGCTTTGGGACAAGAAGAAATACTCTACTGATACACTAAAGGTGTGCACGATAAGTTCATCTGTAATTGAAGCAAAAATATTTCAATCATATTGAGATGATTAAGAGCTGCATGGGTTGGATTGAGTGGGCATACAAAATGGATGGATGAGTTGATTAATGCAATAATGTGCGTGTGGACAGTGTTCGATATTTACAACAAAAGGTATTTAAAAAAAAAAAGTCTAAAAAGAATCCAGAAAAACTTCCATCCCCAGCAGTCCATGTTTAGCTGAATCATACTGAGAAACACTTTCAGAAATCCAATCTAGTTTTTAAAAACAAACTCTTGACAGCAGAGCTTCTCATCTGGAGACCACATCACTGTGAGGCTGTAAATCAGCCTGCTGTTACAGACATTCATCATCACAGCTTTACTGTAAGTTCAGCGAGCTGGAGAGCCACGGATCCACCTCCCTGAGAGCAGCGATCAGACCTGAGCTGGCTTCTGCTCCCTTTCTTCGCACCACGTCAATCACATTTCGAGCTGTTTCTGCTCTGGTGTTTGTTTTGGCTGTCTCCATCTCTTCATCAGTTATAACACGCTGAGCCAGGAGCTCATCCAGAAGCGCGTTTAGATTTGCATCAGATATGTTCTTAATAAAGTCTGTCCGAATTGAGAGCAGCCTTTCATCTGCTGGACTTTGGTCCTTTGAGTGACCTCCGGCGACATTCCTCTGTGAAGCTTCACGTCTTTGACCTGAAAGAAAGCCAGGGAAAAACATTCTTTATAACTCATTAAGACTTTTAAACAATAAAGACATTTAATATATCACACACAGCTAAATGTAAAGTCCTACAGACAATAAATGTTATTTATCTGCTACAACAATAATCACTTGGAGAAAATGATGAGTCCTTGGACAATTCAAGTGTGACATGTCTGAAATGTGCTGCACTTCACTGAATGTTAAATACTGAGCTCTCCTGATTTCCTCAGTAAATAAAGACACTACGTGTTTTCAGACTGTGGGAACATTTCCATAAGTCTTATTCCATAAGATTCCATCAGTCTTTCTTTTGAGGCACATCTCCTTTTTTGTGTAGGAACCACAGAAACTGTGGGCAAAAGTAGTTCAAAGAACTGTTTAATTGGGTCATCTTTATCTCTTTGTTAGGTTTTAACCTCCTCACATTCAGCTTTGCAGTTGCGGTGATGTGATTAAAAAAACGAGGTGATACAGTCTCAGGCAGCTTCACAGGGAGAAAGGGGGCAAATAAACACATTTTCAAACTGAAACACATTGATTGGACTCTGACTGTAAAATGGAACTAAATGGGATTTAATCCTTTCAAAATATCCCTGCATCAGCATGAGAGTGAAGCTTTTTACCTGTTGGAAAAAAAATACGTTTCCAAACTTCCATCCCGTTTTTATCTTGGACCATCAAAGTCACTTTCTTTGGCATCTCAGTCAGGAAAACCTCAAATGTCGGATGGTAATTTGGTCCCGTCTTTGTGTGGAAATATACAAAAAAGTTGTATAGACCGAGCAGTGAAACTGCAAGGACCCTATTGTATCTGTAAGGATTATTATTGTTTCTTTCTTATTCTTTGCAAAAGGTATGCGAAAACTCAGGAAATTTTGCGAGCGCCACCTGCCAGTCGACGACATGAAAGAATCTAAACTTTATATTTTTGGGAGTCGCTCATTGGCTCTGTAGCGCCCCCTATAATGCTTAAAAATGGTCCCCTTAATAGGATTAGTTTGGCGTAGGACAACGAAATTCGGTACACTCATTCATCATCCCCAGACGCACAAAAAAGTCTCATGCCGCCAATGTGCCACGCCCACAGGAAGGCGGCCATATTGGATGGAAAGTGCGTTTTCGTGCCATTTTTGGCCGATTCCACGCCTTGCTTAAGATCGAACTTGTTCCTACAGATTTAATGCTACAAGCTTCAAACTTGGCCAGGTTACTCTTAAGACATGGGGGGAAAAATTCATGGGGAAACTTTTTCAAAACTTAAAGGGTGTGGGCGTGGCGACGCCTCAAAGTTTGATGACTCGCCATCACTCGCCACAAAAAATGAAGTCGCTTATAACTCCCACATACATTATCCAATCTGTCCCAAACTTCATACGGTGAATGCTGGACCCAGCCTGAATGCGTACATATTATCATAGTGACATCTACCTATAGCGCCACCTGCTGGTAGTCGGAAACGTCTTTTATTTTCCACAACTCGCATTTTATCGAACTCCTCCTACAGATTTAATGCTACAAGCTTCAAACTTGGCCAGGTTACTCTTAAGACATGGGGGGGGAATTCATGGAGAAACTTTTTCATACCTCAAAGGGCGTGGCCGTGGTGACACCTCAAATATATGACTCGCCACAAAAAATTAAGCCGCCTATAACTCCCACATACATTATCCAATCTGTCCCAAACTTCATACAGTGATTGCTGGACCCAGCCTGAACGTGCACATATAAAATAGTGACATCCACCTACAGCGCCACCTGCTGGAGGTCGGAAAAGTTTTTGTTTTTTTTCCACACCTCGCATTTGATTGAACTCCTCCTACAGATTTAATGCTACAAGCTTCAAACTTGGCCAGGTTACTCTTAAGACATGGGGGAAAAAAATCTTGGAGAAACTTTTTCAAACTCTGACCGGTGTGGGCGTGGCCAGGCGGTGACAATCGTGTGATGGCGTTTGTGATTTGAAAGCCTTTTCATCATCGCAACTTAATGAAACTTGGCACACACGTCCACCCTGACGACCTCGTACGTAAGTAAAGGGTATCGTGTGTGGGCGGAGCAAAATGGCTCAGTGGCGCCCCCTAGAAATTTTCAATAAACCCTCCACATTGGGGTTATTATGTACTCGTATGTACGCAAAGGGTATCGTGCATGTGGGCAGAGCTGCGCGACTACGGTGACAAACGCATGCCCCAACGTGCGCACATCTAACGTAAGCACACCTCGGTCCCGCTTACAGCTGCTTGCAGCTTTCTAGTTTGACATTGAGTTCTATTGAAGACTGGATGTTCATTGATATTACTCCGCCACCGAAAAGAAAATAGTTCCAGCATGAACGAGCTGCCAAATAAAACTAAATTTGATATGGATTACCAGTGCACACCAGTAACCACTCCGGTGAGTTGATGATTTTGAAAACGGACGTTTATGGTGCTTTTACGGACCTTTTAGGACATGCACATGACTTGCCATTCTGAAGCAGGTTGAGATGAATCTAAATTAGGCAAATACAGGAGACAGCAGTAAACATCAAAAAAGCGGTGAGGGGGGTTCTAAAACATTGCAGACGACTCAGAAAAGAGGCTTAATGTTGAAAATACCGCAGTTCTCCTTTAAGTCTTAATTAGACGGGATATTTTAAAAGCGCATTTAAGGAATAAACTGTGTCAAAACTTCCAAAGACTGTTTTATTAAATGTGTTTATTTAGATTCATTGTAGGTGTATTTTGCATCACATGTTGTAGAAGAAATATCTGTATTGAGTGCCGGCTGTACAGGTGTGGTCTCATGACTCTGAGCTACTGAGCTGTGTATCTGACAGTGTGACACCACATACATCGAACGTAGTTTGCAGGCAGCCAGCCGGACTTCCCGCTTCTCTGCACAGTCCCGTACATCCGACCCTCATGGATGGACTCGGTCGTACCGATGATGATGTCATCCACCATGAATGAGACTTCATCGTCCTCCTGAGCCTCGCAGTCGTACAGCGCCTGGTAAACAGGCAGCACACCAGCTGGGTAACAGACAAGGAAACAAAGATAGATAGTGATGGAGAGAGGAGTGTTAAAGGGATACGCCTCCCCCAGGCCAAGTGTATCCCCGCATTCCCGATACATAAATAAGTGTGTGGGAGCGTTTTCCTGGCGACCCAGGCATTGTCCGAATCTCACAGCACTGACCACTGCTTGGTTTCGCGTAATACATACATGCTAGCGTCGCCAGCGTCGCCAATCGAAATATTTCGCCCAACGTGAATTAATTTACTTGATTTACCTCCTAATCACTGTGTGAGTGGTGTACTTTCACATCGAGTGCAAATGACTGTCTAAATCTACACGGAAGGCTCATGTCGGTTTGGGAACTAGTTTCCGGTGCGGAAAACACAGCCGAAGCACACTCCCCGCTACGTCATTGGGAATCCCCCCCCCCCCCGACTTCCTCAAACAAACCAGCGTGAAGCAGCCAGGGGGTGGGGGGGGATCCCAATGACGTAGCGGGGAGTGTGCTTCGGCTGTGTTTTCCGCACCGGAAACTAGTTCCCAAACCGACATGAGCAAACCAAACCTTCCACATGAACTGCTGGACTATAACCCCACAGTGACCATCATGTGTTACTAGGGTGACCAGATGTCCCGAAAAATTCGGGACAGTCCCAAATTCTAAGCTTTTGTCCCGAATCCCGAATCTGGCTGTACTTGTCCCGAAAATTAAACTCATGCCAAATAATTACTTTTAACCCCAGGTAAAGAACACATCTCAAACTAATGCTACTGCCGTCTGTGCCACCTAGAGGCTGCTTGCTTGTGCAGCCCCAAATGTTAAGTGGCTGCGTGCTGCCCCGGCTACAATGTATCTATTTTGTTATCTTTAGGACATTCTAATTCCATTGCAACAGTAAGCACGAACAATGACCGGCGCGAAAATTCACTTTCACTGACACACAATAGCTAGCGAAATGGCAGACGAAGAGCCACACCACCAAGCAAAAAAACTAAAGCGACAATGCAGGTACAGGAAGGAATGGGAGGGCAAATATTCATGGCTTACAACTGCATTGACGGATGAATTTAAGGCGTTCTGTAAAGTGTGCAGGAAGGAGTTTGGCGTTTCCCACGGAGGAGAATCTGATGTTAAATTGCATGCTAGTAGTAAACTACACTGCACGAATGCCATAACAGTAGGAAGAAACACGCTGGTGTCTTCCTTCTTTCAAATTTAATGGCTATAATGCGTTTTGATGTTTTGTATGTTCAGTTCGTCATGTTAAAAGTTAAAGTTAATTTTAACTTTCATGTTAATTTTATGAACCCCGGAATTTTGGACTGTGTACGTTATACCAATTCACTGGAACTGGCTATGATATTACCAGAGTGTGCGTCTTTTATTGCAATTATACCCAATCGACACTAGACGACAAAGCATTTTATTACTGTACATGTAAGTCAGCCCACCCGCGCACCCTTTACGGTGCGTCTTGCTGCGTGGGAAACCGCGCTCTCCCATCTTTCTGGCCAGCCCTTCCAGCAGAGGTCCATCCTTCACCGTCCCCGACATGTGGCGGTAAATAACGTCCTCTGCTCGGAGGCTGAGGAGCTCGCGGACCTCCTTGTCTCCCCAGTTGGCCATTTTCAAAAATGTCTCAAACTTGATGTAGGCTAAAACAGAGTGAAACTTGTCCTCACCTGTCGCTGTTGTTCTGAATAAGCTGTCCATTCTGTCTTTTAAACTCCTCACGTCACGCCACGCCCACGTCCGACCCGAAAGAGTCGAGTTGACGCGGCAGCCCGGGTCGGCAGTGTGAACACAACAGCGGACACGCTAAATTCGCGAATTAAACGCGGTTTATTCCTCAGTGTGAAAGGGGCTATAGTGTACCCTAAAAAGTGTGAAGAAGGAGAGAGCAGATGCTCCTCTTATTTTCTGCTTTAATAAACAGCGGCAGTGGCTGACTGCACAGCTGTGCTTTATGATGTGCTGCCTGCTGGAACTCCTCAGCACTCTCCTGTTCTCAAGCTTTGCCTGAAAAACACATTTTTCATTTATGCATGCTGCATTTAAGCACAGAGTGGCTCCCACATGCTAGCAGCTGTTCTCTGATGGTGCTTTAGCAGAGTTTTTATTAGCAATGCTGACACATATCTAACAGACCTGTAAAATGGATGGGGAGAGATCACATGATGAGGTAAAAAAACTGCTGCTATACAACTTAAAATCACGTCATTAAATCACATCAGAAATATTCTTCAGGTAAGTTACCAAGTTTAAGTAACATGTACCCACAGAGAAGTTTAAAATAATGTCTCAGAATGGCTGAAAACCTAAAAGATTAACTGGTAGTAATGTAAAAGCAATCATGTGATTTATAGATAAAGGTCATTTTAATCCCACTAAACAGTACAGATATGTCACCTGCTAACATAAACTGGTAGGCTGCTTCCATTGTCACTTTCCTATTATAAAGTATAAAATGTAGGAGTATAACACTACGTTTAGGCTCTGTGTAGTCAGAAAACAACTGATATATGGTAGCCCACCAGCTAAATCTGATTAAAACATACATTTTTCAACTTAATAAGTAAAAACTGACAGCCACTGTGGGGAACAGCCCACATTCTGTGTGGTCAGATGTGGGTTGAATCGTGATGCATCCTGTTGGTGCCAGAGACGCCACTGAACGTGTGTCATAAGGTGGCAGCCATATTTAAGGTGGCAGCCATATTAAGGTGGCAGCCACATTTAAGGTGGCAGCCACATTTAAGGTGGCAGCCACATTTAAGGTGGCAGCCACATTTAAGGTGGCAGCCATATTAAGGTGGAAGCCATATTTAAGGTGGCAGCCATATTTAAGGTGGCAGCCATATTTAAGGTGGCAGCCATATTAAGGTGGAAGCCATATTTAAGGTGGCAGCCAAAACATGATCAGGAAGAATTCCCAAAGCATCAAGAAGCTCTAATGTTTCTTTTATCATCTCATTTCACATGGACAATATGGGACAATCTACAATGAAAGCAACAGAAATAATTCCATCCTACAATTCCCTAAATCTGCAGTATTTATTGTAACATTCAGCTGCACTAGTTGGGATCTGAGTAGATGAAATGAGAACAGATGGTAAGTGTGAGCTGCCAGTGACATTTATGTATTTAACTGTGTTGTCCATGTTTTTATAGTTTGCATCACACAATAGTGAGATTATACAAGGAGAACTATCGAACTAATTCTTTTTGGAGTCCATCGCTGGAACTGCTCTGGGTTCACCATGGCAGACCCACATTAGCATTAGCACAGCTGGTTCTGCTAAAGTTCTTACAACATCCCTCAATGGCTTTTTTCTTTTTACTAATTTATACGATTATTCCACCTCACTCAAGCATTTCTAATGAATTATTGTCACGCCACAGGACTTATGTTTTAAGTTTTATGTTTTAGGTTATGTTTTGGTTTTTAGATCATGTTTTAGTTTTACAGTCCATGTTTAGTTTTTAGTTTTGCCATGTTTTAGTTTCCCTTCACTTACCAGTTCATTGGTTTCACTCACTTCACCTGTGTTTTTCCCCTCAGCTCACTCACTCTCCAATCACTCTCAAGCCTGATTTATGGTCGGTGACGCAAGACGCAACACAAGACGCAACGCGGGCTTGCGTGTGTCACCTCAATTTTCTAAACTTCACGCACGACGCGAGTGGAAGCCACTATCTACATCACATCCGGCGGCGTGTTCATCTTCCGGTTGCATCCCCTAATAAAAGACCGCTGTTTTCAAACGCCAAGGTAGAAAGCGAAGAAGAAGAAGAAGAAGAAGAAGAAGAAGAAGAAGAAGAAGAAGAAGAAGAAGAAGAAGAAGAAGAAGAAGAAGAAGAAGAAGAAGAAGAAGAAGAAGAAGAAGAAGAAGAAGAAGAAGAAGAAGAAGAAGAAGAAGAAGAAGAAGAAGAAGAAGAAGAAGAAGAAGAAGAAGAAGAAGAAGCATGAATCCCATAGATATAATATACACATAATATTATGTCTATGATGAATCCAGTCGAAGAGAGACTTGCCGAAGAGGTCCTGGCGGTGAATTTCCTTTCATCGTAGTAGGCTTGTCATTGAAAAAACCCGCTGCTCCACCTACTATCCTGGCGGTGAATCGCCACGCAGCACACGCAACCGCCGACAAAGCTAAATGAAGCATAAACGTCTCGAGCCATTAACGAAAGCGCAAGCGCTAGTGATAATGCCCAAAAATAGCCTGATCGGCGATCGGAAAAATATGCCGATCAAAATGCCGATCACGTGACGAAAATTACTAGCAACTACTTGCTAATGTGGTACGGGACGTGTGTACAGAACCGAACAGGCAAAACCTCTACAGTGCATCTCGACAGCATGACCTCTCCTGTCTGGAATTTCTTCAAAGTGTGTCAGAAAGATGTGAAACGTACTGCGGTCACGCCATCTGCGCTTCGGAGAGGCACGGTCGCGCTAGCTACACTTGAAAATCGAGTGCCCGTTTACATCGCGTCGTACGGTAAAGCGTGTGAGCAGATTTATGGTGCATTCAAGTGCACCCCGTAAACTCAGAAATCTATATCGAAGTTGATTTTTCATTTGTTGGAATACCTGTCATTACTTGGTTGTTTTTTTACTACATTCTTTTTAATGATTAAGACAAAATGATAGAACAAAATTATTGAAGCATATTCAGAATCAAACTCATTTCTGCATAGTCAGATTTGAAAACTTAATTTAGAACCAAATCAAAATGTTCTCTGCCGACTCCACCAGATTCTTGTTCTACATGTCCCCAGCTACCTCTGTGGCGATTTTCAAGTCATTTCACTGCATCATTGTTTAATAATCTGATGCTGAAATCATACCCAATGGATGGTGTATATGGGCAGATTAAAATATTAATAGAAAATTAAAAAAACAATTGTTTTCTGCAAACTCCACCAGATTCTTGTTCTACATGTCCCCAGCTACCTCTGGTGGTTTAATTTCTATAAATGGTGCACTCTCTGCTAGATGAAAGGCATGGAAATGTCCGATTCCTTCCATGATTGGCAATCGGACAGATCATGATTTTGGGTGATCGGTGATCGGTCCAAAAAATGCTGATCGGAGCATCACTAGCAAGCGCAGTTAAAAGAGGTATAACTCAGCCTTCAGTCCCTATTTAGTTTACAGTCTCCCCTCTCAGTTTGCCGGATCTTTGCCATATTTGTCTAACCTGTTTGCCATACTTACCTGACCTGCTTGTTTACTTACCCATGTTACCTGTGTTGCTCATGTTCTTTGTCACCCACCTGCCAAGCTAAGTATTTATTTATTTATGCCATGCCAAGGTCTTTGTTTATTTTGTCACAGTTAATTTTTTTAATCCGGCCTTTTGTTTGAAAGCCTTTGTTTTTGTCTTGTGAAATAAATCCAAGTTTTCCTTTTGAAAAAGTCTGCATCCGTGTCCTAACTTCCCCACACCCCAATCTTTAAATGTTTTCCTGCAGTCCTGTCAAATATCAATGATGTTATAATGAACTGAGCCCACATTCTTTATGGATCACATGTTTCAGGCGATACATTAATTAGTATTAATTAGTACTCACGAGTTTTGACAGTGGAGGCTTCATGTGTCTCTTCGGTGAGTCTGCATGAAGAAACAGAACCATAAGATAAAGAACTTGTTAAAATGAGCTTTATTCAGCAGTCATGAAACAGTGGTGCAGAACTGTCACAATTCTGAAGCTCATGATTATGATCATCCAAAATGTTTTTGCTGTCTCTCTTCATGATGATCATCATCACGTTGTTGGCAACAGGTAAAAGTAAATAACATAATTCAAAGGGAGCCCACTCTGTCTGTCAGCTCTGCCAAAAGTGTGAATTTACTCTTTTACTGTCACTCAAAACAGATCATGAGCATACAGAGATCAAATAACTGCCATCTTAGAATCATGTATTCATTGGGACAAGCTTTTTAATGACTAATACAAATTTCTATGAATAATTAAGGTATAAAGTATCTTACAGGAAATTTAGCTCATGACAGTATGAGTCATCTTAAACAAAATGGACCTATCTGCTATTTGTTTAGTTACATTAAATGTTGGTTTTCCTCACATACTCCTGATTACTGTGACTGACTATTGATGTCTTTCTTTGACTTTCTGTCCAATCCTGAAGCCTGTCACCATTCTCTACCTATAACCTTAGAAAGAAAGCAGCTGGTGATTCATCTGCAGCCCGACAGGAAACAGGATCTTTACTTTGAGACCACTTTTAGGACAACACTGCTCAAGCAATGTAGATCGACTTAAACCCTTTACCCACCTCAGAGTCTCCAGACCATAGTGTGGACTCTCCAAAATAGAACGCAACAGTTTTACATCTGAATCCTTCATCTTATTTTCCTCCAGGTCCAGATGTCTCAGATGGAAGAGATTGGACATCAGAGCTGAGACCAGAGAGGCACAGCTCGTCTCTGATAACCCGCAGCGCCACAATCTGAATACAGAATAAAACTTGTTATTGAAATAATTTATAGTCCAATCTGTCATCATTTCATCATTCTACAGACATTTTACCAATATCAGAGGACGAGTCATATGTCTGTTCATGTCAACATATTAATACTAATAATGTGCAGATTTTCTCATTCAAACTTCTTATTAATCAGTTTTATATTGAAACCTGCATTTGAAAAGATACTTTAATCTGTATGTGTCTTACTAAGAAAAACAACTTTATCACAAGAAACGTGTGAGTTGAGATGATCTTATCAAATGTTATTGTTTAGAAGAATTCAGAATCATTTCTAAAGTTTTGATCTTTTTTTATGTCCTAAGAAAATGCTCAGCCATGGTACTGATTGCTGCTTTATGTCTTTCTGTCAACAAGGTTAACAGCCAGTTAACAAGCAGTTTTCAACAACTGAAAGTGGGCATGTTCTTCACTTCCTCTGACAAACACTGGTGCTTTGTGACAACCAACTACATTTAGGAAACAAAATGACATTTAATAGATTTGCGATAGAAATGATACTATGTTTACAGGCAGGGAACTGACCCCAGAGTCTCCTGTTTACAGTGTGGACTCCCAATACTCATGCTGCTTGATGTGTGTGCTGAGAGTTAAAGGGGCACTAGGTAGCATTTTCACCTAAAATTATAGCCTTCAGGAGTTTAACAAAGGTTAAACAAGTCAATGGTAAGCGAATGAAGCCTGTCTCGCTCCCAACAGGGGTCTGTATGCTGAAAATCCCATATGTAACTTCGGCAGGAGCGACCCGCTTCTGAAGTGTCGTGATGCGTGAGAAGAGTCGTTTGTGTTTACGGCACTTAGCTAGGTACTGTATGCTAGCTGTAGTTGTAGGCTATGTGTTCGCTTGCGTTGAAGAGCCAACACCAAGCGTTTCATATTCTGCCTTTCACAGACTGAATATGAAACGTTCGATGTTGGCACTTCCCATCTTTGTGAAATTTCTCCAAGCGTGATCTTGTTCATCTACCATAGTGATCTGCGTTTTAGATCGTGAAGAGACAGGTGATGACGGTGCTCTAATTCCTCCTGAGTTCGAGACGTAGCCTAGCTTCAGAAATACACGGACTGACCTGATTATAATAAGAATAGCGTTTTGATCCGAACAAGAATTGTTATCTACAAATGAAAATGGATTAATTTGTGATTGTAATCGGAATAGTGTAGAGCTAGTCTGCGTTTATTGCGGCGTGTATGTTGGTAGTGCCTGCGCACATCTGTCTAAGATGTAACTTTTGTAAGTGTCTGCTAATACAAAGGAATCACTCCACGAATACACCATGATGAGGGAAGAATCCCATTCAAGATCAGCAACAGTCCATCCATACATCCATACATCCATTATCTACCGCTTGTCCGGGGATCGGGTCGCGGGGACAGCAGCCTGAGCAGAGAAACCCAGACGAGCTGTCCCCGGCCACTTCCTCCAGCAACAGGATTATAGCATATTATCTTGAGTTCTCTCTACAGAAAATCTCTGATTATAGTATCTTACGTGGGCAGTCTACACTTGTAAATCAGATGACCTAACTGCACTGACTAAATAACACAACGGCAGCATTCGCCACGATGTTTAGTTAGTGGGTGTGTACAGGTGGGCATTTTTACGACAGTGTAGAATTTCAGTTTGACCAATAGAGATCGCTATACTGCCGCTAAACTACCTTGTATCCCTTTAACGCGGGCTGGCTTTTAACAATGAACAACTTGTTTAACCCCTTGTGTTCGTCTCCATTTTATGTTCACGAGCCGGGCCGGGACAGTGAACATTACAGACTATGGGTTAATGGTGTTATTGGAAAAAAAAAGGTGATCACTTGTTACTTCTGGGCTCTGCTCTATGGAGGACTGAAACAACCATAATCTGAAATATATACAAAATATATAAATAGTTCCATAAATTAGTTTGTAAGATGATAAATTCAAGTAAAATAATAATAAAAAACAGAATTTGTGCCTAAACAAAGATAAAGAATGTCATTTTTCTGCCTTAATTCTATTGTTTGTTGGTTTAATTGTGTTAATGTTGCTATTTATTTACTTTGTGACTCAGTTTTGAATTGAATACATTTTTATAATTAGAATGTATTTATTTGTCTTATTTTGATGACAGCTCGATGATCGACTTTGTGATCGTATTGTCGGACTTGCGGCCGTATGTCCTGGACACTCGGGTGAAGAGAGGGGCGGAGCTGTCAAGTGATCACCACCTGGTGGTGAGTTGGCTCCGCTGGTGGGGGTGGAAGCCGCTCAGACCTGGCAGGCCCAAACGTATTGTGAGGGTCTGTTGGGAACGGCTGGCGGAATCCCCTGTAAGAAGGAGTTTCAACTCCCACCTCCGGCAGAGCTTCAACCATGTCCCGGGGGAGGTGGGGGACATTGAACCCGAATGGGCCATGTTCCATGCCTCCATCGTTGAGGCGGCCGACCGGAGCTGTGGCCATAAGGTGGTCGGTGCCTGTCGTGGCGGCAACCCCCGAACCCGCTGGTGGACACCAGTGATGAGGGAGGCCGTCAAGCTGAAGAAGGAGTCCTATCGGGCCTTTTTGGCCAGTGGGACTCTGGAAGCAGCTGATGGGTACCGACAGGCCAAGCGGAACACGGCCTCGGCGGTTGCTGAGGCAAAAACTCGGGCTTGGGAGGAGTTCAGGGAGGCCATGGAGAACGACTTCCGGACGGCCTCGAGCAGATTCTGGTCCACCATCCGGCGGCTCAGAGGGGGGAAGCGATGCACCGTCAACACCGTGTATGGTGAGGGCGGCGCTCTGCTGACCTCAACTAGGGACGTCGTGAGTCGGTGGGTGGAATACTTCGAGGGCCTCCTCAATCCTACCGACACGCCTTCCGATGAGGAAGCAGAGTTGGGGAGCTCGGACGTGGGGCCTCCCATTTCTGGGGCTGAGGTTGCCGAGGTGGTCAAAAAACTCCTCGGTGGCAAGGCCCCGGGGGTGGATGAGGTCCGTCCTGAGTTCCTCAAGGCTCTGGATGTTGTGGTGCTGTCTTGGTTGACACGCCTCTGCAGCATCGCGTGGACATTAGGGGCAGTGCCTCTGGACTGGCAGATCGGGGTGGTGGTCCCCCTCTTTAAAAAGGGGGACCGGAGGGTGTGTTCCAACTATAGGGGGATCACACTCCTCAGCCTCCCTGGCAAGGTCTATTCGGGGGTACTGGAGAGGAGGATCCGCCGGATAGTCGAATCTGGGATTCAGGAGGTGCAGTGTGGTTTTCGTCCTGGCCGTGGAACAGTGGACCAGCTCTATACCCTCGGCAGGATCCTGGAGGGTGCATGGGAGTTCGCCCAACCGGTCTACATGTGTTTTGTGGACTTGGAGAAGGCGTTCGACCGTGTCCCTCGGGGACTCTTGTGGGGGGTGCTCCGGGAGTATGGAGTGCCGGACTCCTTGAGATGGGCTGTTCGGTCTCTGTATGACCGGTGTCAGAGTTTGGTCCGCATTGCCGGCAGTAAGTCGGACATGTTTCCTGTGAGGGTTGCACTCCGTCAGGGCTGCCCTTTGTCACCGATTCTGTTCATAATTTTTATGGACAGAATTTCTAGGCGCAGCCAGGGCGTTGAGGGGGTCCGGTTTGGCGACCTCAGAATCGGGTCTCTGCTTTTTGAGGACGATGTGGTTCTGTTGGCGTCGTCGGGCGGTGACCTTCAGCTCTCACTGGAGCGGTTCGAAGCCGAGTGTGAAGCGGCTGGGATGAGAATCAGCACCTTCAAATCTGAGACCATGGTCCTTGGCCGGAAAAGGGTGGAATGCCCTCTCCGGGTCGGGAATGAGATCCTTCCCCAAGTGGAGGAGTTCAAGTATCTCGGGGTCTTGTTCACGAGTGGGGGACGAAGGGAACAGGAGATTAACAGGCGGATCGGTGCGGCGTCTGCAGTGATGCGGGCTCTGCATCGGCCCGTCGTGGTGAAGAAGGATTTACCAGTCAATCTACGTTCCTACCCTCACCTATGGTCACGAGCTGTGGGTAGTGACCGAAAGAACGAGATTGCGAATACAAGCGGCCGAAATGAGTTTCCTCCGCAGGGTGTCTGGGCTCTCCCTTAGAGATAGGGTGAGAAGCTCGGTCATCCGGGAGGGGCTCAGAGTAGAACCGCTGCTCCTCCGCATCGAGAAGAGTCAGATGAGGTGGCTCGGGCATCTGGTTAGGATGCCTCCTGGACGCCTCCCTGGTGAGGTGTTCCGGGCCCGTCCCGATGGATGGATGGATGGATTTTGATTTATTATTCCTGTATTAGTTTCCTTTGCAATGTTGATCTATTTAATCCTTCCAAATCATTTATTTCTTCATTTTATTTGGATTTCTCCATATTTTCTTTTTTAATTCAGTTTTTGTGTTTGTTTGAAGAAAGAAATGAAAAATATTACAATTAGAATGAATTTCTTTAACTTTTGTGGGATTCTCTTATACTTTCTGATAATGTTCTGTGCTTACGTGGTGAAATGAATACTTAAAGATCTGGAAACTGTCTGAGATCTTCTGATTACATCTTTAAAAGTATGGAAATAAATTCAAGTTCACTTCTGAAAATCCAAGTAAGGTTTTATTTAGGGAAAATTCGGGAAGCACTGAAACCACTTTAGCTGAAAACCCCCAAAAAGGAACCAACTCAACACGGTTAATGACAGTTTTATAAATTCTCTCATCATTTGATGCAGTTACATTTGGAATAATTAAGGTGGAATGAAAGTCAGTTCCCACTGAAGCCCTCAGTTAAGTCCTGATGGACTGGAGAGGCTCAGAGGTAAAAATGGCTGCCTGATTATGTTGTAAAATGGGGGAACAAACAGCTCTATGACAATATTCTCAATCCGGAACCATCTTTAGAGGCCAGTTGTTGCCAGATTAAAATACACGTTGACTTGAAACTGCACAACACAATTAGCTGAACGGGTGTCACATTTTTCTGAATAGTGAACTTTTTAAGTTTTCAATAAAGCTTTGTACAGCAAATATGTATCTATATCATTAGAATTTGAGAGTAATGCAGAAAAAACAACATGAATAAGCTAGATGCCTTCAATGTGAACACCTGAGGTGTTGAAACACTTAGTAATCTTCAGTTATAAACTGCCTCCATCTGGTGATACTAAATTCAGTTTGAAAGGAAATATGACAGCATTTTAAATGAATAAAGATCATTCTTTTCCCTGTTCTCTGTCCTCACCTCACACTCCTCTGGCCCACCCGTCTCTGCTCCTCCCTCTTAGGGTCATTGATGATAATGGGGAGAGTGTTACACCAGCTTTTGTGTCTTTAGAGTCAGTTACTTTGTATGAAAATACGTTGCACACTTACAGTTGTCTTCTTTTAAGACAAAAAAAGAAGGAATTATGCCTTTTCCCTCCTCCTGATACTTTGTTTTTCTTGGAATGTTCTGATACAAACCAGAGAGAAGAACACATTGTTCAATGTCAGGGGATGAAGAAGGATGATTTTGTGCTGAAAACAATCAGAATTTGGACTAAACCGTTGCCTTAGAAACAGAAATATGTTGCTTTCATGAAACACTTTAAGTTTCTTGTTATTAGATGTGAGGTTGAAGAGATTGATTTGAGAAAAGAAAGTGAGAGGGACGGAGGGTGGGTGACTGGAGCCTGAAGGCCAACATCTGTGCTGCTCCACCACGTTCCACTGGAGACCCAGTGGGAGAAATCTCAATGTGTGCTACCAAAGCTGAATGCTATCATTTTCATTCAGCTTCACATTCAGTCCCACATGGAAACAGAATTACTAATAAAGAATAAAAAGGAACTTGGTGATTTGGTGGTAGCTTGGCATTCTCTCTGTGTGGCCTATAAACTTGGCGTTGTTATAAATTTGGAGTTATTGCAAAAACCCTTTTTGCTGCAGGATTTTTCTACTTTTAGCTAATTTATCATTTAAATAAATTAAGTGGAGCAAAAAGGTCCAAACTGAAAATGATTTACTTTAAATTATTAGTGGGAGAAGCTTTTTGGCTGGATTTTGTCATCATGAATGAATCTGACTGAAGATAACTGCTGCTGTGATGAAAGCTGTTTTCTAACCAAGTCAAAGATTGTTCATTTCCAACAGTGTTGGAGGGGAGTTTGTTAGTATCAGCTGAATAATGGGCTTTTGGAGTTTTGCTGCTCCAAACTGTTGTTATTGTTTCAGCCAGAAATATTCACTAACTCTGGAGCTCTAGAAGCATCAGCCAGTGATTCTAGATTTGTTTCTCTCTGACAGATTCACTGTGTTTTCTTATTATTTAATAAATCATCATTTCATCAACTAAACCCCTGAAGAAGAAAACAGACTTTACCATGAAGACCAGCACAACTTTCACATCATATTAATCTGAACAAACAACTAAAACATGGTGTCTGACCTCAGAGTCTTCAGTCCACAGTGTGGACTCTGCAGAAAGCTGCTCAGCTCCTTCGCTGCAGAGTCACTGATGGTGTTCCTGCTCAGGTCCAGTTCTGTCAGATGGGAGGGGTTGGACTTCAGAGCAGAGACCAGAGAAGCACAGCTGATCTCTGACAAACTGCAGTACACCAATCTGAATAAAGAATAAAACATGTGAGCTGAAGCCAACAGGATGCAGGTTAAAACAGTCCAACAGAACAAGTGAAAAAGAGCTCTCATTAATATTAATGACAACATGCTGCTGCTTCAATAAAGACGGAGTGACTTCAGCTCTTAAACTCTGCCAGCTCCACCAGTGGCTCCATCCATACAAACTCATGTTGTGCAGCCAAATGATTCAAGTTTCAAAGAAAACAAACATGTCAGGAGCAATTTGGGAGCAAATGGGAACAAACTGATAGAAATAAAGATCAAATTAACTGTTTAATTGAATGTTAAAGGCACAAAAACATGGTGTAGTGATGTTTAATGTAATTTGCATGGAATCAAACTTCTTTAAAGAGTCGACAGCAGCAGAACTTGTTACTGTGACTTGTTGTGTTTGAATATTTCAGTCAGTCCAAACATTACAGAGCCTTAGAAAAGTGTTGGAAGCATCCAGAGGTGGACTGATTGATCAGTTTGGCTGATTAATGGATGCTGATGGACACTTTGACTAACTATCAGAATCAGTGGAGTTTGAGGCTGATGGTTGGGAGACCTCCTCCATCTCCAGCAGGAAGCTACAAAGCTGAAGTCAAGGAGGAGTCAGAGTGTTCAGTTCAGTGTTTCCATTCAGTCTTTAAACATCACAGCTTCCATCAGAGTCACATGATTTAGAAGCAGACACAAACACAGCACACAGCAGCTCAGCTTAGAGACTCATCTTCAGGAAATCCAAACACTGGACTAATGAGCAGATCAGTACAGATGCTCGCTGCCAAAGCTGTTTCTACATGGAGTTTAACTGGGCCCAAATATTACTTTTTCCATCAGTTGAAACTGAAAGTCAAGTCTTATTCTGTAAAAAGAAATTTCATTCAAAGTTAAAACAGATGATTTTACTTTGATGTTATTTGATTGTAGATTATTTGATGCATTTTTCATTTCAAATCTGATTTTATGTGTTTTTTCATGTTTGAATTTTTTTCCTTCAGTTTTGTTTTAACTTTCAGATATTTCAGATTTTCAAAATTGAAATTTAGGAAACAAAATGACATTTTATAGATTTGACATAGAAATGATACTATATTTACAGGCAGGGAACTGAGCCCAGAGTCTCCTGTTTACAGTGTGGACTCCCAACACTCATGCTGCTTGATGTGTGTGCTGAGAGTTAACGCGGGCTGGCTTTTAACAATGAACAACTTGTTTAACCCCTTGTGTTCGTCTCCATTTTATGTTCACGAGCCGGGCCGTGACAGTGAACATTACAGACTATGGGTTAATGGTGTTATTGGAAAAAAAAGTGATCACTTGTTACTTCTGGGCTCTCCTCTATGGAGGACTGAAACAGCAATAATCTGAAATATATACAAAATATATAAATAGTTCAATAAATTAGTTTGTAAGATGATAAATTCAAGTAAAATAATAATAAAAAACAGAATTTGTGCCTAAACAAAGATAAAGAATGTCATTTTTCTGCCTTAATTCTATTGTTTGTTGGTTTAATTGTGTTAATGTTGCTATTTATTTACTTTGTGACTCAGTTTTGAATTGAATACATTTTTACAATTAGAATGTATTTACTTGTCTTATTTTGATTTATTATTCCTGTATTAGTTTCCTTTGCAATGTTGATCTATTTAATCCCTCCAAATCATTTATTTCTTCATTTTATTTGGATTTCTCCATATTTTCTTTTTTAATTCAGTTTTTGTGTTTGTTTGAAGAAAGAAATGAAAAATATTACAATTAGAATAAATTTCTTTAACTTTTGTGGGATTCTCTTATACTTTCTGATAATGTTCTGTGCTTACGTGGTGAAATGAATACTTAAAGATCTGGAAACTGTCTGAGATCTTCTGATTACATCTTTAAAAGTATGCAAATAAATTCAAGTTCACTTCTGAAAATCCAAGTAAGCTTTTATTTAGGGAAAATTCTGGAAGCACTGAAACCACTTTAGCTGAAACCCCCAAAAAGGAACCAACTCAACACGGTTAATGACAGTTTTATAAATTCTCTCATCATTTGATGCAGGTACATTTGGAATAATTAAGGTGGAATGAAAGTCAGTTCCCACTGAAGCCCTCAGTTAAGTCCTGATGGACTGGAGAGGGTCAGAGGTAAAAATGGCTGCCTGATTATGTTGTAAAATGGGGGAACAAACAGCTCTATGACAATATTCTCAACCCGGAACCATCTTTAGAGGCCAGTTGTTGCCAGATTAAAATACACGTTGACTTGAAACTGCACAACACAATTAGCTGAACGGGTGTCACATTTTTCTGAATAGTGAACTTTTAAAGTTTTCAATAAAGCTTTGTACAGCAAATATGTATCTATATCATTAGAATTTGAGAGTTATGCAGAAAAAACAACATGAATAAGCTAGATGTCTTCAATGTGAACACCTGAGGTGTTGAAACACTTAGTAATCTTCAGTTATAAACTGCCTCCATCTGGTGATACTAAATTCAGTTTGAAAGGAAATATGACAGCATTTTAAATGAATAAAGATCATTCTTTTCCCTGTTCTCTGTCCTCACCTCACACTCCTCTGGCCCACCCGTCTCTGCTCCTCCCTCTTAGGGTCATTGATGATAATGGGGAGAGTGTTACACCAGCTTTTGTGTCTTTAGAGTCAGTTACTTTGTATGAAAATACGTTGCACACTTACAGTTGTCTTCTTTTAAGACAAAAAAAGAAGGAATTATGCCTTTTCCCTCCTCCTGATACTTTGTTTTTCTTGGAATGTTCTGATACAAACCAGAGAGAAGAACACATTGTTCAATGTCAGTGGATGAAGAAGGATGATTTTGTGCTGAAAACAATCAGAATTTGGACTAAACCGTTGCCTTAGAAACAGAAATATGTTGCTTTCATGAAACACTTTAAGTTTCTTGTTATTAGATGTGAGGTTGAAGAGATTGATTTGAGAAAAGAAAGTGAGAGGGACGGAGGGTGGGTGACTGGAGCCTGAAGGCCAACATCTGTGCTGCTCCACCACGTTCCACTGGAGACCCAGTGGGAGAAATCTCAATGTCTGCTACCAAAGCTGAATGCTATCATTTTCATTCAGCTTCACATTCAGTCCCACATGGAAACGGAATACTAATAAAGAATAAAAAGGAACTTGGTGGTTTGGTGGTAGCTTGGCATTCTCTCTGTGTGGCCTATAAACTTGGCGTTGTTATAAATTTGGAGTTATTGTAAAAACCCTTTTTGCTGCAGGACTTTTCTACTTTTAGCTAATTTATCATTTAGATAAATTAAGTGGAGCAAAAAGGTCCAAACTGAAAATGATTTACTTTAAATTATTAGTGGGAGAAGCTTTTTGGCTGGATTTTGTCATCATGAATGAATCTGACTGAAGATAACTGCTGCTGTGATGAAAGCTGTTTTCTAACCAAGTCAAAGATTGTTCATTTCCAACAGTGTTGGAGGGGAGTTTATTAGTATCAGCTGAATAATGGGCTTTTGGAGTTTTGCTGCTCCAAACTGTTGTTATTGTTTCAGCCAGAAGTATTCACTAACTCTGGAGCTCTAGAAGCATCAGCCAGTGATTCTAGATTTGTTTCTCTCTGACAGATTCACTGTGTTTTCTTATTATTTAATAAATCATCATGTCATCAACTAAACCCCTGAAGAAGAAAACAGACTTTACCATGAAGACCAGCACAACTTTCACATCATATTAATCTGAACAAACAACTAAAACATGGTGTCTGACCTCAGAGTCTTCAGTCCACAGTGTGGACTCTGCAGAAAGCTGCTCAGCTCCTTCACTGCAGAGTCTATGATGTTTCTGTTCCCGCCCAGGTCCAGTTCTGTCAGATGGGAGGAGGGGTTGGACTTCAGAGCTGAGCCCACAGAAGCACAGCTGATCTCTGACAACCTGCAGCCCCTCAATCTGAATAAAGAATAAAACATGTGAGCTGAAGCCAACAGGATGCAGGTTAAAACAGTCCAACAGAACAAGAGAAAAAGAGCTCTCATTAATATTAATGACAACATGCTGCTGCTTCAATAAAGACGGAGTGACTTCAGCTCTTAAACTCTGCCAGCTCCACCAGTGGCTCCATCCATACAAACTCATGTTGTGCAGCCAAATGATTCAAGTTTCAAAGAAAACAAACATGTCAGGAGCAATTTGGGAGCAAATGGGAACAAACTGATAGAAATAAAGATCAAATTAACTGTTTTATTGAATGTTAAAGGCACAAAAACATGGTGTAGTGATGTATTTTTTCATTTTTTATTTAACCTTTCTTTAACCAGGAAATGGTCTCATTGAGTTACAATAACTCTTCTGCCTGGCCAAGAAGGCGGCTTAAAAAAGTTACATTACAATAAAACACAAGAGACAAGACAAAACCACTACTACATCACATCTAAACAGAAGTAAACATATTAAAAACTGAGTCTGCACAGACACTAAAAAACAGACAGCGAACAAGGAATGAAATTAAAAACCATTGCAGTGGTCAGTTAATGATCATTTTAAAAGGTCTTTAAAATAATTTATGGATGGAAGAACTTCAAGATTTAGAGTAGCTTGAAGTTCATTCCAAGCTTTTGGTGCATAGGATGAAAAGGATGTTTTCCCAAATTCAGTTCTTGTAAATGGAATATATAAACACTATTTTGAAAAGAAAACAAATTAAAAATGTATAAAGGTAGTTTACCCATTAGGGCTTTAGCAATAAAAGTCAGCGCATGGATTTTTCTTCAGATGGAGAGAGAAGACCATTGTACAATTTCATAAAGAGTGCAGTGGTGAGACCTGGCTGTAGCACCTGTGATGAAACATAAGGCTGAGTGATACAACACATCCAGTTTTTAAGAAAGAATAACCTGGAGTGCATATACAGTATATCCCCATAATCAAGCACTGACAGCAATGTGCTCTGAACTAACCTTTTCCTTGCAGCATAAGGAAAGCACTTCCTCATTCTAAAGAAAAAACCCAACTTTGGTCTAAGTTTCTTACAGAGGCTCTCAATATGGACACCGAGAGACATCTTATCATCCAACCAGATTCCTAAATACTTGTAAGACAATACTCTTTCTATTTCAGTGCCATCTAGTGTTGACACACCAATGTTAGGTGAAGAGCGTGATTGTGTAAAAGACATAATTTTTGTTTTTTTAGCATTCAGTACCAACTTTAACTCAATAAGAAATGTTTGTACATGATTAAAAGCAGACTGCAATTGTGTAAATGCAGCATTCACTGATGAAGCCGTGGTGTACAAAATAGTGTCGTCTGCATAAAGATGCACTTTTGCTTCCTTCAGGTCCCTACCCAAGTCATTTATATAAATAGAAAATAAAATCGGGCCCAAAACCGACCCTTGTTGGACCCCCATTCTGACTTCTAATGATGTTGAGGTATAGTTATCAATAACAGTACACTGTGTTCTACCACTGAGGTAGCTTGAAAACCAGCTTAATACAGTCCCACTAAAACCTATATTTTGTAATCGCTTCAAAAGAAGATCATGGTCCACCGTATCAAACGCTTTAGAAAGATCAATGAATATTGCAGCACAGGACTTCTTTTTATCCAAGGCATTTAAAATATCATTTGTGACTACAGTTACAGCTGTGACTGTGCTATGGCCTTGTCAGAAGCCAGACTGCATTGGGTTTAAAATGGAGTTCTCGGTTAGAAATTGTTTAAGTTGCTCATTTATAAGAGATTCAAAGAGTTTGGCCAGCACTGATAATCTAGAGATTGGGCGATAGTTGTCCAAAATATAAGGGTCTCCATTTTTCAAAAGTGGGAGGACAAAAGCAGACTTCCAAGATTTAGGAATAGAACCACTGTATAAACTAACATTGAAAATGGAGGCAATAGGGTCAGCAATCAAGTTCGCAGCAGTCTTAAGGAAGTAAGGCTCGATCTGGTCAAGGCCAGCAGACTTTTTACAGTCTAGTCCTCGCAAAGCCCTCTGAACTTCATAGGCAGAAACAGAACGGAAATTAAAACTATTTAGAGAATTATTTGGATCTGGAACAGTCGTTATACTTCTAGTAAAATTGGTTGGGAGAGTTGACTGAGTGGCAATTCCAGCACTAATAAAGTGCATGTTAAAAGTATCTACTATATTTTGTTTATCCCTAATTTCTCCCTGGCTAGTTACAATATATTCAGGGATAGTGGGAGGTGGCACATCACCTGATGATGATTTAATTGCTTTCCAGAATTTCTTAGGGTCATTGAGATTTTCTTTTATTAGATTAAGGTAATGTTAATTGTTTGTACTTTTTTATTAATCTTGTAAATTTATTTCTCAATACCCTGTAGTTCAACCAGCATGCATCACTATTATGTATTTTTGCTTTTACCCATGCCTCATTTCGTTCTCTAATGGCAGTCGCAATACAATCATTAAACCAGGGATTGTCCCTGCCCCTCACTCTATATCTTCTAAAAGGGGCGTGTTTATCAATGATGGCTAAGAAAGTTTTCTTAAAATAACCCCAGGCTATTTCAACATCATCCATAAAACAAACTGAGTTCAAATCACTATGGAAAATATCATGAAGAAATGCTTGTTCATTAAAACGCTTAAGATTTCGTTTTAAAACAAACCGCGGCTTGGTCTTAACCATTTTACAAGTCCTGATGCACGCAACCATACAGTGATCACTGACGTCATTACAGAAAACACCAGCCTCAGAATACTTGTGTGGAGCATTGGTCAGGATGACGTCAAGTAACGTAGATTTGTCCATACAATTTCGATTGAGGCGTGTAGGTGACTCAATAAGCTGGGTCAAATATAGTGCATCACATATGTCTTAGCAGTGTTGCCATAGTTACTTTGAAACAGTAATCCGACTACTGACTACTGATTACTTCTTTAAAAAGTAACTTAGTTAAGTTACTGACTACTTGCTTTCAAAAGTAACTAAGTTAGATTACTTTTAGTTACTTTCAGCAGAGGCTGATCTCCCGCCCCTATAACATGAAAATGACTACCAGTTCTGCCAATACTCACTTTAT
This sequence comes from Odontesthes bonariensis, assembly GCF_027942865.1. Classification (NCBI taxonomy): domain Eukaryota; kingdom Metazoa; phylum Chordata; class Actinopteri; order Atheriniformes; family Atherinopsidae; genus Odontesthes; species Odontesthes bonariensis. Next base: position 3,551,399 of record NC_134528.1, on the reverse strand, counting down.
TGACATTTTTTTCACCGGAACATCAACAATGACACTGGCATTTGCAAACTTTTTCTTGAAATAGGCTTACATGTTTTTAAAATTAAAAAAAAAAAAACAAGACAGTCTTTCTTGACTTTACTTAAAATATAAAAAAAACCTCTTACGTAAAAAAGTAATACATATTGAACATCCCTTGAACATGTAGTTGTCTAACATTAGAGCAGCAAGAAGTGGTTTTATGAAACAAAAACAGTATAAAAAAAATCTAAATACAGTGGAAACCGCTTATAGTGATCACGTTGGTCCAGAGCCAATTTGAACACTATAAGCGGTTGATTACTAAAACCGAATTTGTATTACAGTACAGGTATTTCACTTGTTTTTTATGGAGAATATCATCTAAATGCCATTTGTATCGTTTTTCAATGAGAAAAACTAAATAAAACGGATAGCTTCAGCATTTACTGAATTTTATTATCATGCAAGTTTAATTACAGTACTGCGCAGTGCGCAGACATACTGTAGGCTAACTCAAATACAGTGCGTAACTTATTCTCTGCTGTGCCGCTGGTGCATTTTTTTTCTTACAAGTCAGAAAATAAAGTTTGAATTCAATCCGCCTTTCAGCACCCCTGCTCGGATCTATGCTCCTCCGTGCCGGTGTTCTGTCGATTTGTGCTACTTGGTGTGAAAACGAAACTTAGAAAATCGGCTTGGCGCATGCGCAAAACCACAAAGTAGCAATTCTCGACAAGTAGGAGAAATCGAATGAATACCGGCCTCCCATCTTACAAGAACCAGCCTGGAGCTTCCAGCGGTCACACGCGCATTCAATCCGCTCTCTAGCACCCATCCTCGGACACATGCTCCTCCATGACTTCCTTTTTCCAGCCATGATTCGCGCGCTTGCTGCCCGGTGTCAACTCGTTACGTTAGCTAGCGAGGCAGAAGCAGACGTCCAGAAAGGAATCAAGGGAGTAAAAAATAAAATAGCTACACATAGTTTTAAAATTATTTTTGCACATGTTTACTTTCATAAAATGGCCAAAAATGAACACTATAAGCGGATTTCTTGATCACTATAAACGAATTATTTAAACAGCATTTGTATAGAAATGATTCCGTCCCAAGCCTTTTGATCCATATAAGCGGTTGATTACTATATCCGTGACCACTATAAGCGGTTTCCACTGTACTCTTTCTTCACTTCATTTAACTGAAATACTTATTACAAATTAAATGCTTTTTTGACTTCATTAAATCTAACTTAAATACTTCTTATAAAAAATAAAGTAGCGTTTCTTGACTCAATTTAACATAAACACTTCTTTAAAAAAAAAAATACAATAGACATTCTTGACTCCATGCATTTAACTCTGATTGCATCTATCCATATGAATTACGATAACACTTAAGTTACATTGAACATATTAATGAACCTGTAGTTGTCCCGCATTAGAGCAGCAAGGAGTGGTTTTACAAAACATGAGTCATTCACTCGCAGCGATGCAGACAAACGGACGGTCATAACACGTAACCTGCTGATAATTATGGGCCCAAGCCAGTATGACAGTCAAGTTTTTGACCGAAAAATGTCACGTTTATCCACCCGTTGACCAATAAAAGTTTAAACAAACCTTATTGATCGTCAGACCCGTCGCTTTGCAGAAATGTTTGTATGCTAGTCGCCTACAACTGCAGCTGTTACTGGATTACCCAAAGCTACACCTGACGAAGTATACATAGATAAACATCCGTACACTCATTCAGATATCATAGAAGATGTAATACAGTACAAAGACGTTAACAAGTCATCTTTGAGTCATCAATTGCGACCAGGTAAGATAAACAGCTAGCTAGCCCTCTCCATAGCACTGCCTGAAACGTTATATGTTATAAAGTTAGCACGAATAGCTAAACCTATCAACTATCGTCTGTGACAGGCACTGATGAAAACTGTGGCTTAGATTGGTGTATTTATTTAAAATGATTAGGGAAAGTGAGTAAAATGTAACAAATGATATCGCTGGTGTTTAACATTTTAGTGGGACAGATCAGTTTTACTGGGTAGGTAGATGTAAAATAACGAGTGACTTCAGGCGAACCCCGCTCCTGTCGCGGACACTGATATAACTCATAAGAAAACGAAATTGTCCCAAATTATTTCAATACAAATGTATGGTTGTAATAATCGTGAATATATGTTGACAAAAGCCAAATATATGTTCCCCTGAAATGCAGAAATAGTAACGCACGATGTTTTAGATAAGTAACTTCAATCTGACTACTAGTTTTGAAATAGTAGTTGCTGTAATTGACCAAACCCTGTATAGTCAATTGCCGGAGGCTGATTAATGGATAGTTAGGACGTGTGCTTATGCACTCGAAAGTAACCAGACGGAGAGTTCGGTTGATAAAAGTAAAAAGACGTGTGGGTTTATTTCCCCTTCAAACATAACGGCAAATAACTCATAACAAACTCAAACAAAATTCTCTCCACGACCACTTACAGTTTCGAGTTACACAGAGACACAGTCGAAAACTGTTTGCTTCCTGTCAGCCCCTACAGGTGTTAGTTCACTAAGGGTATTTAAATGATTCCCCGTTCACAATGGGTGAGAGTCCCTCTAGTGGCATGGAGGTGAATTACAGCAACACAAAATAATGCAAAAGGAAAAAATGGCTCTTACACACCCACCCCTAATTGAGTCTGCAAGAGCAATTACAAAATCTAATGAGCCATAAACACCAAAGTGAAAACAAAAAAGAAATAAAAAAAAGGGAATAACCAATTACTCAGTAGCTTCATTGAGCAAACATATTTTGGTTATGGGTCGTTCAATGATATTGGACTTGGTTTGCAAACGAGCCACACGTACTAGACCACTCTTGTCAGGGAATGTTTCAGTGATTCTTTATCCTCCTTGGTTCACTGTTGCCTTCTGATTCGTCACTCCGGGCAATGTTCTTTTTCTTTTTGTGCTTTTCTGATTTAGACTTCTTCCTTTTCTTACTTGATCTCCTTTTATCCTTATGGTGGGACCCATTTTTCAACCTTTTCCTCTTTGATGAGGATCTGTCCCTTTCTTTCCGTTTTGAGGAGTTTTTTCTATGCGCAGGCGCATCTGGGCTGCGAAATCTTCGGTCCAGCTTTCGCGATTCCGCGTTCATCTTAACGGTTTGCCATTCGACCCAAACAGTTTCTTCTTTCTCCGGTTTTGCATCATCAAACTTGATTTTCTGATCATCTGGATGTGATGTTTTTTTAACCCCTTTTTTGATCTTTTTGCCTTTCTTTTCCAACATCTTCCGACCTTTGTCTTCACTGATCTCCTCATGGACAGAAGGTGGTGCATCGTGTCGTTGGTAAACACCCTCATTACCCACTGTTTGTCGTCGGGACTCTGCTCGGTCCTTGTATTTGGAGTTCTTTGTGGCTTTGGCCTCCTCGCTGCTTTGCAGGCCATATTTGGCCTTCATCTGCTTTAGCTCTTTCCGTCTCATTTCCTCCTGTTCATCAGCAGCTTGCTCATTGAAATCGTGATTGTACTGACTAATTAGCAGTTCTTCAATTCTATCAATTGCGACTCTGTTGACATGAACTGGAGGACGATCAGCTTTGCAGTCGCTGGTACCCTTTAATGGCCCATTTATCACCCACCCCAATAGGGTCCTGATCGCGTAGGGTCCATCCTCGCCTTCACGACTATTAATTACCTCCCACGGTTCCATAAGCTTGGAGGCATTTGTGCCAATCAACAGGACGACTCCAGCGTTTAGATGGTGAATTTTCACGGTCTCCAGGTATGGCCATTTTCTTAGCTCCCTTTTGCTAATGATGTTGGCTGTAGAGACGGGCATTTCTTCCTGAGTACACACTTTGGAAAGAGGATAGAAGTGGTCATCTGAAAAGGCAGATATCTCCAGATTGTCAACAACAGCGCTTTCCACCACATTGGAATTGCCTAATGTGCAGATGTGAAGCTTTAGTTTTCGCCCTTCCATATTCAGCTTCTCAATGAGGTTCCTGGTGCAGAAAGTTCCTCTACTTCCTGGGTCTAGGAAGGCATGGGTTTCAATGACTTTGTTACCCTTGGAGCACTTCACCTTTACAGGCAGAATGGGCAGAATTCCGTTGCAGTGGCCAGCCCCTGTAAGACCACAGGCGGATGATGTAAAACAGCTGTCAGATGTCTTTGACTGCTCAGAATTCTTTTGCTCGCCACCCGTCTGAGCCACTCTTTGTTTGTCTCCGATGTGTAATACAGTAGGGTGCGTTCTATTACATTTTTTGCAAGTGATGCGCCTGGCGCAGTTTTTGCTCAGATGACCTGTGCACAAACAACTGAAGCACAAGCCTTTTTCTTTCAAATAATCCAGTTTCTCCCTATGCAGCTTTCTTCCCAGCTTAAAACATTGATCCAAAGCATGACCGCTAATGTTGCAATACATGCAGGAAATAGAATCAGTGTTAGTGAATATGACTTGGTCATCATCATCTCGTGTGCTGGGTCCATCCTGAATGACCACCTGTGTGGCAAAGCTGTTGTGTCCCAGGTAGGGTTTAACTGATGACTTGGTTGGATTGGTTGTCCCTTTAACAGCAGGTGGGCCATCCTGTATGTTACCAAAGACTGGATCTGAGGTGATTCTTACCTGACGCTCAATGAAATTCACAATATCGGAGAATTGTGCTCTTCGACTAGTTTTCTCCAGTATGTCACATGCCTTAGTTCTCCACTTATCTCTGAGTTTATACGGAAGTTTCTGACTCAGGATCTTGATGTTAGCTGGCATGTTAAGCTCCTCCAAGTACTGAAGGTCAGCCATGGCATTGGAACACTCCCGTAAGAAAAGTCCGTAAGCCTTGAGCGCTTCAGGGTCCTCAGCTTTAATGATCGGCCACTCAATGACCTTCCCCATATATGCTGCAGTGATTTTGAATTCATTTCCAAAATGCTCCTTGAGCAGCTTCTTTGCTACTGCAAACCCTGTGTCAGCAGGCATGTGAAGGCAGCTGCGTACCATTTCCTTGGCTGCCCCCTAATGAATTGCTCAAGGTAGTATAAGCAGTCTCCTTTAAATGTTGTTTTGGCTTCCACACAGTGTTCAAAGGCTCTGATAAAGGTATTAAATTGCAGAGGATCTCCATCATAAATGGGCATTTCCCTGCGTGGTAGCTGTTGCGCACTTTGCATATGAACAAGGAGAGTCGTTATGTCGTTGGAGCAAATGGTAGAGACCTGGGGCTTGATTTTTAAAGTTTTCAATAAAGCTTTGTACAGCAAATATGTATCTATATCATTAGAATTTGAGAGTTATGCAGAAAAAACAACATGAATAAGCTAGATGCCTTCAATGTGAACACCTGAGGTGTTGAAACACTTAGTAATCTTCAGTTATAAACTGCCTCCATCTGGTGATACTAAATTCAGTTTGAAAGGAAATATGACAGCATTTTAAATGAATAAAGATCATTCTTTTCCCTGTTCTCTGTCCTCACCTCACACTCCTCTGGCCCACCCGTCTCTGCTCCTCCCTCTTAGGGTCATTGATGATAATGGGGAGAGAGTTACACCAGCTTTTGTGTCTTTAGAGTCAGTTACTTTGTATGAAAATACGTTGCACACTTACAGTTGTCTTCTTTTAAGACAAAAAAAGAAGGAATTATGCGATCGATAAATTTGTGCGCACGCCTGTGGAACACGGAAGCTGACAAAAGTAAGTACGCTGTTTTTAAAATCTCAAAATGTATAATTTCTGTGCTAGCTAATGGTATGGTTAGCCCCTGGGTTGAATTGTATTGATACTGACACCACGGCCAATTCGGTAAAAAGTATTTTGATACACGTTAAGAGTCTCAGGAAAGGTTAAAAGCTTGCCCGATAGAGCCCGCTTTCATGGAAATCAGCGCAATTGGACAACTTTGCGCAGTGGGCATGAAAATTTCTCGCGTTTTTCCCTTTGGCCAACTTTCCTTGGTCTCCAACAGATGGGATATGTTTGTAAAAATGCCGGAATTCTCCTTTAATGGGCCTTTAGAGTATTGCTGCTCCAAACTGTTGTTATTGTTTCAGCCAGAAATATTCACTAACTCTGGAGCTCTAGAAGCATCAGCCAGTGATTCTAGATTTGTTTCTGTCTGACACATTCACTGTGTTTTCTTATTATTTAATAAATCATCATTTCATCAACTAAACCCCTGAAGAAGAAAACAGACTTTACCATGAAGACCAGCACAACTTTCACATCATATTAATCTGAACAAACAACTAAAACATGGTGTCTGACCTCAGAGTCTTCAGTCCACAGTGTGGACTCTGCAGAAAGCTGCTCAGCTCCTTCACTGCAGAGTCACTGATGTTGTTATTACTCAGGTCCAGTTCTGTCAGATGGGAGGAGGGGTTGGACTTCAGAGCTGAGACCAGAGAAGCACAGCTGATCTCTGACAACCTGCAGCCCCACAATCTGAATAAAGAATAAAACATGTGAGCTGAAGCCAACAGGATGCAGGTTAAAACAGTCCAACAGAACAAGTGAAAAAGAGCTCTCATTAATATTAATGACAACATGCTGCTGCTTCAATAAAGACGGAGTGACTTCAGCTCTTAAACTCTGCCAGCTCCACCAGTGGCTCCATCCATACAAACTCATGTTGTGCAGCCAAATGATTCAAGTTTCAAAGAAAACAAACATGTCAGGAGCAATTTGGGAGCAAATGGGAACAAACTGATAGAAATAAAGATCAAATTAACTGTTTTATTGAATGTTAAAGGCACAAAAACATGGTGTAGTGATGTTTAATATAATCATGTCATCAAACTTCTTTAAAGAGTCGACAGCAGCAGAACTTGTTACTGTGACTTGTTGTGTTTGAATATTTCAGTCAGTCCAAACATTACAGAGCCTTAGAAAAGTGTTGGAAGCATCCAGAGGTGGACTGATTGATCAGTTTGGCTGATTAATGGATGTCACGTCCATGGACTCATGTGTTAAGTTTTATGTTTTAGGTGTTCAGTTCATGTCCAGGTTTTGAGTTTCAGTCTTCTCATTTGTTTTTCCCCCTCACTCTGGTCATTGGTTCATTCACTGCACCCGTTAGTCATTGTCACCAGCTGTACTCACTCTCCAATCACTCCCAGCCCTCTATTTAGTCTCTTGTCTCCCCTGTCTGTTTGTCGGATCTTTGTGTGTATTCGTCACCGGCCCTGCATGCCATGCCACAACCTGTTCAGTCCTGGGCTAAGTATTTATTTGTTCCATTGTTATTTTTGCCTTGATTAAATCAACCTTTCTTCTGAAGTCTGCATCCGTGTCCTTCCCTAAACCGCACCCTGACAAATGGATGCTGATGGACACTTTGACTAACTATCAGAATCAGTGCAGTTTGAGGCTGATGGTTGGGAGACCTCCTCCATCTCCAGCAGGAAGCTACAAAGCTGAAGTCAAGGAGGAGTCAGAGTGTTCAGTTCAGTGTTTCCATTCAGTCTTTAAACATCACAGCTTCCATCAGAGTCACATGATTTAGAAGCAGACACAAACACAGCACACAGCAGCTCAGCTTAGAGACTCATCTTCAGGAAATCCAAACACTGGACTAATGAGCAGATCAGTACAGATGCTCGCTACCAAAGCTGTTTCTACATGGAGTTTAACTGGGCCCAAATATTACTTTTTCCATCAGTTGAGACTGAAAGTCAAGTCTTATTCTGTAAAAAGAAATTTCATTCAAAGTTAAAACAGATGATTTTACTTTGATGTTATTTGATTGTAGATTATTTGATGCATTTTTCATTTCAAATCTGATTTTATGTGTTTTTTCGTGTTTGAATTTTTTTTCCTTCAGTTTCAGATTTTAACTTTCAGATTTTTCTAATTTTCAAAATTGAAATTTAGGAAACAAAATGACATTTTATAGATTTGACATAGAAATGATACTATATTTACAGGCAGGGAACTGAGCCCAGAGTCTCCTGTTCACAGTGTGGACTCCCAACACTCATGCTGCTTGATGTGTGTGCTGAGAGTTAACGCGGGCTGGCTTTTAACAATGAACAACTTGTTTAACCCCTTGTGTTCGTCTCCATTTTATGTTCACGAGCCGGGCCGTGACAGTGAACATTACAGACTATGGGTTAATGGTGTTATTGGGAAAAAAAGGTGATCACTTGTTACTTCTGGGCTCTCCTCTATGGAGGACTGAAACAGCCATAATCTGAAATATATACAAAATATATAAATAGTTTGATAAATTAGTTTGTAAGATGATAAATTCAAGTAAAATAATAAGAAAAATCAGAATTTGTGCCTAAACAAAGATAAAGAATGTCATTTGTTGGTTTAATTGTGTTAATGTTGTTATTTATTTACTTTGTGACCAGGGTCGTAGCCAGGATTTTGGAATAGGCGAGGTCCATGATGCACGTGCATAGCGCGCGCCGAAATTTTTACTATATATATATATATATATATATATATATATATATATATATATATTTTAAATGATATAGTTTTTAATATAGAGCCTACATTTATGTATATGTACAATATATATTTATATTTTTTAATGTATTTATTAAATTACAGGTCACACAAGAGTTGTATTGTTTAAATGTCTTTTAATTGCAAATGGTGTCTTGAAGTTGACATAGGCTAGAAGTTACTTTTGTGGTGTGGTCTTAATGTTGCCTACTGCTGTTGTGGTGTGGTGCAGCCTACTGCTATCTTTCACACACGTATCTGACTTCATGTCGGCTGAACATTCTTATCCTCGCGTCGCACGCGCGCTTTGTGTTATTTTTTTCTGTCTTAGTTCTGCACACGTAAACGCAAAAAGCCGAAAGTCTATCAACGTATTGAAGTGTATGGACCCACAGGCAAAATGGAGGAACAGGCCTTACTGAGTTCATTTGAGTACACAGCTACGTAAGTTCATCAAGTGCATAATTGTTGCGCGCGCCTTCGTGCAAGACACAGGGATACACTGAAAAATAAAACACTTAACATGACCAAATAAGGTAGATTTGATAGGAGACATCCTTAAAGTCAGACCATATCTCTTGGCTTTACGCCTGGACAAGTGGCCTTGAACAGCCTTTAAAACGTAGGGACTTTCTCTCCAGGGGAGAGGGTTTTCCATTTTGGCGAATTGACACAGACTCTCCCAGAAGATGCATCTTTTCTGTAATTGAGACGGACCTGTAGGAGAAATAAAGATTTCTTTGTTCGACTACGTCCGTGTCAGCAGACTTTCTTCATCACTCATTTCTACACCGGCTCGGCGACCTTCTCTCAAATTTACTACAGTATATCATAGGCCTTCCAATTTACAATCAAATTACCTTTCACGGATAGTCTATGCTTTTACATGAGCCTATGTTTTTAATGTTCATATTTTATGCAGCTGATGGTGTCAGTCGGTCTTTTTTTTTTCTCCACTAATCAAATGACGGCTTCTTAAAAACAGTGACTTATCAAATTGCTTCACAAAGTTGTCAAAGAAGACATCATAGCCTACTCATAACTCATTGGCTACTGTTTTAAAACTGTTGGCTTTTTTGCGCCCAAGTGCTGCGCTGCGCAGGCTTAGGCCCCATCACACGTAGCCGGGTATCTGCTAAAACGAATATATTTTTCTATGTTTGGACCTGTCATCCACATGAAAACGCATAAAAACGCATCGTAAACGAATGTTTTTTAAAAACTCCGGGCAAAGTGAAGATTTTTGAAAACTCCGTTTATGCAGCTGCGTGTAGACAGAGATAACCGGAGTTTTGCATTTTCGAACGTCACAATATGCGCCAAAAAAACAACAAATCTGCTTTAAAGTCTAAAGTGCGACCTTTGTTTACTGAAGAAGCATGGATGCCTTGAGAACTGTGGTGGTTATTATTGTGCAGGCGCTGTTTACTGCCTTGATTTTACACGCCCAAGTCGTACTCCCAGAGGAATGGCGTGACAATTTCGCATGTCCCGGTCCTCACTCCTGTCGCTGTTGTAATTATTACGTCGTCATATCGAGGGGCAGTCCACTGTCATGCGATCACCTGTCAGTGTGCTCAAAAAAGTTGCGTGCACACTTTATTATTAAGCTGACGAGGGCAGATTGCGCAAAACAGCAAATGCATTTGGGTTGTCAAGACAGGTGAAAACGCAGATGTTCGGTTATGTGTGGAAGGTTTTTTTTTCGAAAACGAGGTAATGTGGATACAGATTATTTTATAAACGGAGGGGGGGAAACATTCGGTTTTAAAAATACCCGGCTACGTGTGTACATAGCCTTAATCACTTGCGATATCTGCTGAATTGCGTTCTCTTCCACGAGTCGCACCACTCCACTCGCAGTCTTTTTCACTCACACAGGCAAAAAACGAAAACAAAGCCCATGGATGTTAACCACAATCTGCAAAGCACGTTTCACAGAGGTTTTGAGGTTTTTTATGTTTGATTCAGTTGGGCATTTTTGGTGGTCCAAAAAAAAAGGCCACAAACAGAGTCACAAACATGGCTACGGCCATGTTTGTGACTCTGTTTTGAATTGAATACATTTTTACAATTAGAATGTATTTATTTTCTTATTTTGATTTATTATTCCTGTATTAGTTTCCTTTGCAATTTTGATCTATTTAATCCCTCCAAATCATTTATTTCTTCATTTTATTTGGATTTCTCCATATTTTCTTTTTTAATTCAGTTTTTGTGTTTGTTTGAAGAAAGAAATGAAAAATATTACAATTAGAATGAATTTCTTTAACTTTTGTGGGATTCTCTTATACTTTCTGATAATGTTCTGTGCTTACGTGGTGAAATGAATACTTAAAGATCTGGAAACTGTCTGAGATCTTCTGATTACATCTTTAAAAGTATGGAAATAAATTCAAGTTCACTTCTGAAAATCCAAGTAAGCTTTTATTTAGGGAACATTCTGGAAGCACTGAAACCACTTTAGCTGAAACCCCCAAAAAGGAACCAACTCAACACGGTTAATGACAGTTTTATAAATTCTCTCATAATTTGATGCAGTTACATTTGGAATAATTAAGGTGGAATGAAAGTCAGTTCCCACTGAAGCCCTCAGTTAAGTCCTGATGGACTGGAGAGGCTCAGAGGTAAAAATGGCTGCCTGATTATGTTGTAAAATGGGGGAACAAACAGCTCTATGACAATATTCTCAATCCGGAACCATCTTTAGAGGCCAGTTGTTGCCAGATTAAAATACACGTTGACTTGAAACTGCACAACACAATTAGCTGAACGGGTGTCACATTTTTCTGAATAGTGAACTTTTAAAGTTTTCAATAAAGCTTTGTACAGCAAATATGTATCTATATCATTAGAATTTGAGAGTAATGCAGAAAAAACAACATGAATAAGCTAGATGCCTTCAATGTGAACACCTGAGGTGTTGAAACACTTAGTAATCTTCAGTTATAAACTGCCTCCATCTGGTGATACTAAATTCAGTTTGAAAGGAAATATGACAGCATTTTAAATGAATAAAGATCATTCTTTTCCCTGTTCTCTGTCCTCACCTCACACTCCTCTGGCCCACCCGTCTCTGCTCCTCCCTCTTAGGGTCATTGATGATAATGGGGAGAGTGTTACACCAGCTTTTGTGTCTTTAGAGTCAATTACTGTCATGGTTTGAGCCATATTCTTTTTTCCCCAACTGATCCTGAATGCATCGTATCTTCTGCCTGATCTCCTGATTTTGTTTGCACCTGGTTTGCACCTGGTCTGCAGCCTATATAGCTCTCAGTTTCTCTCCAGGTCCCTGCCAGATTGTCTGCAGTAATTACGCAGTTTTCAAGCCTCTGTTTCTGTGCATAATAATAATAATAAACTTTATTTCACAGACTCAAGGTCCAGATAAGAATATGCAATACATTAAAAATACATTAAAAGACATACAACCCCCCACCCCACACACAGAAACAATCATTTAATTAAAAATCAGATTGGGGATAAACCCACATACAATTGGCTTTTCCAGTATTTCCAGATGTCAGAATTGTATTGGGTGTCACTTTCCTTTATATTAGACAGACAACTTATGATTCTATTTCTTGATATATTTAATCTACACATAAATTTATACATAAGGCTCCTCATTAGAGCCTGAAATGTGGGCACATTTGCAGTGACAAAGAGAGCACTTGCACTTTCCCACCTTGGAGCCTTAAGCAAAATTCTAAGTGCATCATTATAAGCCACCTTGATCTTATTCATCTTAGTTCTGCTGTAACTACACCAAAGATGAGCTGTATATAGTGGAGTACAGTAATTTTTAAAAGAGATATTTTGACCTCCTTCGTACACATATAAAATTTTCGTGCCAGCATATTCACTTGAGCATACAGCTTGCAACACTGACGCTGAATATCATCATCATCACATAAGTCATTCCTAAGAATATGACCCAAGTATTTTGCTTTAGTTACAGTTGTCAGCTCACTGTCATCACTGGCATATTCTCCTGCCTGCTTGTTTTTGACCTGGACTGTTTTCTGACCCTGTCTTCTGGATTTTGGACCTTGGATACTGGATTACAGATTGGATACCTGGATTTTGGATTTAGGAGGTCGGCTTATGGACTGTCTCACTCCTCCCGTCACCAAGAGGATATTGCTGTTGGTGCCCTGCTACAACTCACCTGTTCTCAGGCTCCACCCTAGCCTTCCGCAGTGGACAAGGTTTCCCTGGACTGAGCAGTTTCTCCCTGAGTTTGTTCTTAAAAATAAAGACTGTTATACCTTCTCCTTGGGTTGTGTCATTCTGGGTCCATTCTGTGTTGGTACGGGTCATTACAGTTACTTTGTATGAAAATACGTTGCACACTTACAGTTGTCTTCTTTTAAGACAAAAGAAGAAGGAATTGTGCCTTTTCCCTCCTCCTGATACTTTGTTTTTCTTGGAATGTTCTGATACAAACCAGAGAGAAGAACACATTGTTCAATGTCAGTGGATGAAGAAGGATGATTTTGTGCTGAAAACAATCAGGATTTGGACTAAACCGTTGCCTTAGAAACAGAAATATGTTGCTTTCATGAAACACTTTAAGTTTCTTGTTATTAGATGTGAGGTTGAAAAGATTGATTTGAGAAAAGAAAGTGAGAGGGACGGAGGGTGGGTGCCTGGAGCCTGAAGGCCAACATCTGTGCTGCTCCACCACGTTCCACTGGAGACCCAGTGGGAGAAATCTCAATCTCAAAGCTGAATGCTATCATTCTCATTCAGCTTCACATTCAGTCCCACATGGAAACAGAATTACTAATAAAGAATAAAAGGAACTTGGTGGTTTGGTGGTAGCTTGGCATTCTCTCTGTGTGGCCTATAAACTTGGTGTTGTTATAAATTTGGAATTATTGCAAAAACCCTTTTTGCTGCAGGACTTTTCTACTTTTAGCTAATTTATCATTTGAATAAATTAAGTGGAGCAAAAAGGTCCAAACTGAAAATGATTTACTTTAAATTATTAGTGGGAGAAGCTTTTTGGCTGGATTTTGTCATCATGAATGAATCTGACTGAAGATAACTGCTGCTGTGATGAAAGCTGTTTTCTAACCAAGTCAAAGATTGTTCATTTCCAACAGTGTTGGAGGGGAGTTTATTAGTATCAGCTGATTAACGGGCTTTTGGAGTTTTGCTGCTCCAAACTGTTGTTATTGTTTCAGCCAGAAGTATTCACTAACTCTGGAGCTCTAGAAGCATCAGCCAGTGATTCTAGATTTGTTTCTGTCTGACAGATTCACTGTGTTTTCTTATTATTTAATAGATCATCATGTCATCAACTAAACCCCTGAAGACGAAAACAGACTTTACCATGAAGACCAGCACAACTTTCACATCATATTAATCTGAACAAACAACTAAAACATGGTGTCTGACCTCAGAGTCTTCAGTCCACAGTGTGGACTCTGCAGAAAGCTGCTCAGCTCCTTCGCTGCAGAGTCTCTGATGTAGTTCCTGCTCAGGTCCAGTTCTGTCAGATGGGAGGAGGGGTTGGACTTCAGAGCTGAGACCAGAGAAGCACAGCTGATCTCTGACAACCTGCAGTTCTCCAATCTGAATAAAGAATAAAACATGTGAGCTGAAGCCAACAGGATGCAGGTTAAAACAGTCCAACAGAACAAGTGAAAAAGAGCTCTCATTAATATTAATGACAACATGCTGCTGCTTCAATAAAGACGGAGTGACTTCAGCTCTTAAACTCTGCCAGCTCCACCAGTGGCTCCATCCATACAAACTCATGTTGTGCAGCCAAATGATTCAAGTTTCAAAGAAAACAAACATGTCAGGAGCAATTTGGGAGCAAATGGGAACAAACTGATAGAAATAAAGATCAAATTAACTGTTTTATTGAATGTTAAAGGCACAAAAACATGGTGCAGTGATGTTTGATATAATCATGTCATCAAACTTCTTTAAAGAGTCGACAGCAGCAGAACTTGTTACTGTGACTTGTTGTGTTTGAATATTTCAGTCAGTCCAAACATTACAGAGCCTTAGAAAAGTGTTGGAAGCATCCAGAGGTGGACTGATTGATCAGTTTGGCTGATTAATGGATGCTGATGGACACTTTGACTAACTATCAGAATCAGTGGAGTTTGAGGCTGATGGTTGGGAGACCTCCTCCATCTCCAGCAGGAAGCTACAAAGCTGAAGTCAAGGAGGAGTCAGAGTGTTCAGTTCAGTGTTTCCATTCAGTCTTTAAACATCACAGCTTCCATCAGAGTCACATGATTTAGAAGCAGACAGAAAAACATGGTGTCTGACCCCAGAGTCTTCAGATTAAAGGCAGATTAAAGGATGTTGATGTATTATTAGTGGGATTTTGTCATCATTAAGTTTGCCAATGACACCTCCATTTTAGGTCTCATCGCAGAGAAAGACGAGACAACCTACAGAGAGGAGGGAGCAGCACTTACCACCTGGGGTCCGTTTCACAAAGCAGGTTCAACCAACTCTGAGTCTATTCCTGATCTCTGAGTTGATCTACTCTGAGATAGAAAACTCTGAGTTTTCGGTTCCAGAAACGCTGATTTGAGTGAGTTTAATCAACTCTGAGTAGGTTCACCTTGAGTTTAGCGCGTGCACCACCACTTTAAGAAGACAGCATCAATGGAGCCCTGATTCGACGAGTCACCATGGCAACGGGGAAGAGGCGGGCTACATAGTTTACAAACATCGAATTAGAAATTTTAGTGCGCTCATACGGCGAGTTTCAACACGTTTTTAAAAAGAAGTGCAACACTGCTGCAGCAGCAAAGGAGAGGGAGACGGCGTGGGGGAACATTGCTGCTCGCGTCAATGCGTAAGTTTAAATGTAGTCCTTTGCAATCACAATAATATTACAGGGGAAAACTGCTTGAATGGTAGCCCATTCATTTATTTAATTTAGGTGCCATCCCGCGGGGGAGAAGCGCACTTGGCAGCAGCTTAAGATGAAATATAAAAACATTGGGCCTCATGCAAGAACCGTTCGTACGCACAGATTTGTTCTTAAATCGTCCGTACGAGTGATTTAAGAGAATTTGGGCATTCACCAATCTTTTCGTATTTTACGTTTTCTTTCAGGTACGAACAGAATTTACGAGTGATCCAGACCTGTCGTAGGAGTTTCCTAAAATAGTTCGCTGTTATTCAAATCAAGTTTGCTTGACTAATGGATTGTATATTCAATTACTTTGAAGCCAACATAAATAAATATATACATTATTCCCCATAATGATGCTGACATTATTCTGTTTGACTTGAATTATGCACTAATTGAAGGTTAATCTGACTCTGTATATAACGACTTCAATGGGAAGTGTAACCAGCGGCTGTCTTGCTACTTTTGGATGCCTTAGTGCGTCAGGCTCTTGGAAGAGACCGTGTGGAGACAGACGAATGGCTGACATCGCGATTAAGATTCCCAAGGACTGTGCTGCTGCAAATATGCAGCTTGTTGTTAGAGCCACAACTCCAGAGAAAAACACGCCGATCAAACCCAATTCCACCACACGTCCAGGTCCTCAGCACCCTTGGATTTTTGGCCACTGGAACCTTTCAGAGGGAGACTGGAGACAGATCGGGGGTGTCCCAGTCCTCTATGAGTCGTGCGCTCCCCTTGGTCATCAAAACTCTCATCAGTTTATCCCCCATGGTACATCAGATTCCCATACACCGCTGTCCAACAAGTACAAATTAAGAGGGACTTTCATCCCGTGGCTGGACTGCCAATCACAATTGGACCACGAGACACATCAAAACACCCGTGCCGTCGTGGAGCGCACTGAGCTGAAGGCCAGGTGGGTGTGTCTCGATACCTCGTTCATGGCAATATTGCGCCATGAACGAGGGTCTCCTACAACCTGAACCAGCCCAGGCAGACCAGAAGGTGTGGTGCCAGAAGACCCCCCTCATGGACCACCCCATCAAAGTGCCATCATGATGAGGCAACAACTGATTGCACTGCTTTAGTTGCAGTCATCGATCGCCTGCCCATGGCGAGACGTTTTTTTTAAGCCATTTTCATATCAAACCATTTATTTTTTATTTCGGTGACACGGTATTAACAGAACTCGTAATTGCTTCCCATTTCTTTGCTTTAGCAGGTCCCGTAATTCCACTGCTGACACTGCTAAAAATGACAGATTTTCCTTTTTGGATCTCTGAAAGCAGAACTGCAGTCTCAGAGCCCCTAAAGTTGTTCTTTTTGCGCCTTGATGCCGTTTTCATGACTCAACAGTCAACACTCAACACTGCCTGGCATAGGAGAGAGGAAGCACAGCCTTATATGGTATAATTTAGGGCATGGAGTATGCAAATCTACTATCCTCGTGCACGTGAACTTAGATACGCACGAGTGTGATTCATCATTTACGCAGGTCGTTTCACACTTTTTCCGAAGTTAAGAGCGCTTGTTGAATCTGACGTGGCGTGTTCGTACGAGAACTTCTTAAGAAAAAAGTAAGAGAAATTTAGAATAAAAATACAAAAATGTTCTTGCATGAGGCCCATTGTTCAAACAGGTGAGACCTTGGCATGGAGGTACCTCATTTTGATCATGTTTTACACTGTAAAGTAAATATTAAGTGGCTATTTGACTGTGCAGTTGTTTTATCCCCAACATAATGCTGTTTTCACACACATACATTTCTTCTCATCTATATCATGTTCTGTTAAATAATTAAGCCTATTTAAACTAACACAGACTTCTACTGAGCCAACAGAAAGAAGGCAGATGCCTGTAAAATGGGTGGTGCCCAGCACCGCCACCTCTAACAGAGGCAGAGGAGCTGGCCCTAAGCAGAATATTGGAAGGCCAGTGGCCAGGGAATCCCTGGAGGGAGTCCACCCCCATGACACAAGTGCCTTAATAAAATATAATAGGCCTATATTTATCTTTTTTAAGCCTATTCATACAAATATTTATTTTACAAATATATATTGTCTTTTTTTTCTTTTGTCCCAACAAAATTCTGATGGTGTCCCTCAAAAAGATAATTGTCTGTAAATGCAAAAACATCTATGCGTGGTCTGATAACCATCTCCTGATGAATATTTAATTCTCTGCGCAGTAGTAATGCAAAGAAACGCAGTGCAACACACAACATCTGCTGAGATGTGAGAGCATGACTGCAGTTGGTAATGTTGCCAATGTAAGGACGGATTAGGTTGTATATATAAATGATGGACTGTGACGTGAAACGGTACCGCTCAAAAAGATAATTGTCTGGAAATGCTAAAACATCAATGCGTGGTCTGATAACCATCTCCCGACGAATATCCAATTCTCTGCGCAGTAGCTAATGCTGCACCTTCATCCACGGGATCGTTGATAAACGGACATGCCATGTTCGTGGAAAAAGTCGCCTCTTACTGTATATTATAAATTTTATATATTATAAATCGACTTCTAGAACTAGAAGAACTACCTGCTACGCCAAAACTCGCTCTGCTGACTGAATGAATGAAATGAAGGAAATTAAATGTCGTGTGTGGCTGAAAGAGGGCGGAGACGGAAAGAAACTCGAGATTTCTTGAGGAAAACCTGGTCCCGACCAGGTTAGGTTCAGAGAGTCTGTTACTACGGTAACTGACCGAGAGGTTAAGTTACCTCTCTTTGTGAAACAGGCTAGAGTTAGCCCTCTTTCTCGGGGTTGAGTTACCTCCCTTTGTGAAACGGAAAACTCAGGGTTTCCCTCATTTCAGGGTTAATCAACTCAGAGTTTTCACTAAACCTGCTTCATGAAACGGACCTCAGGTGTCAGGTGAACAAACTCTCTCCTAACGTTAGCAAAACAAAAAAGAGATGGTGGACTTAAGAAGGAGACAGTGAGAGAGGGGACACTGAAAGCTCTACATCAGCGGTGCCATGGCTGAAACGGTCAGCAGAGGGCAGATCACAGAGGACCTATCCTGGACTCTGCTTGTGGATATGTTGTGCATGAAAGCTCCCAGTGGCTCCACTTCCTGAGGAAGCTGAGGAAGTTTGGCATGAATCTCAACATCATCAGCAGCTTCTACAGTAGCACAACCGAAAAGCTGCTGACGGGCTGTGTTATGGTGTGATACTGTCTGCCTACAGCCGCAAAACACTGCAGAGATTGGTGGAAGCAGCACAGCACAGGATAAATCTGTGGATTTATACAATTCATCACTCAGCACCCTCCTGGACCGTCATGAGCCACTCAAGCCTAGAACTGTCACCTTCACACGTACAGCCCCCAGGTATACCAGTGAGCTACGCTTGTTAAAAAGAACGGGGCGTGTCCTTGAACGGTGTTTCCAGGACTCCAGACTTGCTGCTCACAAGCTGGCCTACAGGGAACACCAGAAGGCCTACAGCAAGTCTCTCAGTGACACTCGGTCCCGGTTCTACTCCCATATAAATCAACAATAGCCCTGGTAATTCCAAGCAACTTTTCTCAACCTTAAATCACCTCCTCAAACCTCAAACCCCCCTATACTCAGATAGCACGCAGGAGCAGTGCAATAGCTTCATCTCCTTTTTTAAGTCTAAAGTAGACAACATCTGCTCCGTTCTCTCTAGCACCCCCGCCTCCCCACCCTCCGCTCCTTCCAGCCCCCCCGCTCTCTCTGCTCCCTCGGACCCTCAGTCCGAGACTACTAAACTCCTCTGCTGTTTCACTGACACCACACAGCATGACATCGAAGTCATTCTGAGGAAGATGAAGCCCTCCACCTGTGCCCTGGACCCATTTCCCTCACAACTTATTAAAAGTCACTCGTCTGCAATAAGTCCCATGATCACCAAAATCATCAATCAGTCCCTCCGGTCCGGCCATGTTCCCACGTCCCTGAAAACTGCTGTCATCAAGCCACTACTCAAAAAGCCCAGCCTGGACCCAGAAACACTTGTCAACTACCGCCCCATCTCCAACCTACCTTTCCTATCAAAGGTGTTGGAAAAGGTAGTTTCTGCTCAACTTCACAACCACCTCACCACTAACAGCTTGTATGAGAAGTTCCAGTCTGGTTTCCGCTCTGGCCACAGTACAGAAACCGCTCTGGTCAGGGTTACCAATGACCTGCTACTGACCGCTGACGCTGGCTCTCCATCACTTCTCATCCTTCTTGACCTCACCGCAGCTTTCGACACCATCGACCACCACATCCTTCTACACCGCCTCCACTCCTCCATCTGACTTTCTGACACTACCCTGGCTTGGTTCACATCATATCTCACTGACAGAACAGAATATGTATTCCTGGGAGGTGCAAATTCAGACATGCACTCCGTTACCTGTGGTGTCCCTCAAGGCTCTGTCCTTGGCCCCACCCTCTTCACACTGTACATGCTCCCCCTTGGTGGTGTCATCAGCCGGCATGGAATATCGTTCCACTGCTACACTGATGACACCCAAATCTATATTAAAACAAACCCAACCCCCTCTGCAGCCCTATCCACAGTTTCCACCTGCCTGGAGGAGATCATGACGTGGATGACGGCAAACTTCCTGCAACTAAACAGCTCAAAAACAGAAGCCATTCTTGTTGGCACTCCGCACCAGATCCGGTCATCCACTATCACCAGCATCATTTTCTCCGGCCAAGACATCCACCTTTCACCCTCAGTCATTAATCTCGGTGTTAGGATGGACCCTCACCTGACCTTTGAGGCTCACATCAAACAACTTTGCAAAACCTCCTTCTTCCACCTCAGAAACATTACCAAACTCGGCCCCATACTCACTCTCCCTGATTCTGAAAAACTTGTCCATGCCTTTGTCTCCTCCAGGCTGGACTACTGCAACGTACTCCTCATCGGGATCCCCAGCAAGAACCTCCAGCAGCTGCAGTATATTCAGAACTGTGCTCCCAGGATCCTGATGGGGGGGCGGAAGTACCACCACATCACACCCATCCTCAAATCCCTCAATAGGCTTCCTGTCCAGTACAGGATCGAATTCAAGATTTCCCTTCTGTCCCACCAGTGCCTCCATGGCACTGCCCCCCCCTACATCAAAGAACTCATCGCCCCCCATTCCTCCTCACATCATCTCCGCTCTGGACAGGCCAATCTCCTCCAGCTCCAAAGGACAAGGCTCAGGTCTATGGGCGACCGGGCCTTCAGCTCAGCTGCACCCAGTCTGTGGAATGCTCTCCTCGACCATCTAAGGGCACCACAGACTGTGGATTCTTTTAAAAAAGGCCTGAAAACTCACCTTTTTAGAAAAGCCTTTATTTTGCCTGAAAAATCTTAATACTATTTTACTGTTTTTTTTTGTTTTTTTTTTTCTTTGGCTAGTTTTACAATGTAGCACTCTAAGCTCATTAAATTGATGTAAAGTGCGTTATAAATAAAATACATTATTATTATTATTATTATTATTATTATTATAGCACAGGGGAAACTCTCCCTGCCATGCAGGACAAACCCCACAAGCGATGCTTTGGGAAGGCACGCAGCATCATCAAGGAGCCAACTGTTCTCCTTGTTACCGGAAGGCAGGTAGTACAGGAGCCTGGCAGCACGGCCCACATGACTTCAGAAGAGTTTCTATCACCAACCTGTTAGATTCCTCAAGGTGCAGAGTTTTACAACGTTACCCTGCTGTTGTGCATCCCTTCACTGGACCTTACTTCTGTTTATGCACATTAAAACATGGATATAGTCACTCTTTGCAGTATTGATCAGACTTCTGACTGTGCAGACTTTACATGAGCCTGAGATCCTGAGATCTGAGATGAACTGTGAAATGCCTTCATATTTCATATCTCGATAGCGATACGATATGACTGTGGGTTCAGTGAAAACTAAGCATTTTTCTGAAAAGTAAAACACATAATACAAAAGAAGGACGTCTGCAGACATCGGGTCTTGAGTTGGAAGTTTGTTGTTATAAAATGGAGCGTTAAACTGATGTAAGGTTCAGTCGTCCGGCTCCACCCCAGCTCTGTGGTTGTGGCAAAACGTTCAATTTCATGGAGCTCGGATTCAACATTCATTTTACATTCGTTGTGGATTTTTGGAATGGCCACTTGATTAAAATATATTCGGGATGGTATTTTGTAACGTTTGTCCAGCAACTGAAGCATTTTCTGAAAGCCCTCTTTTGTGACGGTGTACACGGGCACCA
Organism: Odontesthes bonariensis; assembly: GCF_027942865.1. Taxonomy (NCBI): domain Eukaryota; kingdom Metazoa; phylum Chordata; class Actinopteri; order Atheriniformes; family Atherinopsidae; genus Odontesthes; species Odontesthes bonariensis. The sequence goes on along the minus strand of NC_134528.1, from coordinate 3,529,827 downwards.
TGTGTATGTTACAGCATCTGTAAGGTCTTTGTGCCTGGTGGCCGTCGACTCGTATGGCGTAACGCTACTGAACGCATCAGCGATCAAACTTTGCTTGGGCTTCACTTCTCCGCCGTTTCTCTCAGTGCTGTACACTCTTGATGCAGCGGTGGAGTTGTTTCATCACCAATTTTTGGTGATGACGTCAGAGAAGTAGGACTTTCCTGCATTCCTCAGTTGTAAATTATAAGAGTAATGTTTCCCTTTATAGATGTTATAATCAACCTGGAGATTTGTTTTTCTCCATCTTTAGGACTGCAGGATGCTGAGACTTTGTTCCATCTTCTCATCCAACACATGTCATTATGATGCTGATCCTCTGCTGCATGTTCAGATGCTTATGAGAAAAAACACTGAAAAAACAGACTTACTGTGATGGTCCTCAGTGTGGATCAGTATAACATCAGTCTGATATGTAAAGTTTAGTGTCAACACAGCTTTCACATCACATTCATCTTGGAACACAACTAAAAGGTGGCGTCTGACCTCAGAGTCTTCAGTCTGCAAAGTGGACTTCCCAGAAAACCACACAGCTGTTTCACTTCTGAATCCTTTATGGTGTTCCTACTCAGGTCCAGTTCTGTCACGTTGGAGGGGTTGGACTTCAAAGCCGAGGCCAGAGGAGCACAGCTGATCTCTGACAAACTGCAGTGCTCAAATCTGAATGAAACACAAAAACATGTCGAAAAAATGGAATCAAATGTGCTTTTATATCTTTGCAGGCCTTAAATATTAGTGTCAGCATCAAAGAATTATTCAATGTGTTTTCTTACATTTGATTAACTAGAAATTATAAATGAAGATGCAGGAGAATTAATTGTGTCTGGAAACATGAAGACCTCCAACAGTTCCATTCAGTGAACTGACCTCAGAGTCTTCAGTTTGTAGTCTGGACTCTCCACAAGATCAGACAGTTGCTTCGCTGCTGATTCCTGCAGGTTGTAGTTGTACCTCAGGTCCAGTTCTGTCAGATGGGAGGGGTTAGATTTCAGAGCTGAGACCAGAGAAGTACAGCTGACGTCTGACAACCCACAGCACTGCAATCTGAATAAAGAATAAAGCATGTGAGCTGAAGCCAACAGGATGCAGGTTAAAACAGTCCAACAGAACAAGTGAAAAAGAGCTCAAACGTTACAGTTTATGAGGGCAGTATTCAATGTAATCACCTAATGTGCACGTGATGAGTGAGAGCATGAGTAGTACTGTGTAGCAGTGTCACAGCCCCTGGGGCTTGTACCGGGCATGTCTCTCTCAGTGTTGCCAGATTAGGTTGAGCGATTTCCGCCCAATCACGTTCCAAAACCCGCCCACTTCAGCAAAAAACCGCCCAACAACGTTTTTCACATGAAAACATTTAATATTTGAGTAATACTTAAATTCTGAAACATATTACTCATTAAGCACATAACAAGTATCATTCACAGTGTTACAAAGTTGTTTTTTTGTTTTGTTTTTCATGTCAGTATAATGCTAAAGTGTTTAAGTCCTACTTTTTTTTTTTTTTTTTTTGAATCAGGGCAGTAATCCGCCTACACCCTTTCTTTCTTTCTTTCCGGTATTTATTCCGGGCGGTATTTAATGCATATACAGAGCAGCTTGTTGACCGATATATCGGAGGTTTCGTCTCAGTAGAGGGAGAATGGGGACTCACCTATGTCGCTCTTAAGCTCACTTCTAAAGTGAGGGGCCAGCACTGATTTTATCATGGCCGTGCACTTGGTGCGATGCATTCGAAACTTCCCAAATTCCTCTTCTAGGATGTCTGACAGATCATCCACTGCATTGATCGACGTGTGGCACGCCACGTATGTTGCAACTCTAATTTCCCTTCTTTTCTGGTCATTGTTGATCTCGCCATCAGAACTGGTTGTTGGTCTAGCAAAGGACTTGATGCTAGTGTTGACGTTCGGGAGACAGTTAGCCTTGTGTCTTTTTGTCTCTGCGTGGTCTTTAAGGTCCCTTGCTTAGTGCTGTAGCTGGTTGAGTACCGGTAGCCTTATGGAAAAGGTGTAAAATTTATCATATAAAATAAAATTTATCGTATAAATTTTAGAACGTTTCCGGCTACTCAACCTCAGGGCCATATATGACTCTGTTCAACCAGCTACGGCATATCTGCCGCCTGCTGTGTACGTAGGCCTACACTGTATGGATTGATAGGAACACAATTTGATTTGCCCGAAGGAATTTTCTGCCCGCCGGAGGCAGTCAAAAGACGCCCAATTGGGCGGCCACCCGCCCAATCTGGCAACACTGGTCTCTCTCCTCCCTCTTTCTTTTTGTCTCCTCCCTCAGACCAGGAAGCTGATTGGAGTGTGCAGCAGTGATTGCAGCAGCTCGTACACCTGGCCGTCTGTGGGAGTGGATTTAAGCCGCCTTATTTTGTTAGTTCTTCCCTTTTGGTTCCTGGCTGGGTTTTTGGTTTTGGGTTTGTTTGGTTTATGCTCTTGTTATATTTGGCACCATACAACACCTTCGCAGCAGATTCATGCTCCACAACACCACTACACTACTGATGACTGATTGCCACATCCCATCGTTTTACTTTTAAAACTTACTTTTAAGTTTGAATTGTTTAAATAAATTGGATTTCCTTTTAACTCACAAACCGTGTGCTTCCTCCTTTTTGATACGGCTTTTGAGCCAGGTCGTGTCAGGCAGCATCTTAGATTACAAAACTTGTAGTGATTCTGAACATATTTACAAGTGTTTTTGGCCTTTTTTGGTCATTTTCTTCATTCTTGTACACAAATATGAACACAGCTATTCCAAATAATGAACTTTTTTCATGATTTTTGTCTTTTTATCCCCATAAAAACAACAGAAAACCAGTAAAAGCCTTTACATCCTAAGTCTTTGATGTAAACACTTCCACAAAGCCACATCAGCTAATGGCTGTCACAGATATGCTGTTTTATTTCATTCAGTTTCTCATCAATTTTCTCAAAGATTTTGAATGGGAAGACACCTTTATTGGGGGGGGGGGGTCATCTATATGGATCTTTAAACGTCTTATATCTCCGATTTAATGTCAGCACAGCTTACATCATATTAATGTGAACACACAACTAAAAGATGGTGTCTGACCTCAGAGTCTTCAGGCCACAGTGTGGACTCTGCAGAAAGCTGCACAGCTCCTTCACTCCTGAGTCCTGCAGCATGTTCCAGCTCAGGTCCAGTTCTGTCAGATGGGAGGGGTTGGACTTCAGAGCTGAGACCAGAGAAGCACAGCTGACCTCTGACAACCCGCAGCCTTCCAATCTAAATGAAGAATATATCATGTTGATCAATTTCTAATCAAATATGCCTTCCATGTGTACTTTAAAATGTAGAAGAGGTTTTAAAAAGTCAGCGATTCTCACAGTGAAACACACACAATGAGCAGAAAACAACTCCTCCTTTAAAATAGCACAATAGAATTTATTAAAGTTGGTACAATGATTAAATCAATGGTGCTTCCATCAATAAACACCATTGTGGACTAAGCTAGTCCTATGTACAAAATAAATAACTGAGAAAGCCAGCAGGTGAAACGCCATCTACTGGTGAAAGGCAGTAACGCAGCTGAACAGGTCAGGGCATGTTCAGCCACACTAAGAGCAGCAGACCAGCAAGTCAGCAGACTGTGTGAAGCTGCATGGACTTTCTCTGGTTTTGTTATCCCTTGTGAGCGTTCTTGAGGACATGTAAGTGCTTTCTACTTCTTAGTCATGCATATGTTGATCATTTATTCTAGTTTGTGTTACATGGGAGTATTTTGTGGTTACTTTGATATGTGAGGCTCCAATGCTGTTCAGCATGCTTTGCCTCTGCTAACTTTATGTTGGAATTTGTACAGTTTCCTCTGCCAATTATATTGCATTTCTGTTGTTGTGTTATGCTTAAGTAACAGTTTGTACATAAGTGAGGGATATTACTGGTAAACTTTAAATCATATGGCAGTTTATTTATGAATGTTTATTCTGATTTAACTGTTGAATGATATTCTGAGCAGATTTTCTGATACATTTTATTGCTTTTCTATATATTTTCAGACCGCACACATACATATGTTGTACAATGATGTTAAAGTTCAACATCATTCATTAAAGAAGACACATCAGATCTCTCTGTCCAAGTGCCTTGATTCTCTAATCGGAATCATAGTCCATAATCCACCGCCACAACCAGCAATCCTTCTTTCTGAGTCTCGCCCCTCAAACATAACTAACAATGAAAAACACAGATGCAACCCTGAGGTTCCCAAACTATACAAAACACAGTCTGAGCCGATACAAGTCGGGCCTTCAGCTGATCCAAAATGCTGCAGCCAGAGTTCTGATGAGATCTAACAGCAGAGATCATATTTCTCAGTTTTTCATTTCAGCATTTTTTCATGTTTAAAACTGGAAAAAATAAGACACTCACTTCAACATTCTGCTGTTCAATTTCAAATCATATGGGGTCCTTTCCTGGATGCATTTCAAAATGTAGAAGATAATACCTCATGTGCATTCACTTTTATTCATGTGTACTACTCCCTCATGTCAGGTGTGCAGATGTAGGGCAGTGACCAGGGTGGGAATGAATGGGATTATGTTGAAGGGGTTGTTTTATGTATGGATATTCCCTTTTATTTTTGTCTTGCTCTCGGTGGAAGAGGTCGCATTTTCTCTCTGCTCCTCCCTTCCTTTTTTTGCCCTGCTCAGCGTGTCTGTGTCTTTTTGGAGCATCTTTTTACATATCAGACGAATTCAAGTATGATGGATCTGGTATGTATTTTTAATGCTTCTTGCACTCCCTGCTGCAATGCTTTTATTTTATGTAAAGCACTTTGAACTGTTTGTACATGAAATGTGCTATACAAATAAATTTGATTTGATTTGATTTGATTTGGTCAGCTGGTCTCTCAACGCTATTGATCAAATTGTCTCTAATGCAAAGTTGGGGAAAGGAGAACCCTCATGCCCCGACGGGACATTCTTCGCTGGACACTCAATGGACGCCTGGGGGAAGTGGCGGATCGTGTGTTTGGCGATGCTGTCTGTCGAGGACGCCGAAGATGTGTACATATTCGGATTTATGATACTCGGGTTCCTGCTGTTTGGAGTTGGAGGATACCTGGTATTTCACGAAATTAAGAGAACGTGGACAGCGTTTGATGGGGTCACAAGAGCAATCAACGCTCAGGCTGAGATCAAAGTCAAAGTCAAAGTCAGCTTTATTTGTCAGATCTGTATACGTAAAGGACATACACAGGCTTGAAATGACGTTTCTCTCCAGCTCGATAGTTCAGCGCAGCGGTTGCATATAACTTAAGTTAACACTTTAATACAATAAACTAAACTATGGTGACCGGTAATCAGAGTGACAGCAAAATGTGGATATATATATACAAGGTCTCTGATATTGACATCAGAGTAAAGTGGCAAAGGCAGAAGTAAGTAAAATAAAATAAAATAAGTTAAATATGTTTATGTGCAAATATATACAGGATGAGGTTAGAAAGGCAGAGCAGGGAGGGAGTTGATCCTCCTGACTGCCTGGTGAACGAAGCTGTCCCTCAGTCTGCTGGTTCTGGCTCGGAGGCTCCTCAGTCTCCTCCCTGATGGCAGCAGGCTGAAGAAGCCGTACAGAGGGTGTGTAAGATCGCCCGCTATGCTGAGGGCCTTTCGAGTGAGGCGGGTGTTATGAAGGTCCTGAAGAGAAGGGAATGAGGTGCCGACAATCTTCTCAGCTGCTCTCACAATGCGCTGGAGGGACTTGCGACAGGATGCTGTGCAGTTGCCGTACCACACTGTGATGCAGCTGGTCATGATGCTCTCGATGGCACCTTTGTAAAAGGTGCACAAGATGGAGGTTGGAGCTCTGGCTCTTTTCAGCTTGCGGAGAAAGTATAGGCGCTGGTGGGCCTTCTTGGCCAGTGATGCAGTGTTCATACTCCAGGACAGGTCCTCCGAGATGTCTACACCCAGGAACCTGGTGCTACTCACTTTTTCCACAGCAGTACCATTGATGGTTAGAGGAGCATGCTGGGAGGGCAGCTTCCTGAAGTCCACAACCATCTCCTTTGTTTTTTCCACATTCAGAGAAAGATTGTTGTGTCCACACCACTGGACCAGGCGGCTCACCTCACTCCTGTAGTTTGTCTCGTCGTTTTTGTGAATGAGACCCACCACAGTCGTATCGTCCGCAAACTTGAAGAAGAAGTTGGAGCTGTTTGTTGGAGTGCAGTCATGTGTCAGCAGAGTGAATAGAAGGGGGCTCAGCACGCATCCTTGGGGTGCCCCTGTGTTTAACACGATGGTACTGGATGAGTTGCTGCCGACCCGTACTGCCTGTGGTCTTCCAGTCAGAAAGTCTAACAGCCAGTTGCACATTGAGGCACTGAGCCCTAGACTGTCCAGTTTCTGAATAAGTTGTTGGGGAATGATAGTATTAAAGGAGAACTCCGGGGCATTTGAAGCGCATTTCCATTGCTAGAGGTTGTCAAATACTGATAGTAGGACACAGACAGGTGCAAATCTGCGCTCCCTGTGTGGACAATACATGCCCAGTAATATTGTTGTAATGTTTTAAAAACTTGAACGCAGTTTTTCTAGAGAAGATAATTGTTTTGTATATGGGATTATCGTCCATCGACTCTTTTGGGCTTTCACATGCGCGAGCGTACAACTAACCGGTGAGTTACATGCTGTTTATAAAGTTGTTTTGTAACGTCCCCATGCCAGTAATGTGAGAACCATGCATATGGTTTTGACGGTAAGGCTTGTGACTTTATTGTCGGATGGTTTATAAAGTGGTGTGACGTTTCTGCAGTGTGCAAGTTGTTGTTTTACGTGGAAGGGTTAGCGCTTGCCCCTAGCCACCACGTATTAGCCTCGCATGACAGGCTGAGCGAACAGCGCAATCTCCACACAGGGAGCGCAGATTTGCACCTGTCTGTGTCCTACTATCAGTATTTGACAACCTCTAGCAATGGAAATGCGCTTCAAATGCCCCGGAGTTCTCCTTTAAATGCCAAGCTGAAATCAATAAATAGCATTCTGACATAAGAGTCCTTAGTGTCTAAATGAGTGAGAGCTGTGTGTAGGGCAGTTGAGATGGCATCATCGGTGGAACGATTTGGCCGATATGCAAATTGGAAAGGATCCAGAGAAGCAGGAAGGACGGATTTGATGTGTTGCATGACTAGTCTTTCAAAGCACTTCATGGCGATGGGGGTGAGTGCTACTGGCCGATAGTCATTCAGAGAGGAGGGTGATGCCTTCTTCGGTACAGGGATGATGGTGGTGGATTTAAAGCAGGTGGGGACGATGGTCTGACTCAGCGAGATATTGAAAATGTCTGTGAAGACAGCTGCTACTTCCCCTGCACAGTCCTTTAACACCCGGCCCGGTATGTTCTCAGGGCCAGGAGCTTTTCGAGCGTTGATCTTGCTGAAAGATCGCCTCACACTGTCTGTGGACAGCATCAGTTCCTGGTCGCCAGGAGAGATGGGATAATTCTGTGCAGGTGTGCTGTTATGTGCTTCAAACCGAGCAAAAAAATTGTTCTGTTCATTTAGCATAGATGTGGTGTTGTCACATGTCTGTGGAGTCGGCTTATAGTCCGTAATGGCCTGAATTCCTCGCCACAGACTTCGTGCATCATTACTGGTTCTGAAATGGTGGGATATCTTCTTGGAATACTGTTTTTTGGCTTTTTTAATGCCCTTGGACAGGTTGTTTCTGGCTGTCCTCAGGCCCACCTGATCTCCTGCTGTGAAGGCAGCATTTCTGGCTCTCAGTAGACTGTGGACCTCCTTTGTCAGCCATGGCTTTTGATTGGCCCTCACAGTGATGGTCTTCAGGTCAGTGACATCATCAATACACTTGGTTGATGTATGAGCAGACAGTGTCTGAGTACTCCTGGAGATCTGTGGTGTTGTTATTGTCAGTAGCAGCTTCTTTGAACATATTCCAATCTGTGGTGTAGAAGCAGTCTTGGAGAGCTTCTGAAGAACCCTCTGGCCATACTGGTACCTGCTTGCAAACTGGTTTGGTGACTTTAACCAGAGGTCTATATGCGGGCATTAGCATGACACTGATGTGGTCAGAGGTGCCGATGTGGGGGAGGGGAACCGCTTTGTAAGCTCCTCTCATGGTGGTAAAAACTTGGTCCAGTGTATTGTTTCCTCTTGTTGGAAAGTTAATGTGTTTGTGAATTTTTGGAAGGAGGCTTCTTGGATCTGCGTGGTTAAAATCCCCAGCTAGGATAAAAAAAGCATCAGGGTGTGCTGTCTGCTGATCACTAATGTGTGGATACAGTTCATTCAGTGCCTCATTTCTATTCCTGTTGCTGGAGCTCGGAGGTATATAAACAGCTACAATTATAACAGCTGTAAATTCCCTCGGTAAATAGAATGGTCGGCCCTTAATAACTATAAACTCCACTAATGGTGAGCAGTGTCTATAAACCACAGCAGCATCGCGGCACCAGGCATCGTTTATGTAAACACAGAGCCCGCCGCCGCGGGTCTTACCTCCTTCAGCGAGAGCTCTGTCGGCACGGTGGCATGTGAGCCTCTCGAGCTGGATAGCATGGTCCGGAACGTTGTTGTTTAGCCATGTTTCCGTGAACACAAAAACACAACAGTCTTCCACATTCTTCTGTGTTGATCATAGTAAGCGTATGTAGTCCAGTTTATTGTCCAATGAGCGTACATTAGCCAGGACCATGGATGGAATAGCCGGTTTATGCGGGCTAGCCGCCAGCCTCGCGCGGATACCTCCGCGCTTGCCCCGCTTCTGCTTCCTTTCACTCCGCTTGTGGCGCTTCCACTCTGGCCGAGACGAAGGTGGTGACGGTGGCATTGATGATGCGGGCTTCCTGAGCAGGTCACAGGCTCGTAGCTCCTCTTTGAGTTCGTCATTTAGCTCCTCTTTGGATTCGTCATGCAGCTCCTCTTTGAGTTCGTCATTTATGTTCGGAAAAAGAGATTTCCTGACAGCAAGCAGGAACTCACGGCTGTATTTGCGGTTTGAAACATTTATACACGACGAAGACGTACAAACACACTGCGATTTGCAGGACAAAAAACACGAAAACGCTGGACTATCGGGAGAGAGAGAAGCCGCAGCGTGTGCACGCGTGTGCACGCGCCGCCATGTACTCTCTTCTACGCGAGCAGAATGGGAAGCTGGATGCGATCCTTACACAGGTTCGCAGGCTGGCTGAGATTCCTGGACTCAGAATAGAAATGGATTAATCTGGGAGAATGGCTGATTGATCACTTGGACCGGGCGGAAAGGGTCCACATCCCACAAATTCGGTTGAATTCGGGACTTTCGCCATGAGACAACCAGCAAGGACAAGAAGACAGGCAACATAATCAGTTGTCTGTCTGACCTAAATAAATTGTTATTCCAATCCGGCGCCCCACACTGGCCTTGTAGCCAGCTGCAAAATCGTTCTCCACGTTTGTTATGAAAACATGATGCTCTTTCCCATGTGCTCCCCCCTCCCCTTCCTGAGGGGTCTCTGTGAGAACTGTTGAACTGGCTGACATATTCCAACTGTCAAGGACAAAACGCCTGATACAACACTCTGCGCAGACTTATTGAACACACACGCATGCACACACACACTCATTGATAACACACGCAATTCCTCACCTCTTCACTGGTCCCACTGCTTAATGATGTTGTGTGTATGTGTTGCTTTTCGTGCTGAGGTTTTTTTTTTGCGATCTCAAACTGTATCCTGATAAAGGGTAAAGTGTGAAGTATGATTTTTATTTTCTTTCTCCTCCTCTCACCTAATGTGGGTCCTTTCTTTCTCTTATTAAAGGAGCGGCTGCGCTCTTCAATGAGCTGCGTGCCCTCTTTGTCCTGGCAGCGCACCGCAAGGAGCGCATGGCCATGGTCACCTGTCTCCCCTGTCTGTTTTCCCTGTGTGTCTGTCCGGATGGGTGTACTGGAACTGTAATTTCGTTATGCTGTAAGGTGTAATGACAATAAATGCTATTCATTCATTTATTTTTTTTGTTTGTTTGGTCTTTCTATAATCTGGTTTAAGTGTGTGGGTTAGTTACTCCATGTGTATGATTCATCTGTAACCATTTTTATTAGGGCTGGGCCAGTTAACTCGTTATTATCGCGTTAACTTGTTTATTATTTAACGCCGATAAATATTTTATCACGCATTAACGCAGGTTTTATTATTGTAAAAGACTGTTGCTCACAGGCTTTTATTCTGTAAAAGTCTGCTGCTGTCTGCTGTGGAACAGGAAAAGAAAGTAATCGGCGGATCCACCAAACATGGAGAAGGGTACGGAACTTTTACTCGGCCATTTTCATGTTAAAGTTCTTCCAGACGGCGGAGTCGACAGAACCAAAGTCATCTGCCAATATGCCGCCCACTGATTGGACGCGATAATCCGGTTCTTTTCACAGATGTTTATTTACGCCACATCAACAGTGTAGAACTAAATGTTCCAGTAAACAAAGTAAAAGACAACGTTAGTTGTTGTAATCATTAAAGAAATAGCATTCTTAGCATTGTCGCTGGTACCAATAAATAATCAAAGTAATACTGGCCACTTTAGCCTGCTTCTCAATCGCTTGGCCCTATTTTCTCTCCCTTCGTATCACTACGGGCTGTGTAAACTGTGCAGACCGAAGAGCAGATCGAGCAGTCCCCTGCTTCCGAGCAGTAAACACTGTAACAGGCGCGGCTATTGCTAGGTGGCTGAACGCAGTGATATGAAGGGAGGCAAAAATAGGACCAAGCGATGTGAGGTCTGACTTTTTCTGGAGGGACAATTTTGTGATGCAAATGTATTACTCTGTTTAACGCATATTGTTTTGAGAAGCAAAACGCTTTATTTTCAGGACCCTAGCAAACTAGCCGGACTACCTTCATCAACGCCAAAATGAGGCTGGAACTCGGCTCACAGGACGCAGCAGGGGGTAAGAAGATGTTCATAAATGATGTTGCTGATATGGGATATCATACAGCTTCATGTCAAAAGAGGCAAACTATCCCTTTAATTGCCCGTTTTCGGACAGAGCCGTTCTAAGAACACCGTTCTGATAACTGTCCTTCTCCAGCGGAACTGTTTCAGTCTGCATTCGCACATGAGTCGGGACTGATGCGGCGCAGCCGTCTGCGATAGCAACGTGTTACTTTAGCGCCACATTCAACTACAAAACAGAACAAAACATACAACAGTAAGGAAGAAAAGAGAGAGTAACACAGGCATAACAGTAAGAGAAGAAAAAAACACCACCAAGAAGCTAACATGGAGAGCGGGGAGGACGCCGTGTTCATGGTCTGCATGATGGTGATATTAATCATGGACGATCACATGGGGCGTCTAACATGGAGGCTGGAAGAGCTCACAGAGAGAGTCAGGAGACGAAGGATGGAGCGCAGGCCATACTTCTTGGTTTCCTGAAGGAAGGAGAGCAGAGCGCCGCAGACAAAGGAGACCACGTGTAAGTTTAACTTATTAAACACGCCAAGGTTGTGTCTGTGTCGTATGAGGAAACATTTCAGCCTGACAACATGACAAGGGGCGGAGCTACCGACCACCAAACACCTCCGTCAGATGTGCTCCTATAGAACCCAGAACAGACCCAGCAGAGGAGAAGGAGCTAAAATGGTTCCAGGAACTGAGGGAGATGGTCCCGAGTTCCTGTATGTGCGAATGCAGGAGAAAACGGCCCCGTTCATTAAAAGGTTATAAGAACTGCCAAAGGTTCCTACAGTCCGAATGCGGCTAATGTTGGCCTGTTCAACTGCATTGTGGGAATTTGATATACGTGGCTGAGACGCGGATAATTCTGTCCCACACGGCTGGCATGGCTCGGCTCAGGGTAGACTGGCACAGTCCCAATCGGTTGGCCAGCGCCCTCTGGAATGCCCCGGTTGCTATAGGAACCCCAGTGTGCAAATCACCTGTGAGCACAGGCACCGCATGGCTCCTCGCTGTGTTGCGCTCCAACACCAGCCACAGCTCTGCGCACAGTTCCAGGAGGATTTCCCTCAAAACGGCTAATGAGTCAGTCGCCATCATATGCCAGCAAATCCTCTCTGTCTCTGAACACACGCTCTCTTCAAATTGTACCATTTGCATTTCTAATACTGCTAAAGCAGCCATTGTTTTTAATGGAATGCATTGAACCACTTTGCGCTGCTTTTATATCTACTTGTGACACATGGGTGTGTTAATTGTTCATCAGTATTAATTATTCATCTATCTCAAATGTGCACATCACTGTCTGAGGACTAATTGTTGTCAGGGGTGGAAATAGAGGTATGTTCAAAAAGGAGTGAGATTATCGAAGCCCACGCCCCCGCAGGAATTATCATATAATTACATTTTGCCACCACCTCTGCCATCCAGGGCTCACCCTATTCACACAAAAATGTTCTTTATATGAAAATACACTGTCCCAGTTCCTTGGAAATTCTTAAAAGTAAAGAATACTGAGACAACGCTGGAAACATTTGGCATGTCCCCTTTTTTTCAATTTTTTTGAAAAAGTCTGACATTTTGAATATGACTCAATACACACAAGTTCCAAAATATCACACCATTAACAACCTCAGTTCACTCTCATAGATTTTTATATCACCACAACTTTCTTTAGCACACCGAGAAACAACAGAAAAATAGCCTCAGAGCAGCTAAAAAGACAAGTTTCTCACCGTTGCTCTCTGTATTTCAAATTACGCCGATATCGGAGCTTGCAGCGGCTCTACAGGTGACAGGTGAGTGTTAAGCTGGGTACACACTGTGCGATTTTTTTCAATCGCGGTATTCAGCTGCTGCTCATACTGTACGAGTGAATCGCAATGGTTAAAACGTCACAGCTCACGATTCCTGTTCTCACACTGTACGACCCGATGGTCTGATGCGATCTGGCTGCTCACACTACACGACACGTCGGACTCGGTCGCTGCCATGCTGTTCTGTTGTCTTTTTCTTCTTCTGTTGACATTTTTCTCTTCCGTACCTATGTGCGCGCATGCGTAGTGTGACAGGATGAGGTCAATCGGCTGGTCCAGCTGCTTCAACTGTGCGAGAGCCTCACGAGGAGCGACCAGGATTTCAAACAAGTTTGATTTTCATCCGATCGATCGGGAGGTGGTCGGGAGGGCTTAATCGTTTGTCGTTACCCCATGTATACTACACGATGCGAGACGCACGATTGAGCCAAAACTCGGCCCGATCTCCAAAATAGTCGCACGAGTGAAAATCTTGTCCACATCGGGCCAAAAATCGCACAGTGTATGGCCAGCTTTAGCCTGTTAGACACAGAGCTAGCATTAGCATGGACGACGGTAAGCGTTAACAAGCCTTTATTTTGATAACTGACTCGTCTTACCGACGTACTTGTCTCCGGACTTCCAATCGGTAGCCTATGTGCTCTGACTTTCTTTCAGTGTAACTCGGGATTTTTCTCCTTTTTCTGTCCTTTTCACAAGTAGCTGCGCTTTACTTCTCTGGTTAAGGTCAGAAAATAACGTAAAAATCGTGCGCCTGCAGTTCACCTGGCTGTTGAGGCACTGCATACGAACTGTGCGGTGCATTCAAATGCAACAGGAACATTAAACTTTACAGATGCAAACATAAAATAAATACTCTCCCGCTTCTTTTATTGGTCTCTATGTCAGTCCAGAGAGATTCGGGGCTGAACTTTGATGAAATTATAATCAGACATTACAACAACACCCCCCCCCCCCCACCCCCTAAAAAAAAAAACTCATCGGATCTGCACGATTCACACAAGTCCCCCAGACAGCTGTGAAAAAGGCGGCATCCGCCAAAAGGCGCGCCGTTTGCACCCCTGTGTTGTAACAGTTTCCCAACATCACCTTAGGTGTCGCCAAAAAAATCACCAGCTGTAGAAATGTGCGTACGCCAGCCATGAAGTTGGTGTGAGGCACCGCACATTTTTTTTTTCTTTTCGCTCTTGATACATCTGATCGCTGACGTGAAAAGGTGCGTACGCCACTAATTTGTGCGTCCGCACCCTTTGTACATGAGGCCCCAGGTCTTCAGAACCTCCACTAACATGTCCCACAGGGCCACATTGTTCGTGTCAGCGGCAGAGCATAGCCCCACATTTGGTCAGTGGAAAGTGCCAAACAACACAGTCTGCTATGAAGATCCAATGCTATGGAAAGAAAATCCTTATTTATATCAGGCTGGAGCTGCAGAGCTTGTTTTAAAGACTCCAGCATGCTTATGTTAAATGTTCCTAAGCAGTACTGACACATCCATGTTAGCAGACATATCAATACTTAAAGGGAACCTTTGAAATGATTCTAATGTTCGGCGCCCCTTCATGAGACACATGAGCTCAAACAACACTTTCTTTGATAGCTCTGTTCTTTCAGAATCATCACTTTGTGATCAACTCTTTCAAAGATCTCAGGCTTTACTGATAGAATTGGATACACACAGAAACACTACAGCAGACCCAGTTAGAAAACTCACCTCAGAGTCTGTAGTTGACAGCTTGGACTCTCCAGTCCTGTGGACAGCTGCTTCACTCCTAAATCCTTAAGATCAAAGTTCTTACTCAGGTCCAGTTCTGTCAGATGGTTGGACTTCAGAGCTGAGACCAGAGAATCACAGCTGGTCTCTGACAACCTGCAGTCATTCAACCTGAAAGAATGAAACAGTAAAAGTAAGAAAGTATAAAGTATAAAACATAAAAATCAGACATGTTTCTCTTCCTCTACATCATCATTATTTCAGCCTTCTAAAGACAACAGGGGCTCTGGGTCCACAGAAACTTTTTTTCTTACAGTTTCTTATTAGTCCTGAATAATGATCCTTTTTTATGTTTCCCAGCAGGAAGTGCAGATGAACACCAATCATAAAGCTGCTGCTAGAGACCTTTTTGACTCTTAATTCTGATCAATAGCTTCCCAGCTGCAGGAGGAACCTTGGGTGGCATCACTAGACTCAGTGTTTGATGCAGATTATGTAAGAATACGGTGATTTGTGAAACAAATGAACTCGATAGTTTCTAATGTCAGCTTCTAAAGGATTAAACAAAAGTAACCCACTGACCCTCAGTTCATCACATACTGATGTGAGGAGGCAGCTACATTCGGTTTCAGCACACTGGATATCCCTAAAAAGTGTTACTCATGGTCCAGATCTCCAGGCTTCATTTGTGCTTTGCATGGCAGCTCATGATTTTATGGAAAAGCAGCAAATCCATCATCAAAACCACGAAGCTGTCCATACACAACTTGGCAGAATAGGTTGCAAACATGGAACTTTTACAGCCTGGACAACAAACATTTCAAAGATGTCAGTTCTGGAGGCTTTTAGAAGCTCCACAATATCAATCAGGCTTTTGTACTTGTAAATAAATGGTGGGCTGGTGTCAGATGAGTTGGGGTGATAAAATATCTATCCATCTATATCTGGTTTATAGCATTTACTGTGCAAACAAACCTGCTCCAGTTTCAAGAGAAGTAACGGTGAGGGCCACTTCAAAACCTCTTGGTGAACATAAAACCTGGTTCACAAACCGGCTTCAGCAGCAGAGCATTTAACTGAGGCATCTTTAGAGCCCATCGATATATTTACCAGGGCAGAAACAGCAAAGGCCTGCTTTATGTCTACAGTCAAAGTAATCTGCAGACTTTGGCAACAACATGAAATAGTAAAGCAGATAAAGGGATTCCAATGATCAGCTGTTATCAGGTGGACAGAAGACACTGGGACATAAGTCTCCGGTTATTTGCTGATCTTTTAGCGCCGCCATGTTTCAGTACTGTAATGGACAAAAGCTCAGAGGTGAAGATGTTGCTCAGTTCTGTGCCTGGCTGAAGTTCCCTAAGAAAAGAAGTCATATAGAAATTAAATGAAGTGTTGGGGCAGTGCTCTGCCTTTCCTTCACAGTCTGTCTGTAATTACTGGCTGAAGGCTAAAACCCAAAGGAGACTGAGTCATTGTGCTGAAAGTGACTGAACTCTGCACATTTGTCCTGTTCAAATGAGCAGCAGAAGCAGCAGATCTGTCAGTTTGTGTTGCAGTTTAATCTTCATCCAGCTTTCCAAACTTTACTGATCAAAGATCTCTCAGATGAACCCAGAAGGACGAGTGAAAGAAACATTTCAGCTGCTCAATGTTTAAGTCTGATCTAAAGGGTTTTGTCTTCTTTTATGACTAAAGAGAAATGGTTTATAACCAGGATCATCTTTCTAAGTTACTGTTTATTTAAGAAACTGAGAAAAGAACTGCTTTGGCAGGTGAACAATGTAAGAGAAGCTTTATTTAGAAGTGTGGAAACACTGAATATTTTCATCATTTTAACATAACAGTAAATCATTTAAACTAAAAGAGCTGCAGTGAACTGACCTCAGAGCCTCCAGTCTGCAGTTTGGACTTTCCAGTCCAGCAGACAGATGTTCCACTCCTGGATCCGTCAGCTTGTTGTTACTCAGGTCCAGTTCTTTCAGATGGGAGGGGTTGGACTTCAGAGCAGAGGCCACAACTTCACAGTGAGTCTCTGAGAGTTCACACCCAGCAAGTCTGTGATGAGAGAAAATATAATAACATCTGCACAGTAAAAACTAACTGAACTCATATTCTAACTGAACACAGTGATGTGAATGTAATGTCCTCTGATGAACATTGTTCTTCACCTCTGTGATTAATCTGATCTCATCTTCCTGCATTTGACGTGACACAATTGTTCTCTTCAGTCTCGCACACGTGAGCACTTTTAAATGGATTTTTCTGAATGATTTGATCTAATCTGCAGATAAAGAGAGAAACATGGTGACCTCCGGTATGGCAACCAAGCAAGAAGCAGCAGAAATCATCTCACTCCCCCCGACCACACTCGCTGTGGAAGTTGACCTAAAACTATTAGATTATTAGGATATTAACACCTGGTAGAATGAAAAAGGGAAATAAAAGAAAAACAAGAGGAAGAACTCAGCTATACTCGGAATAAATTAGTGGATAAAACAAGTTCATTCAACAGGAAAATACTAAAATATGTGATTAGCTCGTTTTTCAGGTTCGGCTGATGTCTGAGCTGATGATACATCAGTCTGAGGTGATAATACATCAGTCTGAGGTGATGATACATCAGTCTGAGGTGATGATACATCAGTCTGAGATGATAATACATCAGTCTGAGCTGATGATACATCAGTCTGAGGTGATGATACATCAGTCTGAGGTGATGATACATCAGTCTGAGGTGGGCTGTCACGATAACAAATTTTGCTGGACGATAAATTGGCCAAGAAATTATTGCGATAATCGATAATATTGAATTTTTCGCGACTTTCAAACAATTTAATGACAATGGGATAAAAAAATGCAATAAAAATGCGAATACACCCTTTTAAATATCAATAAATGTGATTTTATTAAAATAACAATGAAGAATTTCTTTCAAAGTTTCTTGTAAACAAACATGGGGCATTTCACACACACACACGCACACACAAGCAAACGGAGTAAACAATAAGAACACCTACCCACCCGAGGTGGCATTAACGAGAGCAAGAGATGTCATATTTGTGTCCAGCAGAGCAGAATGCTATGGTCAAACACCAGCCAAATTATCATGTGAACAAGAGCAAGAACCGTATTGCTGGATTTACATGGCACCGTTTTATTACAAATCCGACATATCGGCTCGTTTAGATTCAGTGGCTCACCCTCATCATTTGGCTGGAGGCTAAAGTGGTCCCACACGGGAGCTTTCGCCGTTTTCTTTGGCACCAGTTCCATAACTTTTCTTTCGTTAGCTGCTATCTGACTTGACGCGAGCTGCAGCTTCTGCGAGGTAACAGTCGAACGAATGCTGCTGCTAACTATCAGGGGTCAGCAGTAGAACACATGGTCTCAAACAGCGCAAATATGTTACCAGGGCAACGACCTTTTTTTTTTCAGGGAGGCCTGCACTGAAAATTGAAAATGCTCTAACGTTCAACAATCATTGCGCTGAGTGAAAGCGCCCATCATTCGGTTAGGCAGGGAAAGGGCAGGAGTGGCGAGGAAACAAAGAAATGCACAAAAAAAAAAAAAAAGACTTATCGTGGCCAGAAAAGTGATCGTGCTTGGAAAAAGTTATCGGACGATTTATTGACTTATTGGATATCATGACAGGCCTAAGTCTGAGGTGATGATACATCAGTCTGAGGTGATAATACATCAGTCTGAGGTGATGATACATCAGTCTGAGGTGATAATACATCAGTCTGAGGTGATGATACATCAGTCTGAGGTGATGATACATCAGTCTGAGGTGATGATACATCAGTCTGAGGTGATGATACATCAGTCTGAGGTGATAAAACATCAGGCTGGGGCTGGAGCCGTGACAGTTTTAGGTGCTGGAAAGTGATACCTGAGGCCACCTTCTCTGTTCAAAGATGGTTTTTCCAGTTTAACATAGATAGCTTCTTTGACTCGCCTCTGTAACAATCTGTCTTCTGGAAAGAGAAGACGTCCAGGTTGAGTGTATTTGGGATTTCATTGTTCATGAGGAAAGCAATAATTTTATTTTTGTTAAACCATGTTCAGTAGCTATTTATTTTGGCAATTATATTTTTTTCAATTATTTATTCTGAGTGTAAAGGTTGAAATACTTCACTGCAATTCTCTGATGTACGTTTGTCCACCATGTAGTGTCTTGTTTTGTTTTGTTTAAAATAAAATAGTATCTTAAATGTGTAAGTCAGTCATTAATGTGTTCACTGTTAAGCAAAAGCCAACATGCTAACAGAAGAGATTGTGCTCATACTTGCTCTGTAGTAATTTGCTCAAACAGCAGGAAAGGAGCAAGCTGCTGAAAATTAAACCATAGTGAGACCGAGCTGGACCATTATTCATCTCTTTTCCAGATTTTTTTTTTTAGATTTTCGCCGTGGTATCGGTTCAATATCGAGTATCGAGGTATTTATGGCAGGTATCGTATCAAAGTCAAAATTTTGGTATGGGAACAACACTAGTCCTGTGCGCTCTACACAGTTATCTCCCACCACCCCTCCCTCACATCTCCAACAGGAAGTCTCCTGCTGGGAAGCACATGTGAGCAGAAACTCTGGAAGAGGTCCAGATGAACCTGTCTGCAGATTCTCCAGAACATCTCTGCTGTTCATGTGTAGAAACGGCTTTTAGGGAACTAAGCTACTAATCTACACTGACACATGAAGTCGATGAACACATCAACTCACCGAGCCTTTCTGCAGTTCCTCACAGCTGGAATCAGTCTCCTTTGTCCCCCAGCTGTTGTGTTGTACTCCTCCAGGTCCAACTCCTCCAGAACCTCCTCTGACATCTGCAGCATGTAGGCCAGAGCTGAGCACTGGATCTCAGAGAGTTCCTTCTCTGATCTGTTCTCTGACTTCAGGAACTCTTGGATCTCCTGATGAACTGAGAGGTCGTTCATCTCCATCAGACAGTGGAAGATGTTGATGCTTCTGTCAGGAGAAATGTTAAACATGTTCATCTCCTTCAGGTTGTTGATGACTTCCTGGATGGTTTCTGGACTGTTCTGTGTCTGACCCAGCAGGCCTGCTAAGAGTCTCTGGTTGGACTCCACAGTGAGGCCATGAAGGAAGCGAACAAACAGGTCCAGGTGGCTATTTTTACTGTCCAGGGATTTCATCATGACTCTCCTCAGGAAGTCATCCAGAGATAAGTGACTGTAGTCTTCTCCCAGGAAGCTCCTCAGCACCTCCTCCTTCCTGTTGGTGTAGCAGTGCATCATGTAGACTGCAGCCAGAAACTCCTGAACACTCAGATGAACAAAGCAGTAAACTGGTTTCTGGAAGATCACACACTCTCTTTTGAAGATCTCTGTACAAACTCCTGAATACAGCGATGCCTCTGTGACATCCAGGCCACACTGCTCCAGGTCTTCTTGGTAGAACATGATGTTTCCTTTCTCCAGATGTTCAAACGCCAGCCTCCCCAGCTTCAGGAGAACGTCCCTGTCGGCCTCCGTCAGCCCCTGTGGACCCGCCTCAGGTCCCTGGTGGTACTTGTTCTTCTTCCTCTGTGTCTGAACCAGCAGGAAGTGGGAGTACATGTCAGTGGTGGTCTTGGGCAGCTCTGCTCTCTGCTCTTTGGTCAACATGTGCTCCAGAACTGTAGCAGTGATCCAGCAGAAGACTGGGATTCTACACATGATGTGGAGGCTCCTGGATGCCTGGATGTGGGAGCTGATTCTGCTGGACAGCTGTTCATCTCTGAACCTCCTCCTGAAGTACTCCTCCTTCTGGGCATCGGTGAAGCCTCGTACTTCTGTTACCCTGCCAACACATGTAGGAGGGATCCGATTGGCCGCTGCGGGTCGTGTGGTTATCCAGACGAGAGCCGAGGGAAGCAGGTTCCCCCTGATGAGGTTTGTCAGCAGCACGCTGACTGATGACGTCTGTGTGACCTCAGACACAACCTGACAGCTGAAATCCAGCGACAGTCTGCTTTCATCCAGGCCGTCAAAGATGAACAGAAGTGTGCAGCCGGCCAGCTGCTCTGCTGGGAGCTTCTGTAATGTTGGATGGAAAACATGGAGCAGCGTGAGAAGACTGTGCTGCTCCTCTCTGAGCAGGTTCAGCTCCCTGAAGGAAAGCAGAACCACCACACTGACATCCTGGTTCTCCAGGCCCTCGGCCCAGTCCAGAGTGAACTTCAGCACTGAGAAGGTTTTTCCAACACCAGCGACGCCGTTGGTCAGAACCACTCTGATGGCTTCCTCTTGCTCAGGTAAGGCTTTGAAGACGTCGTGGCACCTGATGGGAGAGTCATGGAGGCTCTGGATCTTGGAAGCCGTCTCCAGCTGCCTCACCTCATGCTGGGTATTAACCTCTTCACTCTGTCCCTCTGTGATGTAGAGCTCAGTGTAGATCCTGTTGAGGAGGGTTCCACCTCCTGTTCCATCAGGTCCTTCAGTCACATGTTCACATCTCCTCCTCAGACTCCTCTTATGTTCATCTAAAACCTCCTGCAGACCAGCATCTGCTGAACAAAGAACAAATGAGACCAAACACAAACACAGTAGATTCAATTCATCAGGATTTGTTCTTCTTTCTCTTTCAGACCCCAGCTGAACATGTTTTTGGCTTCACACAGAAAACTTTTCTTTTCCTCCCACCTCTCAGTAAAATGATCAGTAAACAGGAAAACAAGGCTGATGCTAAATGATGTTCCTGATGACCTTTGTGATGACCCCGTGGGTCCTCTTGTGGTTGGTTGTGGTATTAACGAGTGTCTGTCTGTCCTGCTGGGAGGTGATTTCTGTGATTTAGGACACCTGTGGCTCCTTCTGTGTTACTTTGGCTCCTTTAGTCCTGATTTCAGTCTAATCACTCTGCTCTTCTACACAATGTGCTGCCATCTTGGTCATTGTGTTTGTTTAGTTTAATTCAACTCATATGATCCACCTCTGATTTAACTGATTTCCACACCTCGTGATATAAAGGTTGGATTTGGCGTATAAATTCAGTCTGATGATAGTTATTTAAATGATTCTCTAACTTTAATTCATGGTGTGTCTCTTCTGTTGTGTCCATGTGAGTCAGGTCCTAACAACTGTTGTTGTTCTGTTTGACACCACAATGTGTCTGCATTTAAACAGCAGGTTAACCATCAGACCCAAAGCTGTGTGTAAAATCAAACTTGATTTCATGAGGTAAAAACACACGTGATGCATCAGGTAGTAACGGGTTAACAGAAATATCTGACCTGGTGCAGCTCTGGTTCTGGATCTTTCTCCACACTGGGGACAGGAGGAGCCTCCTGAGGAAGCAGACTGGTCCCAGTATGAGGTGATGCACTGTCTGCAGAACCAGTGTCCACAGCTGGTAGAGACCGGATCCTTCAGGACGTCCTGACACAGAGCACAGCAGGACAGCTGCTCCTCCTCACAAACACCGCTCCTCTTCCTCCCTCTGTCAACACATGTCTTCATCACTAAAATCATTTTAAAATAACTCCCTTTGGCATTAACTCTGTTTTTATGTGAACATAAACTCAACCCTTCCTGCAGCAGCATTTTACATTGGGATCAATATTCAGTTTATGTGCTGACTTCACTGTGTGAATATTACTGCTGCTGCCCTACAGAAAACATTTCATTAGATTTTAAATTCATTCTAATCCTTTTCTACATTTGCTATTTTTAGAATTAAGAAATAAATAAACTCTTTAGTAATCACAAAGAGCCAATAAGTGAACTGACATCACTGACGAACACGTGTTCAGGGTCCATGTTGCTCCTGAACTGGAAGTAGAGTTTAGAATAATTTCAACTAAACTTGAAATGATCAGAATCTAAAAGAAAAAGTTCTGTGAGAGCCACAGTGCGCCTGAGCAGGCAGCATCTACCCTCCTGTAAAAAACTTGGGCCACGTCAGATTAAGGGTTCCCACTCTAAGTCAGATATAAATTTCCATGATTTTCCATGACTTTACAGACCCAAAAAAACTAAATTTCCAGGACCAGTTCCGTAAAAAGAAATGACGTTCAAAAGATTTTAAAAGTGTGAAAACAAGATTATCTTCACCCCTAGAGCTGTTCTTTGTCTATATGAAGGTTTACACAACCACAGATATGCAGAACTTAAGTGTAAATGTCAGAAATGACCACCCTTCTCGGCTGAAAGCCATGTAAACACACGGTAAATAAAACAATTTAAATATTTACGATCGTTTATTTGACGAAAAACAAGCATGCAGTTTTTGCTGGTATCATACTCAGGTGTTCTCCGCTGCTTCGTATGGTGCCAATATCGCTGGAACAGGGGATGGGAGCAGCTTCAGGCTCAGGCTCGCTTCTTGTGGATGGTTGAACTAGCATCGCTGTTATGCTAGGCTGTGACAAGCTCGATGATCTCACCGCCCGCAACCGTGAAGCATGTTTTTTGCTAGTCGTATGGCCCCGCAACGCGTGTTCTCTCATATTTGACAGAAATATGACTGTTTTACAAACGCTACATTTAGCTCTGTGGTCATCAATTCGCGATAGCCAGCCTCTGAAATCGTCATTTTCGAGCCAACTTTCTTGGAACCTGCATTTGCCAGTCATGTTTGCCAACTGACGCCGAACCACCACTGCCAGACTTCAGTGGGCTCCAAGATATTGCATTCTAGAATGTTGCACATTACAGCACGAAACCAAACCATCTCTGGTGAAGCGTTGTAGTTATAACCGGTGAGAAACAATGTTATACACCAAACAAAAAAGTAAGCAACAAAATACACTCAAGTTTTGCTTCTACTCAACTGTTAAGAAAATTCCATGATATTCCATGACTGTGCATGCAAAATGGTCAAATTCCATGACTTTCCTAGCCTGGCTGACGCGTCCACATCTCGATGAGATGGTGGTCTGGGAACTAGGTGTGCATTTTCTCGTATTTGAGGCGTGGTTTACGAATGCCTAGAGCCGTTTATTGGGCGCTACGAATGTCTATCAAATGGCGTCTGGTTCTTCCCATGCTGCTTTGCGCGCGATTCATCGCCAATTGTATCACTTATACCAGATGACGTATGTAGAGCGACAGAAATTCGACGAGGAAGAAGAAGAAAAAAAAGTCAAATAAAAGTAAACTTGCGTTCTAAGCTACTTAAAACACTTTCTAAGGCTGCATCGAACGGTAACGTTGTGTCCGCTGCCATGTTGGATTAACACTCTACAAGCTTCGGTGTCGTGCATAGATGTCGTCATCGTCTTGCTGCCCCCCCCCCGTTCTGTGATTGGTTCCCTAACTCAGGCAAAAATAAGGGCGGTGGTTTCCAGGCTGCCTTTGCAGTGTGAATGAAATCGCGCGCAAAGCAGCATGGGAATTCCCAGGCTATGACTTTCCATGACTGGAAAAACTTTTATGAAATTCCATGATATTCCAGAAATTCCATGACCCGTGGGAACCCTGCAGGTTGTGCGCAGCCATCTTGGTTTGACATCACACTGAGTGCTGTTCTCCCATCTGTTGTCATGGCAGCATGAGACAGCAGCAGGTTAACCTCTTTATCAGGACATTTTGCATGTTTGGACTTAAATGCCGAGTTTAAAAAATCCTAAAATATGGAAATCTTCAAAGAAATCTCTGTTTCAGAAGTTTGTAAACTTATCAACAAGTTCAGTCATGAAACAGCTGCAGACTCACCTGGACCAATCAGGACAGGTGGTTTCAGGCTGTAACGGACGCTGCATGTTGAACCAAGCAGAACTCCATGAAGGAGGACCAAAGAAGAACTGATAGAATCACTTTTTATCCTTTATGCTCACATAATCATTTCTACCTCCGTGTAACTGCTCATGCTGCCACTCTTGTACCTCTGCATGAGAATAACAGCTGCACTCGGAGGTCGCCCCTGCCTGCTCTCAGTGCTCTCAGAGGGGAATGTCCCACAGCCTTGGTGGCATCAGAGGATATTCCACAGCCTCGGCACAATCCACACCACTGTCTGCCCCCAGAGGGGCAGAAGGGAATGTCTCATGACTCGTATGAACAAAATGTGAACGTCTGTTTACCCTGTAGAAGCTTGTTTAGAACTTAGTATCTTTGAACATCTGCATCACAGCCTCTGGATGCAGATGTTCCCTTGTTGCATCATGATTAAATGTGGAATGAGTTTTCTTATTCATTTCCCATCATGAACTACAGAAAGAGAGACACTAAATAAACCTTCATTGACAGATAATTTAATCTCACTGGGAGCTTATTTAAGATGAATCATAAGTCAGTTATTGACTCTTCTCTTACTTTCTGTCTGAGGGTCCAGGTTCATTTCTAAACTTTAGTGGAGAATCCATGGACCGGTCACTCTTCATAGACAGACAGTCAGATCCTGGAGACTCTGCTCTCTGTCTGTGGTGCTGACCTCTGCAAACACAAACATGTTGTTATTCACATCACATCAATCTCTGAGAAATTCTCTCATTAAAACCATTTAAGAAGCTGTGAACACACAAACTGCTGCAGAGAATCAGAAGCTTTCCTCTGTAGAACAGGCCTCTTAGATCACATTACAGCTTTTCTATCTGACTGACATCAGAGGCCACGTTTCCTCTGCAAGAACCTTCCACAGAGACCAGGAACCTCTGGAGGGTTCTGACCCTCTGAGTTTCTCTCCAGTGACCAGGAACTAATAAAGATATCAGGAGATATTCTTCATCTGTGAGAGTTAATCCATATCATATCCACACCACATGCTGTCTGCTGAGGCCGAGGTCAGGGTGTTCTCTGCTAAAATAAACATGTTGTGACTCATATCAGACAGAGACTGCAGACAGAGCGGTAACAGGAAAGCAGGAGGATCACACAGCTGGTTAACAACAGATGCTGTAAACCTGGACATGTCACTGAGAAGCAGCGTCTCTGCACCCCAGATGTTGAACAGCTGGCTGTGAGTTTCTGTCCATGTTGTCTACTGAGAGAGTTCACCTGAGTTAGCTGCTGACGCTGTGTGTGACATCATCAGCTAAGTTGTTGCTAAGCTACAGAAGCAACACCCCAAACCACTGATGGAGACCTCTGAAGGTTTCTACCACACCTTCCTCTCTGCTCCACTTCAGCTTTCTACATGTTTGTCAGGTTATTTATGTTTTATTATGTTATCTATAAGAACAGCTGATCTTGGCTAATGATTGATGCTGCAGTGACATCATTTCCCTTCAGGCAACATTTACCACTCCTGTAATACACTCAGCTGTTTCACTGTTTCTGCTCCTGATAATCTCTAATATGGAGAACTGAAGCTGCCTCATTTCAAAATAACATAAATATATATATATATAACATAGAACATGAATATACCAATAAATACTACTAAATAAAAGGTACAGATCTTTTTACTCTGTTATTAATGTACCGACTGTGAAATAAATTGATATTTCTGCCTTCATTTAACTGTGTGTTAAAACCCGTTTATTTACCCTGACATTTAATTTTCTATTTGTTTCATTGATTTAATCCTTTATTCATATATTTATGATATTATCCCTGAATTAATTTGTTCTTTATCTATTCATTTATGCAACAAGTCGATCATGAAAGATGCTGAAATCTCTGTTTCAGGCTTCTTACTTTCTGTCCGAGGGTCCGGGTTCACCACTGAAGTCTGGAACTCTTCCTTTGGACCGGTCACTCTTCATAGACAGACAGTCAGATCCTGGAGACTCTGCTCTCTGTCTGTGGTGCTGACCTCTGCAAACACAAACCAGGAAATATTCTGCACCGTAAAAGTATTTATTTATATCTTTACATGATCAGCTGCTGGTATTCTTTTTCCTTTTTGTCTTCTTCCCTTCCTGCTTTGTCTGCAGCAGCTGCTGCTTTTCAGTGTGATAGATTCATAGATTCTGATCGGTCAGCTGATGCCAACTCCACCTGTTTTACCTGAAGGAGCACATGTAAAACAGTCAGAAAACATTTTGACTTATGGAGTGGATAACTAGCATTGTAGTACCACTTGGTTGTCACACCCAGGGAATGGAGGACGCAGGAGCAGGAGATGTGTTATCCAAAGCTTTTATTGTAGGAGCAGATGTTATTAAGACTCTCCAGAGAGAGAAACAAAACAGGCTATATAATTATTATTTATATATATATATATATATATATATATATATATATATATATATATATATATATATACATATACATATATATATAAATAACATAGAACATGAACATACCAATAAATACTACTAAATAAAGGTACAGATCTTTTTACTCTGTTATTAATGTACCGACTGTGAAATAAATTGATATTTCTGCCTTCATTTAACTTTGTGTTAAAACCCGTTTATTTACCCTGACATTTAATTTTCTATTTGTTTCATTGATTTAATCCTTTATTCATATATTTATGATATTATCCCTGAATTAATTTGTTCTTTATCTATTCATTTATGCAACAAGTCGATCATGAAAGATCCTGAAATCTCTGTTTCAGGCTTCTTACTTTCTGTCCGAGGGTCCGGGTTCATTTCTACCACTGAAGTCTGTGTAGCTGCCACTGATAGGCCTGTGTGGGAACATGTGATTTAGGCTATTTTAATAATAATTATAAAGTCAAAAGTTTGCTTGGTTTTTGTTTCCTTTTGGTTATGTTTATTTTGCTGTGTGAATGGATGTGATTATATTTTGTTCTTGGGTTGTTTTCGTTTATTTTAATCATTTGTTGTATTCTTGGGCCGTGTGTGTCACGTGACCTTAAGGACATTATATGACCCGGAAGCATTGGGGTCAGGTAGAGGAATTTCAGAAATGTTTGGTGTGCACTGCGTTGCAAACGCTCGAGAGAAACCTACCGCTGGTACAAGGCGTACACGGTAATGGCTTGAATTTATATTATATTGTATTTTCTTTACAGATTCTTTTTTGTATGTCTTTTTGGTTAATGTTAATGCGTGGTATGTGTTTGTTTATTGCTTGTCAGTTTTCACGGTGTTCATGACGAACCAAAGGAAATAAAGAAAACCAGTCGTGACATCAGTTTGAAGCGTGGACCGGGTTATTGAGACCAGCAGTAGCTACAGTGAAAACGTGGCCTTCTGACCAAGGATTGC
The DNA here is from genome assembly GCF_027942865.1 of Odontesthes bonariensis. Taxonomy (NCBI): domain Eukaryota; kingdom Metazoa; phylum Chordata; class Actinopteri; order Atheriniformes; family Atherinopsidae; genus Odontesthes; species Odontesthes bonariensis. Next base: position 3,502,250 of record NC_134528.1, on the reverse strand, counting down.
TGTGTTCCTGTGGTGATCGTCGGCGAAACCTTGCGGGTCACTTCTTCACCCTCCTTCCTGGGTGACCGGGTAGCCGTTCTCCATCTTCGGCTCCCACGTCTCCTTCACATCACGTGGTTGTCAGTCTCCTGTGGTCGGCTGGATTGCTAACTTCGGTAGCCACCATCGCAGGTCTTCGGGTGCAGTTGGCTCGCCTCACGCAAAGTGGGAACTGAATTGCGTGGGCGCGCCTTTTCGGTGGATTACGGGACAATCTTCGCGTCTTCAGTGCTGGACTATTGAGGACTTTCTACCCGCTTTGTTCCTGCTGTGGGCCACAGTTACTCGTCGGACTCTGCCGTATCACAGGTCGTATATTACGTTTTTAAGAGATGCTACCTTGGTTGATGTGAAGAAAGAGGCAAGAGACACTTTTCTCGTTATATTTACCTTGCCAATGCCTTTGTTTACAATTGTAAGGGGGATTTGAATTGTATCCTTGTCATCTCAAATGTCATGATTGTGTGAAAAGCGTTTTAATGGAAAATATGGGTTTTGAGCATCTGTGCTGCCATTTAAGCACTGTTGCATTGTAATTTATATCAACTTTTTTAAATATTACAAAATGTCTAATCAAAACGAAAAAGAGGCAGGTGATGGTATGTCAAAAGAAACTGAAGTAGTGTTTGTGGAGCCATCAAAGTGTAATATTTGTGGTCTAAACAAAGAGGTTATTGAAGGTGAAAATGCAGAGAATGCTATTAGACATTTTTCATGTACGTCATGCACAGAAAAGTCAGAGGTCAAAATGAAAGAGCCTAGTGCTGCCGTTGCTCAGACAAGCGGAACTAGAAAGTCTTCCCGTGACAGACGTTTCACGCCAAAAATGCAAGAACTAAAAGAACAAGAACAATCTCAGAAAGAAAAAAGATTTCAGTCTGCCTATGAAAAATGGAAAATCAAAGTCAGAGAAGTAAGATCGGAGTTGAAGACTCTGTGCACTGAGTCAACCATATTTCAGATGATGGATGAAGTCGAGAAACTAGAAAGTGATCTGAGAGACTTGTATGATGGCATACGGCATATAATGGCACCAAGTCAAGAAATTAGGAGGAAAATTGATGCATGCATAGCCGTTACAGCAGATCTGTTGAAGTTAATGGGGGTGCGCTCAACTGAAGAGGACAGAGACTTTGATGCTGAGGCAGAGAAAGCAAGGTTGGGTTTGCTGCTTGACAATGAATATGCACGATCAATATATGGATCCACCGTTTCTAAAGTCACAAACCATAGCCTGCGCTCTGGCCAAGCCTCTGAAACTGGAGGTATTGCCGCTAAAAGAGCAGAAGTCACCGCACAGCTAGCAGCGAAGAAAGCTGAACTGGATTTGGAGGCTGACATAGAGGCAAAGCGTCAGCAATTAAAAAAGCTAGAGCGTCACAGAGACATTGAGGTCATGGAAGCAAAACTCAGAGCATACAAAGAGGAGGAATTAAGAGATCAAAGCAGGCAAGGTAGCCTAGCATATGATATGATCGATCCAAACCCACTTCCCCCCAGTGTTGCTTACCTGACCGGACAAGCTGCAAGGACTGAAGTAAGTCTGGTGCAGGCGCTGCAAGAGTCAATGGCTTTAACTCGACTCCCTGTTCCAGAACCTTCTGTATTTTCGGGGAATCCACTGCAGTTTATAGAGTGGAGTACAAGCTTCAAGGCCCTAATAGAAGGACGATGTTTCAATGCAGCAGACAAGTTATTCTATTTGCAGAAGTACATTAGCGGTGAAGCAAAGTCAGTTTTGGAGGGTAGCTTCTATAGGAAAGATGAGCAGGCCTATCAACAAGCCTGGAAGAAGCTGAATGAGAGATATGGTCACTCCTTTGTGGTACACCGTGCCTTCAGGGAAAAACTCAACAGATGGGCAAGGATTGGTGCAAGGGAGTATATAAAGTTAAGAGAATTCAGTGACTTTTTACAATCCTGCTGCGACGCTATGCCTCATGTTAAGGGCCTTCAGGTTCTGAACGACTGCGAAGAGAACCAGAAGATGTTGGCTAAACTCCCTGATTGGGTGGCAAGTCGGTGGAATCGTTATGTCACAGAACAACTAGACAAAGACAACGACTATCCTGGCTTTAGTGAGTTTGCTGCATTCATTGCAAAAGAGGCACGTATAGCATGTAATCCAGTATCGTCACTTCATGCAATTAAGAATACAGAGGAGAGGACGGTTAGAGAAACAAAACAGTCACGAGCGAATACTTTTGCAACAAATGTAAGATCCACAGAAGCAGCTTGTTCCTCAGCCAAGTCCAATGATGATAGTGACACTGAAGACTCTAATGCACTCCTGACAACAGTGGCGTCTAGTTTTAGATCAGTAAAATGTGCATTTTGTGGAGAAAATCATGCTACCTACAAATGTGAGAAATTAATGTTAAGATCAACAGAGCAGAAAAGGACATTTGTGCTGGATAATAAGTTGTGCTTTGCATGCCTGAGAAAGGGGCACATCTCCAGAGATTGCAGGAATAGAGCAACATGTGCACTATGTAAGAAACGCCACCCTACACCATTGCATGAAGATCGTCCTGCAGCAAATGAGTTTTTACAAGCAGTTCTGCCAGCTGAAGAGAACACCGTCTCACTGTCATGCTCTGTTAGTGGAGAAGCGGGCAGCAGTACATCAATGATTGTTCCAGTCTGGCTCTCATCACCCAATACAGAGTCGGAGGTTCTCGTGTATGCCTTATTGGACACTCAGAGCAGTCATACATTTGTCGACCGGGAAGTGTGTGAAAAGCTAAAGATAGAAATGAAATCAGTAAGGCTAAAGCTCTCCACAATGATGGGAGTAGACTCGGTGGTACAAAGCCAACGTGTTAGTGGACTCAAAGTTAGAGGCTTTACATCAGATTGTTACGTCAACTTACCTCCCACTTACACGAGGGATTTCATCCCTCTGGAACGAGCACACATTCCCACTCCTGAGACAGCCAAGAGGTGGAAACATCTTGCTCCAATAGCGGACAAAATGCATGCCCAGATGGATTGTGAAGTTGGGCTGCTTATAGGCTATGATTGTTCTAGAGCACTGGCACCACGGCAAGTTGTTACAGGCGGTGATTATGAGCCATATGCCATCAAGACAGACTTGGGATGGAGCATTGTAGGAAGCGTGCTGCAGAATACTAATTTTGAGTGTGTGACCGGATTTTGCCATCGCATATCGGTCAGAGAAATGCATCCAGTGACTCCAGTTTCTGTCATAAAAGCACTTGAACTTGACTTTGCTGATACCCGAATAGGAGAGAAGAGTATATCACAGGAGGATGTTCAGTTTCTTCAGCTCTTAAGCAAAGGCGTCAACCAAAATGAATGCGGTCACATTGAGATGCCCTTACCTTTCAAAACACGCCCTCATCTTCCAGATAACAAGAAACTTGCATTAGTTCGACTGAAACACCTGAAACGAAAGTTGGAGAGAGATTCTAAATTCAAGCAGGATTATGTGAGATTTATGGAAGGAGTCTTTGGAGATGGCGATGCAGAGAAGGTAAAAGAGCAAGCAAAAACAGGCAATCTGTGGTATATACCACACCAAGGCATATATCACCCCAGAAAACCAGATAAAATCAGGGTTGTTTTTGACTGCTCTGCTAAGTATGCAGGCACAGCCTTGAATGATCATTTGTTGACCGGGCCTGATCTTACAAACGGGCTTACTGGGGTGCTCTGCCGTTTCCGTAAACACCCAATTGCCATAATGTGTGACGTGGAAAAAATGTTCCACAGGTTTCATGTCCGTAGAGAAGATCGGGACTATCTGCGATTCCTGTGGTGGGAGAATGGTGATACAGATGCAGAACCCACAGAATATCGCATGAAGGTCCACCTTTTCGGAGCATCATCTTCTCCAGGGTGTGCTAATTATGCTATGAAGCAGCTTGCCAGCATGAATGGAAAAGACTACCCATTGGCTGCCAGTTTCATTAGGAACCATTTTTATGTAGATGATGGGCTCATAAGCCTGGAGTCTGTTGATGAGGCCATAAAGTTGGTAAGGGACGCTCAAGCTGTATGTGCTAAAGGAAAATTGCATCTCCACAAATTCCTTTCTAACAACAGAAATGTTCTGGAGACAATTAGTGTGACTGACCGTGCTGCTGAGGTGAAGAATGTAAATCTTAACCATGATCATCTTCCTGTGCAAAATGTGCTAGGGGTAAAGTGGGATGTAGAAAAAGACGTCTTCTCCTTCTCAGTCACCCTTGGGGAGAAAGCTGCTACACGCCGTGGAATCCTCTCAGTTGTGTCCTCCATTTATGATCCTCTAGGCTTCCTGGCCCCCTTTGTCCTTTTGGGGAAGAGAGTGCTGCAGGAAATGTGTCGGAAGGGCATTAGCTGGGATGAACCACTGCCAAGTGAATTAGAGCCAAGGTGGGAGAGTTGGCTGAAGGATTTACCGAACTTGCAAAAAATACAAATCTCAAGATGCTTCATACCTGAAGGCTTTGGAAAGACTTTGAGAACTGAATTACATCATTTTTCTGACGCCAGTAGCCATGGCTATGGTCAGTGTTCATATGTCAGGCTAGTGAATGATGAAAATGTTCATTGTGCCTTCATTATGGGGAAAGCAAGGGTCGCCCCTACCAAAGTTGTCACTATACCTCGACTAGAGTTGACCGCAGCAGTCATTTCTGCAGCAATGAGCAACATGCTGAAGGAAGAACTTGACCTCAAAGTGGACAGAGAATACTTTTGGACTGACTCACAAGTAGTCCTAGGGTATATCAATAATGAGGCTAGAAGGTTTCATGTCTTTGTTGCAAATCGAGTACAGAGAATCCGTGAGACCACAGACCCAAAACAGTGGCACTACATAAGCACAGAGGAGAACCCTGCTGATCATGCCTCTAGAGGCCTTAAGGTAGAAGAACTGATCAACTCCAACTGGTTTACAGGACCCAGATTTCTCTGGGGAAGAGAGATAGTTGCCAGTCAAGAGAAGCCAGAATTGTTGGTGGGAGACCCTGAGGTCAAAGCTGTCCAAGTCTTGAACACTAATGTTGCAGAAGAATCTGATTTTTTGCAATGTCTGTCAGTTTTCTCAAAATGGCCTCTGGCTGTAAATGTTGTGGCTCGAATCCAAAGATTGGCAAAGAGGGTAAAGACGTCAGCGCCCTTGAGTGTGGAGGAAAGAAGGAAGGCTACAGCGACTCTCATCCAGCTTACACAGCGAGCAGCCTTTAGAGAGGAGATGCGAACGCTCAGCCAGGACTGTGGGAAGGTAGCTTGCAGCAACCAACTGTACCAACTGGACCAATTTCTTCAAGATGGGGTAATGAGGGTGGGAGGAAGACTAAGGAGAGCGATGGCACCATTTGAAGTAAGGCACCCAGTAATCCTTCCCAAGGAGAGTAATGTTACGCGGCTTGTTCTTGCACACCACCACGAGAATTTACAGCATCAGGGTAGAGGACAGACCCTTAATGAACTTCGAGCCAACAGCTATTGGATTGTTGGTGGTAGCAAGGCAGTAGCTCAGTACATAAGCAAATGTGTCCAATGTAGAAGAGCTCGTAGGCCGCTAGAGCAGCAACAAATGGCAGACCTCCCTACTGACCGCACAGATCCTTCCCCACCCTTTACCTATTGTGGTATGGACTGCTTTGGTCCTTTTTATACCAAGCAAGGGCGCAAGGTGCAAAAACGGTATGGCCTTCTCTTTACCTGTCTTTGCTCCAGAGCGATTCATATAGAACTGTTGGAGGATATGACCACTGATGCTTTCATTAACGCTTTACGATGTTTTATAGCCATCCGGGGAGCTGTTAGACATCTTAGATCAGACCAAGGAACCAACTTTGTTGGAGCAAAGAGAGAGCTGGAGAAAGCACTAAAGGAAGTCAGCAAGGAAAGAGTGGCTGCTTACCTGGCAACCAAGCAGTGCGATTTTTGTTTGAATGCACCAAGTGCAAGTCATGCTGGTGGCAGCTGGGAACGGCAGATCAGGACAGTGAGGAGTGTGATGAGCTCAGTTCTTGCACAATGTGCTGGGCGACTAAATGATGCCTCTCTGCGAACATTCTTTTACGAAGCAATGTCAATAGTTAACAACCGCCCACTTACAGTGGATGGCCTAAGTGATCCGACTAGCTTAGAGCCACTCACTCCAAACCATCTGCTTACCATGAAGTCCTCTATCCCACTTCCCCCACCCGGCAGATTTGATAAGGAAGATCTCTATACAAAAAAGCGATGGAGGCAGGTTCAGTATCTGTGTGAGCAGTTTTGGTGCAGGTGGAAGAAGGAGTATCTTGCCAGCATCTCTCTAAGGCAACGGTGGCATTATCCTAGGAGGAATGTGCAGGTTGGGGACATTGTAATCGTAAAGGAAGATGAAGTCTCTCGCAATGAATGGAAGCTGGCCAGGGTCCTGGGGGTCTGCGAGAGTGATGATGGACTAGTACGTAAAGTTGTAATACAAATGGGGGAACGAAGGTTGGGGAAAAAAGGTGAACGTGTTACCAAACCCTCCATTATTGAGCGGCCAATACAAAAGTTGGTTGTACTGGTAACCGAATGCTGAAATCCAGTGAGGTACTTAATGAAGAATGCAATGATGAATTAAAGATTTTAATTATGTGCTGGGTTTAATGTACTGGGATGCTGGGAAATTACCATTCGTTGAATGTATTTTAAGGTAATTTGGTGGGAGTGTAGCTGCCACTGATAGGCCTGTGTGGGAACATGTGATTTAGGCTATTTTAATAATAATTATAAAGTCAAAAGTTTGCTTGGTTTTTGTTTCCTTTTGGTTATGTTTATTTTGCTGTGTGAATGGATGTGATTATATTTTGTTCTTGGGTTGTTTTCGTTTATTTTAATCATTTGTTGTATTCTTGGGCCGTGTGTGTCACGTGACCTTAAGGACATTATATGACCCGGAAGCATTGGGGTCAGGTAGAGGAATTTCAGAAATGTTTGGTGTGCACTGCGTTGCAAACGCTCGAGAGAAACCTACCGCTGGTACAAGGCGTACACGGTAATGGCTTGAATTTATATTATATTGTATTTTCTTTACAGATTCTTTTTTGTATGTCTTTTTGGTTAATGTTAATGCGTGGTATGTGTTTGTTTATTGCTTGTCAGTTTTCACGGTGTTCATGACGAACCAAAGGAAATAAAGAAAACCAGTCGTGACATCAGTTTGAAGCGTGGACCGGGTTATTGAGACCAGCAGTAGCTACAGTCTGGAACTCTTCCTTTGGACCGGTCACTCTTCATAGACAGACAGTCAGATCCTGGAGACTCTGCTCTCTGTCTGCGGTGCTGACCTCTGCAAACACAAACCAGGAAATATTCTGCACCCTAAAAGTATTTATTTATATCTTTACATGATCAGCTGCTGGTATTCTTTTTCCTTTTTGTCTTCTTCCCTTCCTGCTTTGTCTGCAGCAGCTGCTGCTTTTCAGTGTGATAGATTCATAGATTCTGATCGGTCAGCTGATGCCAACTCCACCTGTTTTACCTGAAGGAGCACATGTAAAACAGTCAGAAAACATTTTGACTTGTGGAGTGGATAACTAGCATTGTAGTACCACTTGGTTGTCACACCCAGGGAATGGAGGACGCAGGAGCAGGAGATGTGTTATCCAAAGCTTTTATTGTAGGAGCAGATGTTATCAAGACTCTCCAGAGAGAGAAACAAAACAGGCTATATAATTATTATTTATATATATATATATATATATATATATATAGTTATACACTTCTCCAAAATTAGAGAAGTATATCTATGAAAATTTATCAAGGAAATCAAAATCACTCCATTATGCGGATGAACAAACAAAAGGGTCTATCAAACTTTATCTTTAACTAAAAGTCACTCCTGCTACGGAGGAAAAAAACAAATCACCTCCTAAAAAACGGAGGAACTACACTATGAAAATTTATAAAACAGAAATCACTCCAACTGGGAGGAAAAACAAGAATGCTATAAAAATAAACTTACACTGTTACTTTAACAGGACTAATTTATCAAACATTATCAAAAAACAAAAAACCTAGTTTGTGCAAGCTTATAATTGGTTTGAAATAACTAAAAATGTGTTCTAGTGTATGCATATTCACCACTAGTAGAGGACTGGACTGTTTTCTATGTCACTTGGACCCCATATTATTTGGAAACCTGTTTTTCTGTGCTGATGACCACAACAGTTTCATTTATGCTACACTACCAGACGATATGAACGGAAATATAACAGTCATAACTAGCTGTTTCACACGACTGCTGACTTTGAGATTTACAGACTTTTTATTATTATTATTATTTTCCTTCATAGGTTTTGTTTTTACTGTAACATGGGCTTACAACATTATTCCAAATGACAATGTCACGCTGTTTTGGGGTAATCTATTCATATGAATGAAAATATAGTAACCAGGTGCTTTTTTCTTTTTCTGTCTCCTTTTTCATTTTAATTTTATTCTACTCTTTTGTTCTTTTTCACATTCTCACGAGTGTGATATATAGTTTGGGTCATTGTACATTGTTTTTTTTTGTGTGTGCCCCCCCCAAGATCCAAGATCCAGAGCCTCCATGACACTCCATGCAGTTTTTGCTGGTATCAGACTCAGGTGTTCTCCGCTGCTTCGTATGGTGCCAATATCGCTGGAACAGGGGATGGGAGCAGCTTCAGGCTCAGGCTCGCTTCTTGTGGATGGTTGAACTAGCATCGCTGTTATGCTAGGCTGTGACAAGCTCGATGATCTCACCGCCCGCAACCGTGAAGCATGTTTTTTGCTAGTCGTATGGCCCCGCAACGCGTGTTCTCTCATACTTGACAGAAATATGACTGTTTTACAAACGCTACATTTAGCTCTGTGGTCATCAATTCGCGATAGCCAGCCTCTGAAATCGTCATTTTCGAGCCAACTTTCTTGGAACCTGCATTTGCCAGTCATGTTTGCCAACTGACGCCGAACCACCACTGCCAGACTTCAGTGGGCTCCAAGATATTGCATTCTAGAATGTTGCACATTACAGCACGAAACCAAACCATCTCTGGTGAAGCGTTGTAGTTATAACCGGTGAGAAACAATGTTATACACCAAACAAAAAAGTAAGCAACAAAATACACTCAAGTTTTGCTTCTACTCAACTGTTAAGAAAATTCCATGATATTCCATGACTGTGCATGCAAAATGGTCAAATTCCATGACTTTCCTAGCCTGGCTGACGCGTCCACATCTCGATGAGATAGTGGTCTGGGAACTAGGTGTGCATTTTCTCGTATTTGAGGCGTGGTTTACGAATGCCTAGAGCCGTTTATTGGGCGCTACGAATGTCTATCAAATGGCGTCTGGTTCTTCCCATGCTGCTTTGCGCGCGATTCATAGCCAATTGTATCACTTATACCAGATGACGTATGTAGAGCGACAGAAATTCGACGAGGAAGAAGAAGAAAAAAAAGTCAAATAAAAGTAAACTTGCGTTCTAAGCTACTTAAAACACTTTCTAAGGCTGCATCGAACGGTAACGTTGTGTCCGCTGCCATGTTGGATTAACACTCTACAAGCTTCGGTGTCGCGCATAGACGTCGTCATCGTCTTGCTGCCCCCCCCCCCGTTCTGTGATTGGTTCCCTAACTCAGGCAAAAATAAGGGCGGTGGTTTCCAGGCTGCCTTTGCAGTGTGAATGAAATCGCGCGCAAAGCAGCATGGGAATTCCCAGGCTATGACTTTCCATGACTGGAAAAACTTTTATGAAATTCCATGATATTCCAGAAATTCCATGACCCGTGGGAACCCTGCAGGTTGTGCGCAGCCATCTTGGTTTGACATCACACTGAGTGCTGTTCTCCCATCTGTTGTCATGGCAGCATGAGACAGCAGCAGGTTAACCTCTTTATCAGGACATTTTGCATGTTTGGACTTAAATGCCGAGTTTGAAAAATCCTAAAATATGGAAATCTTCAAAGAAATCTCTGTTTCAGAAGTTTGTAAACTTATCAACAAGTTCAGTCATGAAACAGCTGCAGACTCACCTGGACCAATCAGGACAGGTGGTTTCAGGCTGTAACGGACGCTGCATGTTGAACCAAGCAGAACTCCATGAAGGAGGACCAAAGAAGAACTGATAGAATCACTTTTTATCCTTTATGCTCACATAATCATTTCTGCCTCCGTGTAACTGCTCATGCTGCCACTCTTGCACCTCTGCATGAGAATAACAGCTGCACTCGGAGGTCGCCCCTGCCTGCTCTCAGTGCTCTCAGAGGGGAATGTCCCACAGCCTTGGTGGCATCAGAGGATATTCCACAGCCTCGGCACAATCGACACCGCTGTCTGCCCCCAGAGGGGCAGAAGGGAATGTCTCATGACTCGTATGAACAAAATGTGAACGTCTGTTTACCCTGTAGAAGCTTGTTTAGAACTTAGTATCTTTGAACATCTGCATCACAGCCTCTGGATGCAGATGTTCCCTTGTTGCATCATGATTAAATGTGGAATGAGTTTTCTTATTCATTTCCCATCATGAACTACAGAAAGAGAGACACTAAATAAACCTTCATTGACAGATAATTTAATCTCACTGGGAGCTTATTTAAGATGAATCATAAGTCAGTTATTGACTCTTCTCTTACTTTCTGTCTGAGGGTCCAGGTTCATTTCTAAACTTTAGTGGAGAATCCATGGACCGGTCACTCTTCATAGACAGACAGTCAGATCCTGGAGACTCTGCTCTCTGTCTGTGGTGCTGACCTCTGCAAACACAAACATGTTGTTATTCACATCACATCAATCTCTGAGAAATTCTCTCATTAAAACCATTTAAGAAGCTGTGAACACACAAACTGCTGCAGAGAATCAGAAGCTTTCCTCTGTGGAACAGGCCTCTTAGATCACATTACAGCTTTTCTATCTGACTGACATCAGAGGCCACGTTTCCTCTGCAGGAACCTTCCACAGAGACCAGGAACCTCTGGAGGGTTCTGACCCTCTGAGTTTCTCTGCAGTGACCAGGAACTAATAAAGATATCAGGAGATATTCTTCATCTGTGAGAGTTAATCCATATCATATCCACACCACATACTGTCTGCTGAGGCTGAGGTCAGGGTGTTCTCTGCTAAAATAAACATGTTGTGACTCATATCAGACAGAGACTGCAGACAGAGCGCTAACAGGAAAGGAGGAGGATCACAGAGCTGGTTAACAACAGATGCTGTAATCCTGGACATGTCACTGAGAAGCAGCGTCTCTGCACCCCAGATGTTGAACAGCTGGCTGTGAGTTTCTGTCCATGTTGTCTACTGAGAGAGTTCACCTGAGTTAGCTGCTGACGCTGTGTGTGACATCATCAGCTAAGTTGTTGCTAAGCTACAGAAGCAACAGCCCAACCCACTGATGGAGACCTCTGAAGGTTTCTACCACACCTTCCTCTCTGCTCCACTTCAGCTTTCTACATGTTTGTCAGGTTATTTATGTTTTATTATGTTATCTATAAGAACAGCTGATCTTGGCTAATGATTGATGCTGCAGTGACATCATTTCCCTTCAGGCAACATTTACCACTCCTGTAATACACTCAGCTGTTTCACTGTTTCTGCTCCTGATAATCTCTAATATGGAAAACTGAAGCTGCCTCATTTCAAAATAACATAAATATATATATATATAACATAGAACATGAATATACCAATAAATTCTACTAAATAAAAGGTACAGATCTTTTTACTCTGTTATTAATGTACCGACTGTGAAATAAATTGATATTTCTGCCTTCATACCCTGACATTTAATTTTCTATTTGTTTCACTGATTTAATCCTTTATTCATATATTTATGATATTATCCCTGAATTAATTTGTTCTTTATCTATTCATTTATGCAACAAGTCGATCATGAAAGATCCTGAAATCTCTGTTTCAGGCTTCTTACTTTCTGTCCGAGGGTCCGGGTTCACCACTGAAGTCTGGAACTCTTCCTTTGGACCGGTCACTCTTCATAGACAGACAGTCAGATCCTGGAGACTCTGCTCTCTGTCTGTGGTGCTGACCTCTGCAAACACAAACCAGGAAATATTCTGCACCGTAAAAGTATTTATTTATATCTTTACATGATCAGCTGCTGGTATTCTTTTTCCTTTTTGTCTTCTTCCCTTCCTGCTTTGTCTGCAGCAGCTGCTGCTTTTCAGTGTGATAGATTCATAGATTCTGATCGGTCAGCTGATGCCAACTCCACCTGTTTTACCTGAAGGAGCACATGTAAAACAGTCAGAAAACATTTTGACTTATGGAGTGGATAACTAGCATTGTAGTACCACTTGGTTGTCACACCCAGGGAATGGAGGACGCAGGAGCAGGAGATGTGTTATCCAAAGCTTTTATTGTAGGAGCAGATGTTATTAAGACTCTCCAGAGAAACAAAACAGGCTATATAATTATTATTTATATATATATATATATATATATATATACATATACATATACATATATATATAAATAACATAGAACATGAACATACCAATAAATACTACTAAATAAAGGTACAGATCTTTTTACTCTGTTATTAATGTACCGACTGTGAAATAAATTGATATTTCTGCCTTCATTTAACTTTGTGTTAAAACCCGTTTATTTACCCTGACATTTAATTTTCTATTTGTTTCATTGATTTAATCCTTTATTCATATATTTATGATATTATCCCTGAATTAATTTGTTCTTTATCTATTCATTTATGCAACAAGTCGATCATGAAAGATCCTGAAATCTCTGTTTCAGGCTTCTTACTTTCTGTCCGAGGGTCCGGGTTCACCACTGAAGTCTGGAACTCTTCCTTTGGACCGGTCACTCTTCATAGACAGACAGTCAGATCCTGGAGACTCTGCTCTCTGTCTGTGGTGCTGACCTCTGCAAACACAAACCAGGAAATATTCTGCACCGTAAAAGTATTTATTTATATCTTTACATGATCAGCTGCTGGTATTCTTTTTCCTTTTTGTCTTCTTCCCTTCCTGCTTTGTCTGCAGCAGCTGCTGCTTTTCAGTGTGATAGATTCATAGATTCTGATCGGTCAGCTGATGCCAACTCCACCTGTTTTACCTGAAGGAGCACATGTAAAACAGTCAGAAAACATTTTGACTTGTGGAGTGGATAACTAGCATTGTAGTACCACTTGGTTGTCACACCCAGGGAATGGAGGACGCAGGAGCAGGAGATGTGTTATCCAAAGCTTTTATTGTAGGAGCAGATGTTATTAAGACTCTCCAGAGAGAGAAACAAAACAGGCTATATAATTATTATTTATATATATATATATACATATATATATATATATATATATATATATATATATATATATATAGTTATACACTTCTCCAAAATTAGAGAAGTATATCTATGAAAATTTATCAAGGAAATCAAAATCACTCCATTATGCGGATGAACAAACAAAAGGGTCTATCAAACTTTATCTTTAACTAAAAGTCACTCCTGCTACGGAGGAAAAAAACAAATCACCTCCTAAAAAACGGAGGAACTACACTATGAAAATTTATAAAACAGAAATCACTCCAACTGGGAGGAAAAACAAGAATGCTATAAAAATAAACTTACACTGTTACTTTAACAGGACTAATTTATCAAAAATTATCAAAAAACAAAAAACCTAGTTTGTGCAAGCTTATAATTGGTTTGAAATAACTAAAAATGTGTTCTAGTGTATGCATATTCACCACTAGTAGAGGACTGGACTGTTTTCTATGTCACTTGGACCCCATATTATTTGGAAACCTGTTTTTCTGTGCTGATGACCACAACAGTTTCATTTATGCTACACTACCAGACGATATGAACGGAAATATAACAGTCATAACTAGCTGTTTCACACGACTGCTGACTTTGAGATTTACAGACTTTTTATTATTATTATTATTTTCCTTCATAGGTTTTGTTTTTACTGTAACATGGGCTTACAACATTATTCCAAATGACAATGTCACGCTGTTTTGGGGTAATCTATTCATATGAATGAAAATATAGTAACCAGGTGCTTTTTTCTTTTTCTGTCTCCTTTTTCATTTTAATTTTATTCTACTCTTTTGTTCTTTTTCACATTCTCACGAGTGTGATATATAGTTTGGGTCATTGTACATTGTTTTTTTTTGTGTGTGCCCCCCCCAAGATCCAAGATCCAGAGCCTCCATGACACTCCATGCAGTTTTTGCTGGTATCAGACTCAGGTGTTCTCCGCTGCTTCGTATGGTGCCAATATCGCTGGAACAGGGGATGGGAGCAGCTTCAGGCTCAGGCTCGCTTCTTGTGGATGGTTGAACTAGCATCGCTGTTATGCTAGGCTGTGACAAGCTCGATGATCTCACCGCCCGCAACCGTGAAGCATGTTTTTTGCTAGTCGTATGGCCCCGCAACGCGTGTTCTCTCATACTTGACAGAAATATGACTGTTTTACAAACGCTACATTTAGCTCTGTGGTCATCAATTCGCGATAGCCAGCCTCTGAAATCGTCATTTTCGAGCCAACTTTCTTGGAACCTGCATTTGCCAGTCATGTTTGCCAACTGACGCCGAACCACCACTGCCAGACTTCAGTGGGCTCCAAGATATTGCATTCTAGAATGTTGCACATTACAGCACGAAACCAAACCATCTCTGGTGAAGCGTTGTAGTTATAACCGGTGAGAAACAATGTTATACACCAAACAAAAAAGTAAGCAACAAAATACACTCAAGTTTTGCTTCTACTCAACTGTTAAGAAAATTCCATGATATTCCATGACTGTGCATGCAAAATGGTCAAATTCCATGACTTTCCTAGCCTGGCTGACGCGTCCACATCTCGATGAGATAGTGGTCTGGGAACTAGGTGTGCATTTTCTCGTATTTGAGGCGTGGTTTACGAATGCCTAGAGCCGTTTATTGGGCGCTACGAATGTCTATCAAATGGCGTCTGGTTCTTCCCATGCTGCTTTGCGCGCGATTCATAGCCAATTGTATCACTTATACCAGATGACGTATGTAGAGCGACAGAAATTCGACGAGGAAGAAGAAGAAAAAAAAGTCAAATAAAAGTAAACTTGCGTTCTAAGCTCCTTAAAACACTTTCTAAGGCTGCATCGAACGGTAACGTTGTGTCCGCTGCCATGTTGGATTAACACTCTACAAGCTTCGGTGTCGCGCATAGATGTCGTCATCGTCTTGCTGCCCCCCCCCCGTTCTGTGATTGGTTCCCTAACTCAGGCAAAAATAAGGGCGGTGGTTTCCAGGCTGCCTTTGCAGTGTGAATGAAATCGCGCGCAAAGCAGCATGGGAATTCCCAGGCTATGACTTTCCATGACTGGAAAAACTTTTATGAAATTCCATGATATTCCAGAAATTCCATGACCCGTGGGAACCCTGCAGGTTGTGCGCAGCCATCTTGGTTTGACATCACACTGAGTGCTGTTCTCCCATCTGTTGTCATGGCAGCATGAGACAGCAGCAGGTTAACCTCTTTATCAGGACATTTTGCATGTTTGGACTTAAATGCCGAGTTTGAAAAATCCTAAAATATGGAAATCTTCAAAGAAATCTCTGTTTTAGAAGTTTGTAAACTTATCAACAAGTTCAGTCATGAAACAGCTGCAGACTCACCTGGACCAATCAGGACAGGTGGTTTCAGGCTGTAACGGACGCTGCATGTTGAACCAAGCAGAACTCCATGAAGGAGGACCAAAGAAGAACTGATAGAATAACTTTTTATCCTTTATGCTCACATAATCATTTCTGCCTCCGTGTAACTGCTCATGCTGCCACTCTTGCACCTCTGCATGAGAATAACAGCTGCACTCGGAGGTCGCCCCTGCCTGCTCTCAGTGCTCTCAGAGGGGAATGTCCCACAGCCTTGGTGGCATCAGAGGATATTCCACAGCCTCGGCACAATCCACACCACTGTCTGCCCCCAGAGGGGCAGAAGGGAATGTCTCATGACTCGTATGAACAAAATGTGAACGTCTGTTTACCCTGTAGAAGCTTGTTTAGAACTTAGTATCTTTGAACATCTGCATCACAGCCTCTGGATGCAGATGTTCCCTTGTTGCATCATGATTAAATGTGGAATGAGTTTTCTTATTCATTTCCCATCATGAACTACAGAAAGAGAGACACTAAATAAACCTTCATTGACGGATAATATAATCTCACTGGGAGCTTATTTAAGATGAATCATAAGTCAGTTATTGACTCTTCTCTTACTTTCTGTCTGAGGGTCCAGGTTCATTTCTAAACTTTAGTGGAGAATCCATGGACCGGTCACTCTTCATAGACAGACAGTCAGATCCTGGAGACTCTGCTCTCTGTCTGTGGTGCTGACCTCTGCAAACACAAACATGTTGTTATTCACATCACATCAATCTCTGAGAAATTCTCTCATTAAAACCATTTAAGAAGCTGTGAACACACAAACTGCTGCAGAGAATCAGAAGCTTTCCTCTGTGGAACAGGCCTCTTAGATCACATTACAGCTTTTCTATCTGACTGACATCAGAGGCCACGTTTCCTCTGCAAGAACCTTCCACAGAGACCAGGAACCTCTGGAGGGTTCTGACCCTCTGAGTTTCTCTGCAGTGACCAGGAACTAATAAAGATATCAGGAGATATTCTTCATCTGTGAGAGTTAATCCATATCATATCCACACCACATACTGTCTGCTGAGGCTGAGGTCAGGGTGTTCTCTGCTAAAATAAACATGTTGTGACTGATATCAGACAGAGACTGCAGACAGAGCGGTAACAGGAAAGCAGGAGGATCACAGAGCTGGTTAACAACAGATGCTGTAATCCTGGACATGTCACTGAGAAGCAGCGTCTCTGCACCCCAGATGTTGAACAGCTGGCTGTGAGTTTCTGTCCATGTTGTCTACTGAGAGAGTTCACCTGAGTTAGCTGCTGACGCTGTGTGTGACATCATCAGTTACGTTGTTGCTAAGCTACAGAAGCAACAGCCCAACCCACTGATGGAGACCTCTGAAGGTTTCTACCACACCTTCCTCTCTGCTCCACTTCAGCTTTCTACATGTTTGTCAGATTATTTATGTTTTATTATGTTATCTATAAGAACAGCTGATCCTGGCTAATGATTGATGCTGCAGTGACATCATTTCCCTTCAGGCAACATTTACCACTCCTGTAATACACTCAGCTGTTTCACTGTTTCTGCTCCTGATAATCTCTAATATGGAGAACTGAAGCTGCCTCATTTCAAAATAATATATATATAAAAAAAAATAAAAGGTACAGATCTTTTTACTCTGTTATTAATGTACCGACTGTAAAATAAATTGATATTTCTGTCTTCATTTAACTTTGTGTTAAAACCTGTTTCTTCACCCTGACATTTAATTTTCTATTTGTTTCATTGATTTAATCCTTTATTCATATATTTATGATATTATCCCTGGATTCAATATAAACACAAGAAACTTGTGCTAAAGAAAATAAAAAATAAAATAAATAAAGGACCAGACTCAGTGAATAATTCCCTACACTCCCTATTATATAGATCAGTGAGCAGTGCTGACCAACATATCATTGCGGTCATCAGGTGGGAACCTCCTTTCATCAGTGTTTCGTCTAGTTGGGCCCACGACACCTCCAGGAGGCTAGACAATGACCACTGGCGTCCCAGAGTCACCCCCCTGATGCCAGCCAACACTGCCCCTCACACCACAACCACCATAATCTACCTCAGCCTCTCACCAACTGCACACCAATCACAGCGGGGTGGGGATACAAACCCTGGTTCGGGTAGGGGAAGAAATAAAAGAGGTAAGAAAAGCAGGAATGGGATTCAAACCCTGGTTCGGGTAGGGGGTAATGCAAATATAGAGGGTGCCAGAGGTGGAGGAAGGACAAGACACACTAGCAGATTCAGCAGACAAACTCACCTGAACAGTTCTACAATCACTAAAAAATGCCAGCAAAAACAAAGCCATACAACTCACTCCAAGCCAACTCACCCAAAAATGGCCGCCTGGTTTCAAAAGGATCACATGTGCCAAACCCTCCACTTAAATAGCTTGAACTTCTTCTTTGCTTTTTCAAAAGTCTGTTTACCCTAAGTGCCCCCCCTGCTGGGCCCCCAGCTGCTATTGCTTCTTCTAATCCAAATCCACTGGCTGGATTTTACTGCTTTATCTGACATTTCCTGCACTATTTTCCTCACACTCTGTCCACTTACACCCAGCTCCCTCAACAATGAGACAGCAGACTTTGCAACAAATCCTCTACATCCTACTTCCACTGGACAGATTCTAACTTTCCATCCTCGCTGCTCTGCTTCTGCCCCCAACTCCACATACCTAAGCTTTCCCCTTTCATATGCTTCTGCTACCAATTCCTCCCAAGGAACAGTCAGCTCTATGAAATAGACTCTCATTCTACTCCTAGACCACAAAACTATATCAGGCCTTAGGTTTGTAGAGGCTATCTCCTGGGAAACAACAAGCTTATTTCCTAAATCTACCTGCATCTCCCAATCACAAGCATCCTCCAAGCTGCCGTGCCTCCTTATCGTCTTATTAACTTTCTCCCCCTCTTGAACAAACTGAATTGCAACTCTCTTCACCTTGGACCCTCCTAAGTTTACCTGCCTTCGTTTATCTTCAATACCTGCAGCTAAGCTTCTTAATACTTGGTCATGTCGCCATGTATACCGGCCTTGTGACAGACTAACCTTACAACCTGACAAAATATGCTTTAGAGTTGCAGTACCTGAACATAACGAACATAACGGGTCTCCATTTACCCAGAGTTTTAGGTTCTGGGGAGTTGGCAATACATCATATGTTGCCCCTATCAAAAATCTAATACTCCTTTCCTCCATACTCCACAGTTCTTTCCAACTAAGCTTTTTCTTCTCTACACCTTCCCAATTCAACCACCGTCCGTGCTTAGCCTGAGCCACTGCCTTTGCACCCCTTAACATTTCCTCCTGTCTACGAATCTGCTCAACAACTAGCTTTCTCTTCTCCTTTGGACCTGCTCTACTCCACACCGGTTTGCCTGGGCCAAGCCCCAAGCCTCCCCGCCCTATTTGCACATTACCCACAATCTCTGTATGTCTAAGAGTTGCTTCTGCCTCCTGAGCTGCCATTCTTGGTTTCCACTTCCTCCCCTTGGTTGGGTTTGGAACCACCTTACTAACTACCACATTTTTACTCCCAGCTAACAGGAGCTCTGTCCTAACTTTAGTACATTTAAACTCCTCTACTAGACTAGATACTGCTACCTGAATTAATTTTTTCTTTATCTATTCATTCATGCAACAAGTCGATCATGAAAGATCCTGAAATCTCTGTTTCAGGTCTCTTACTTTCTGTCCGAGGGTCCGGGTTCACCACTGAAGTCTGGATCTCCTCCTTTGGACCGGTCACTATTCATAGACAGACAGTCAGATCCTGGAGACTCTGCTCTCTGTCTGTGGTGCTGACCTCTGCAAACACAAACCAGGAAATATTCTACACCCAAAAAGTATTTATTTATATCTTTACATGATCAGCTGCTGGTATTCTTTTTCCTTTTTGTCTTCTTCCCTTCCTGCTTTGTCTGCAGCAGTTGCTGCTTTTCAGTGTGATAGATTCATAGATTCTGATGTCAGCTGATGCCAACTCCACCTGTTTTACCTGAAGGAGCACATGTAAAACAGTCAGAAAACATTTTGACTTATGGAGTGGATAACTAGCATTGTAGTACCACTTGGTTGTCACACCCAGGGAATGGAGGACGCAAGAGCAGGAGATGTTATATCCAAAGCTTTTATTGTGGGAGCAGATGTTATCAAGACTCTCCAGAGAGAGAAACAAAACAGGCTATATAATGATTATATATATATATATATATATATATATATATATATATATATATATATATATAGTTGTACACTTCTCCAAAATTAGAGAAGTATATCTATGAAAATTTATCAAGGAAATCAAAACTACTCCATTATGCGGATGAACAAACAAAAGGGTCTATCAAACTTTATCTTTCACTAAAAGTCACTCCTGCGACGGAGGAAAAAAACAAATCACCTCTTCTAAAAAACGGAGGAACTACACTATGAAAATTTACAAAACAGAAATCACTCCAACTGGGAGGAAAAACAAGAATGCTATAAAAATAAAAACTTACACTGTTACTTTAACAGGACTAATTTATCAAACATCAAAAAAACAAAAAACCTCTCTTGAAGAGGAATAATACCAAAAGGCAATAATTGAAAACGTGGCTGTGGTCAGGCTTGGAACAAAGGCGAGAGTGATGCACATCAATCGGACAGATACGACACACTGGCACAAGACGGGGGGAGACGCAGACTCTTATGCACACAGGGATAATAGGGAACAGGTGGAATCATTCACACGACAATCAGACGGAGCACGAGAGGAGAGTTAACCTTTCAAAATAAAACAGGAAATGATGAGACAAAAACCCACTTGACCTCACTGCGGTGTGACATTGGTCAGATATCCATGGTTTGGGTTAGTTAACCAGATCACTTAAGCTGGGCATACACTGTGCGATTTTTGGCCCGATGTCGACAAGATTTTCACTCGTGCGACTATTTTGGAGATGGGGCCGAGTTTTGGCTCAATCGTGCGTCTCGCATCGTGTAGTATACATGGGGTAACGACAAACGATTAAGCCCTCCCGACCACCTCCCGATCGATCGGATGAAAATCAAACTTGTCTGAAATCCTGGTCGCCCCTCGTGAGGCTCTCACACAGTTGAAGCAGTTGCACGAGCCAATTTACCTCATCCTGTCACACTACGCATGCACGAACATAGGTACGGAAGAGAAAATTGTCAACAGAAGAAGAAGAAGACATGGCAGCGACCGGCGACCGGCGACCGAGTCCGACGTGTCGTGTATTGTGAGCAGCCAGATCGCATCAGACCATCGGGTCGTACAGTGTGAGCTGTGACGTTTTAACGATTCACTCGTACAGTATGAGCGGCAGCTGAATACCGCGATTGAAAAAAAATCGCACAGTGTATGCCCAGCTTTAGACAGATAAACTGGATATATTGATCCTGCTTCATAGAACCCTGAGCTGCTGCCTATCTTGGTCAAGACATTTTAAACGAGAGAAAGGATTTCCTTTTTAAATGACGGCTAAAAACATGTTTGTTACTTCCTGTTTAACATCATGTTCTGTACCTGCAGGAGATTGTTGCTGTGTATGTAGCTCAGAAGAATCCGTTTTTAAAAACATTTTAACACACTTTTAGCCTGGGCCACCAAACTCAGACGAGATTAAAACAGCATTTATTCAGTCTGCAGCAGTGAGTGTTACAGCCTCTGACCTCCACCTCTGTGTGTTTTGTTGACTGTTGCCACCTGATCAGGAGTCTGAACCATGAAGCATGTCTCCATGATCTCATCCTACCTGACAGATCGCTTCTACCAGGTCACACTGAGAGGGTCTGTGTCGAAGCCACGTAGGCTCACCACTGGGGTTCCCCAAGGTTCGGTCCTGGGTCCTCTTCTTTTCACCCTCTACACATCATCTCTTGGTTCTGTCATCCACTCCCATTACTTTTCCTACCACTGCTATGCAGACGACACCCAGCTGATTCTGTCTTTTCCCCCTTCTGACACCCAAGTGGAAGCACGCATTGCTGCGTGCCTGGCAGACATCTCGGGGTGGATGTCGATGCACCACCTTAAGCTCAACCTGGACAAGACTGAGCTGGTGTTTCTCCCGGGGAAGGGCTGCCCATTCAGAGACCTGGCCATCACCATGGATGACTCTGTGGTGACATCAACCCGGACCGCGAAGAATCTGGGTGTGACCCTGGACGACCCACTGTCGTTCTCGCCAAACATCGCATCAGTGACCCGTTCCTGCCGATTCCTCCTCTACAACATCCGGAGGATTTGCCCCTTCCTCACCGACAAGGCAGCACAGGTGCTCATCCAGGCTCTTGTCATCTCCCGCCTGGACTACTGCAACTCCCTCCTTGCTGGCGCCCCGGCTTCTGCCATGAGACCTCTGGAGCTGGTTCAGAAAGCTGCTGCTCGTCTGGTGTTCAACCTCCCCAAGTTCTCCCACACCACTCCCCTTCTCCGCTCTCTACACTGGCTCCCTGTAGCTGCTCGCATCCAGTTTCAGACTCTGGTGCTGGCCTACAGGGCAATGGAAGGAACAGCTCCTTCATACCTCCAGGCTGTGGTCCAGCCCTACACCCCCGCCCGACCACTTCGCTCTGCGGCCACCAGGCGCCTGGCTGCCCCGTCACTCAGGGGTCCCTGCACACGATCGACACGGTCACGGCTTTTCTCTGTTCTGGCACCCCGATGGTGGAACGATCTCCCGACTGATATCAGGACAGCTGAGTCGCTGCCCATCTTTCGCTGCAGGCTGAAAACCCACCTCTTCAGGAAACACTACCCTGCTCCGTCCTAGTTCCTTACGCACTTATTGTTTCCTCCACCACTGGCACCCTCTATATTTTCATTACCCCATACCCGAACCAGGGTTTGAATCCCATTCCTGCTTTTCTTACCTCTTTTATTTCTTCCCCTACCCGAACCAGGGTTTGCATCCCCACCCCGCTGTGACTGGATGCAGGTCATCAACTCCGTTATTCTATTCATTCATTCATTACGGTCATTTTGCAGACGCTAACCAAAGCGACTTACAATAAGTGCGTTCAACATCGGAAGGCAAAAGAACTTCAGGTCACAAGAACTCATAAGTGCATTTCCTTCCAATACCAAACAGCTAAGAGCAAAACTAGTGCTAGAGTAAGTGCGATAAGTCAGGTACCTCAGCCTCTCACCAACTGCACACCAGACGCTGCTCAGACTGATCTGATTGGTAGTTAATCTAAATAACCAAATTATACCCCGAATATGTTCAACCTGCTTCATACCCTGTTTGGGTTGCCTGTATACGTTACCATGGTGATATATCCAGATAATAAGCTGACCCCCTTCATCAGCAGCTCTCTTACTTTGTGTCTGATGGTCCATCACTGAGTTCTGGAGGTTTGGATGGGTCCCTGTTGGTAGACAGACCGCTGGATGCTGCAGACTCTGCTCTGTCCTCCTCTTCCTCCCCACAAACTCTCGTCTTCTGGGCTTCAGCCATTCTGAGAGAAGAAAAGAATGAAGACCAACACGACTGTTTAAGTCTCACAGCCAAACAGAAACAAGTTCTTAACCTCCTGCTTTTCCTTCTGTTCCCAACCCAGTCCCACAGAAAAACGTGTAATAGCTACGTTGGTCCACAAGGGAAAACGTGGTATTGTCACAATTTGGCCCCCAAAATATGTGACAATAGCACGTTTTATTTTGGCCCATTCATTTACATTGCTTCGCAACCAGGTCACGTGACTATCAAGTTTTCCTCAGCTAAAAAAGGAAAATGACCGACTGTCAAACTTTTTTCTGTGAAAAACAACATTTTAAGAAAGCATCTGCATTTGTATGCATTTCGTTAGCATTTCTAGCGAAAACTATGCATAATATTTTCAGAATCTTTGTTCAGAGAATGTAGACGATCTTTCGTTTATTAGTTTCGCCGAAGATTTTGGATATATTCAGGGTATATTTTGATCTCCTTGAAAAAACGTAAGAATAACACGTTTTGTACCGTTGTTAAGGTGGTTGCTATGGACGCTGCTATCTCAACGTCACCGACCTGCGCCGACATTACCCGTACTCAAAGTTGGGTTTGGAACTGGGTCAAAATAGGTAAGCAAACTGTGATGACTTTTACCTTGATATTTTAGCTCGGGTGTAGGCCGATGTACTTTGTCTGCCGTTAGGTGTGATGAAAACAAAAGAATGCCACTTTGCAGAAGCCTGTGCTAGGCAGTTTATGGAGGTCGCTAATCTGTGGGGGATAGTTGACAAAATCTGCTCTGTTGGAACAGGCAGCGCTCCTAATATGGTGGCCGCAGGGAGGATACTGCCCTTCGAGCATCTGCCGTGTGTTGCACATGTTGTACAGAGAGCGATTGTAATGTCACTGCGAGAAGGGGTTTTTGATGCTGCACTTGCCAAGTGTCAACAAATGGTGGGACATATCAAACACAGTCCGGCCAACGCAGATGAGCTGAAAGTCCAGCAAACCTCCCTTGGGCAAGTTCAGGAGCCGCTCGTGCAAGATGTTCCAACACGGTGGAATTCCACCCTTGAGATGATCAAGCGCGTGTGGCGCAACAGAGACGCACTGCACACAACGCAACAGCAGCACCACCTGGCCCTCCCAACAAGTGCTGAATATGAGAAGTTGGCGAAGCTAGAGAAACTGCTGGAGCCATGCATGTGAATAAGCTGGTCTGCCCTAATGCTGCGTGTACACCAAGAGCGACCTCGCTGGAGAAGCTTCGCTTGAGAATTTGCTTTGGTAGCTTTGGTAGCTTTGGTAGCTCGTGACGTCACATTTAGAATGTTAAATTCTTAAAGGCCCCGCGGCTGTGCAGCACCCCCACGGAAAAGAACATGAGGAAAGTGAGGGCAGGGACACGAGTAAACGTGTTGTTATTTACAATTTGTTATTCAAGATATACATCACGTTACAAATGATGTAAAACTACATTAGGTACACCTGAGAAGAGCAGGAATAGCAGAGGCAGCTGTGAAAAAGAAACTAAATTCGAAATAAAATCCGAAATAAATCAGAAATCAAACTTAATTGCAGTGAGAAAGGTATGCGTGGGGTTACTACACTATTGTATTGAAGCACTCGACACGGCAATTGCAACAGTCTCAGGATTAAATGACTATTGTTTGGATAGGAACCAAAGTTTACACATCTGTTTCCGCGAACCCCGCGGATTGCCGGACCCCTGAATGAGCCATTTTAATCTAGATTAATTTCAAGATTTCAGTGAGATTAATCTAGATTAAAAAAATTAATCTATGCCCACCACTAATATATTTATATATACTGTATATATATAATTTTTTGATCATAAATAATACTATAAGTATATCTATGCACCCTATTTGACTGTTATCAGTCTATTCAATAGACGTTATCAGCACACATCAGTCCTGCTGCGTTTTTTTTTTTTTTTTTTTTTTTTTTTTTTTTTTAAATCAGGTTGCCAGATCTCGTCTTTTATGTTTGTCACACCAGGGAAGTTATGTTTCATGTTTTATGTTTTAGGTCACGTTTTGGTTTTCAGTCCATGTTTAGTTTTTAGTTTTGTCATGTCTTAGGCTGTGTTCGAAACCGCCTACTTCTCCTACTATTCCTACTAGTCATACTTTTTTAAGTTCCCGGATGTACACTAGATGCATATTAGATTCGCCGAAATGTTGAGTATTCATCATGAGGTTACTTGTCACACTCAAACTACCCAAGATGCAACGTAATGTGACGTCGCCCATCGCCATTTGAACGGTCAAATTCCGTTAACGGGACGAGAGCAGTCAAAACGGTATAACCGGAAGTGCGTTGCTCACTGCGGCTAGTTTTAGTAGCGCCGAATTGTAAATAGCCGGTATTTTGTCAGATTTTCAACACCTTGGGGGTCTAAATGACTACTTTCTCGCCTGAAAATGTTTCAAATGTTGCTAAAGTTATATATTTACAGAGCACCATGCACGTTTTGACTGCACAGGCACTAGAGAGAGAGGGGTGTGGGGAGAGGTGTGAAACCTGTGCGTATCTGTCCAAAGCGATGCTCTGTTCAACGAGCGTTCAGGGCGACTGCTTGTCAGAGGGCGAGCTGATTGGTTCAGTCAGCAAAATAAGCCAATACAGCAGAATATACTAAAGTGTATCCATGTCTAGTGAAGGTGAAGAATGATGACACCGTGGCGAGGTGCACTGTATGCAGCAGTGACTTCAGTATTGCCCACGGCAGACTTAATGACTGTAAAAGACATGTGGAGGTAGTTGAACGCGCCATCATCTGCATTTTATTTCTGTAGGTTAAATGCTGTTATAAAATAAAGCAAAACGTATCAAAGACTTATTTAAAGTATCAATACACATTTAGTTACTAAATTGTGTAGGCTTATATCTAACTAGCCAGCTACAGTATCTAACTATCTATATCCAGCCTGTCTAAGCCTTTTAAAAAATCTTCAATTCACTATGTTGATAAATAGGCAAAATAAATTAAGCGTAAATTAATTAAAGAAAATATTTAGAAATGATAGGCCTAATTATCTGTTTTATTCTTTAGGGACCGCACCATATTAGGGAGGCTAAGCGCAGGGAAGGCTGCTCCCATATAGCTCAGTTATTTTCTGCAGAAAAGCAAAGTCTCACTGAGAAGGTCACTGCAGCAGAGGTGTATTTCACATCATTTGTTGTCAAACACAATGTGCCATTCAATGTCTGTAGGCACACTGGCAAGATGTTCAGGAAGATGTTTCCAGATTCAGACATAGCTAAACATTCTGCCTGCTCCTCCACCAAAGCAACAGCCATAATGAATTTGGCCCTGGAACCTGAATGTTCAGAGGATATGTACAAACTACTTCGCACAGAAAAAAAGCCATACAGCATTTTGGTTGATGAAAGCATAACATCATGTGTGAGAAGGAATGTGCTATTTTAGCCAGGTACTACAGTGAAGCACAGGATAAGGTGGCAGTTGGATTTATTGATATGCCAGTATGCAATGATGCCAAAGCTGAAAATATATTCAACTGCATTGCATCATCCATGGAAGAGAAGGGCATTGAATGGTCCAACTGCACAGGATTCAACAGTGACAATTGCAATGTCATGAGTGGCAAAATCAACTCTGTCTTGTCCAGAGTGAAAGCACAGGCCCCTCACATATACAGTGCTGGCTGTCCTAGTCACCTGGTTAACATATGTGCCAAAACTGCTGCAAAAGAGCTGTCAATGTCACCCGAAGAATTGATCAGTGGCATTTACTACTACTTTGAGAAAAGTTCAAAAAGAAGAGAGGAACTGAAAGAGTTTCAGGAGTTCTGTAATGTAGCCCAACAGAGAGTACAGAAGCACTGCCCTACACGATGGCTTTCTTTGGTGAAAAGCTCGGACCATCTGCTAAACCAGTGGCCCGATTTTAGTTCTGACTTTGAATCCCACAGTGAAAATCAGAAGTCCCGTGATATATGAGAAGAGGCTGACAGACCCCATGATGAAAATCGATACTTGCTTTCTCCACAATGCCACACAGTCTTTTGATAAATTTAATTGGATTTTTCAAAACAAGGCACCCATTCTCTTCAAATGAAATGACAGCGTTGAAGAGCTCCTGCATGATATCGGAAGCAGATTCATAGTGCCAAAGGTGATGAGAGAGCAGAATGTGCAGGAGATAGATGTGAGCAACCCTGCACTTGACTTGGATTTATATGCTGTCATTTTAACTACATTCTTTAGAATGAAAATTGAATGAATCTTATCATTAAGAGCTTATGTGTTTACTTATTTCATAGAATCCTGGAACAATATGAGGAAAATAAATAAATAAATAATGGTTAAGGTGTAATATTAACTGATTGGCAAATTATGCAAAAAATAACTAAAAATTATTACAATAAATTATGCTACCTAGACAAATATACCTCAGTCCTAAGGACTTTTATGGTACTTAAGGACATAACGGGGGGAAATTGCAGAGTCACTTTGGTTATTTGGCAGACCAAATAACCAAAGTGACTCTGCGTTCAATGGCGATTTTAGGTGGTGGCCAAGGGTGGCCAGGGCCACCACTGAAATGTCATTGGTCACCCCGATGGCCACCCTAGAGGTAAATTTTTTTGTTTGTTTGTTTTTTTACAGTTTTGCACATATCACACACACATCACACACAAGGTGGACAGCGCTTGTCCACAAGACAGGGGAAAACAACAACCAAAAAAAAAAAAAAAAAAACAAAGGGGAAAAAAGAAAATACATAAAAAAAAGTTCCTACCTAATAGATCTGATAGGTAATTGATCAAGTTCGTTCGTCAACACAACAAACAAGAGAAACGCTGTCAGTCAATGGTGATGGCTGGCTGACGGATCTGGGGTCAGTTTTACATTTTAAACTAACAATAATGGACTGATGCTGCAGAGAGCTGATTTCTGATCAGTTTTTCGAGTGACCATGCAGGTCTGGGCGGCTATGGCTTATTTTGTTCAACATCTGGCAACCCTGCTCAGTAGAGCCAACGCGAGATGAACACTGCCTGTCACCTGCAGCTCCCGCGAAACAGGATCAGAGAGCCCGCATCCATTAACTGGATTTATCGGATTCATACAATAAGGTATGGTAATATAATGATTTATGTCGTAATTTGCTCTGAGTGTGTAGGGGAACTTTATTCAGCAAACTTTATAAGAGGAACAGCTAAAAGACGAGGGCACAAGACGAGAGGAGGGTTTTAGCTAAAACCGCAGCCTGCAAACCAGTTAGCCAGTTTCTTTTTTGTTGTTGCTAACAGGATAAATTGAATATGAAACCGTTCAGGACAGGAGCAGCATACGTTTCTTGAAAGTTGGGTACTTTCATGAGTAGGATACAGACAGCAGTAGGCTAGCAGTGAGTTCATTGATTGACTGGTTGCATTATTGAATGATTGAATTACATTTCATCCAGGGATATTAAGAGAATATGAAGAGAGGAAAAGATATTCAGAGCTTCTTTCTAAAAAGAAGAAAAGAGTCAGAGTCAGCGACAGCTTCTACCAGCAGCCCACACAAGGCAGCAGCCTAGTGATGGTGATGATGAGCAGTCCACTCCCTCAATACAAGATGGTAGGTTATGTATGGAAAGTTTGAATTACAGTTACATCTGTCTGAAGTACTACTACTACACACAATTTAAAAAGCTGACAAATGTTAAGATAGAAGAAGATGAGTAAGATTTGTATGCATGTGTGTGAGCACGTGTCTGTCTGTCTGTTATTTTAAACCATCCTTGTATTCCCACAGTTGACCAGCCACACTTGGAGGAGGAGGAGACTGACTGTGAACCAGTATTGTCTGGAACTCCACCTACTAAGCATGGTATGTCAGGTTCAGATGTCATTCATGAACATGTTACTTAAAGTTGTTGTGTACTCTCTCATACTGAGTTATTTTACGAAAATTGTTTATGATATTTATATGTGAATATATAGCATTTAACCGGATTACACCGCACTCTTGATGTGCCAAACATAAACAAAAACTGTGAAATGTATTGAACAAGGTCAGCAGACTGAAAGCTTGGCGAATTAAAATAACACAACAAGGATTTAAGTTAAGTGTGCAGACATTTTTCTTTCATTTTTGTGGATACATAGAAAACGCCAGACCAAAACATAGAAACTCTCAAGACAATATGAAGGACAATATGTGACACTAATCTGTCCACATTCAGTCTATGTATGTAATGGTTATTGTTTTCACTGCTTCAGGTACTAGCATGTCAATAGGTGACACTGATGACCGAGAGCTTGTTGTTCATGCTGCTCCACCTGGACCTCACGGTATGTTGTGACATTTTATCTTTTTAGTTCACACAGAATTATGATTTCCCTCTATTTTAAGCAACATTGAAACATGGAACACATATTCACTTTGCAAATTGTCATTTTAAATAAAACCTTGTAAAAACTGACTTATGATTCTTTATATTTTACAGACATTTCACAGTCCAGAGCAGTCTCTCTCTCTCTCTCTGTGTGTGTGTGTGTGTGTGTGTGTGTGTGTGTGTGTGTGTGTGTGTGTGTGTAATTCCCTGATTCCATGGCCACCTCAGACTATTTTTGTGCCACATCTTGGCCACCCTAGTAAAAATTGTCTGGATATGCCACTGTCTGCGTTGTGTTTATTGAAGGAAGACAAGGAGTTTCTGGACGATTGGACATTTTATTTCCTGCGTGGGAACATAACAGGTTTGCATCAGTGCAATCGGTTCAGCTTCGCACAGCACACTCTGATGCAGCTTTCACAGACTGGAGATTGCACTACCTAAAAAAAAATGTCAGGAGCCGCCACTGGGAACAACTACACCTGGAGGTGCTGCCGGATTATACCACAGATTCTATAATAGTTATAATTCGTTATAGTGGCTGTGATTATACCTCAACCGATTAGCAGCTCCCTGAAATGAGTTTTTGGAACTTGGGATGTCTGAACTTTACATTTACCAAACATGGAGGAAAATAAGATCTAAATAAGACAAGCAGCGCGTGTTAGGCCTGGTCACAGCGCAGCGCGCGCGCTCCACCGGGGTGCGCGCAGTTTCAACAAAAACTATTAATGTTTAAAGTGTTGAATACCACATGTTTATCTGTGTGGGAGGAAACACGAGAGATGAGGAGATTTCAACCTGCCATTAAAGATAAAAAGTGTGTTTGTATGGAGATAAATGTTCAGTTATCTGAGCGGAAATGTAACATTAAGGAGTGTCCTCTGTTCAAAGTCTCACCGAGACGGAAGTAACTTCCTCACAGAAACTCCACAGTTCAATAAAAGTAGTTTGTGTGGAAGATGAACCGAACCGAGTTCCGCCTGTAAACGCACTCAGACTCTGGAGGGATAGAAGAAGAATGTTGTTCACTCACCCTGATGCTGACTTCAGGTTTCACCCTGCTGCTGTTAACCCAAAATGGAGCCTGAACACTTTAGTTTAATTTCTCCTGCCGAGCATTTACAGGAAATCACGTGGGCCGCGTGTACTGTATGTACCTGGATTTTCTGTTTTAATTGTCAACTGCATTCATTTAAGTGTGTTAAAGTCCCTCAGTTTTCAGTTTGATTCTCCTTTACATCATATTGATCCTTATTCCTTTAAAATGATTTATTTATTCATCTTATTTTGACCTCGTCATGCATTTTTCAAACAGATTTCATTCATAGATGTATTTACTTCAGTTATTTCCCATTTCTCCCCGTAGTTATTGTCCCAATAACAGCCCATTATAAATAGATCAGTATAATACAAGGGAACATTATGCAGAAATAAATACAGGAAAAAACTAATTAACACAGAAATAAATTCTATACATTCCAATTGAAATAACCAATACAATTTAAATCTCAATTAAATGAACAATTAAATGAATGCGGTTTCAAATTAAAGCAAAAAATATATATATATATATTTCACATTCTCCACATTAACTGATTATTTATTTGCATCGACAGGAAGAGCACAAACTTTCTCTTTTTTAGTCGGGGGAAGAAAAAAATCTAAAAGTATAAATGTACAAAGAGTATAGAAGCATCATGTATAAAAATTGCATCGCTGTAAAGAAAAACATATTAATTCAATAAGTTTTTACAGTCTTGGGAATTTCTACACCATTGATGTCGGTGCTGTATTGATATAGTCGTTTAAAAAAAAGTAGAAAAAAAAGGTTTTCTGTCAGTCAATTTCCTTTCTGTGGATATGAAATTTACCTAAAAATAAAACAATTTTTGATGGATATATTTTGTGTTTAATTTTGAAAGACACTTCCTTGATCTTATTGTTTAGACAGAATTTATTCCTGATCAACCACATTTTTTCCATTCCACATCTCTATAAAGAGATTTCCCAAAAACAATGAACTGATCAAAGTATCCAAAGGCATATTATGGCGCTGTTGTATTTAACTAAAATACAGTGTAAAGTTCTGTTGCTTCTTGAAGAAGCACGGGAATCAGTTCAAGTGAAGAAGATAAGAGGTTATCAGTAAAAGGAAGTGAAAAAGACACTTTAGGCACATTTATTCAGTTAAAAGCAGCTCGGGAATATCATGGATACTCAGTTCACTTCTCTGGATTAAATACTGTTTCTGGAGGTTTCTTCAGGATGGAGCTCAGAGGTTGAAGTGAATCTAAAATCCGTGTTTTGTGTGTTTGTGTTCAGCTGTGACTCTGATGATGAGGAAGAGGAGGAGAGGAGAGGAGAGGGCTTTCTGCCTCTATTTGGAGGCTCACGGTTTGATAACTTCTCCATCAAAGCTCTAACCTGACTCAGTGGCTCCGCCATGTGGCAGAAAGGTGTTACTGCAGCCAAAGTTTCACGTTCACATAAAACATCTGGCTGAGTCGTAAAAAAGGGAACCGAAATAAAGTCAGCAAAAGTTGCGTTGTTCTCCTTTAGTTCTGTTTGGAGGTTCAGTGTCTTTATTTTGATGGAATTTAAGTTGACAGCAGCACAGAGAAAATAACCATCACGACCAGTAGCAGAGCTAACTGCTAACTAGCTGCAGTTAAAATGCTAGCAGAAGTTAATGTCCTGTTTACGGGCTGTTTTTGAAGATGAAATGATCACAATAATCCCTCAACCTGCTCGTAGAAAGTTGCTAAATACGGGGCTTTTCAGCAGGTGGAAACAGGAAGTGTTATTAGCTAACTAGCAGCAGTTAGCATGCGAGCAGAAGTTTCCGTGCTGTTTTAAGGTGAAGGAAACTTTTTTTATTCATAACTTTATTGCTCCATTTAACATTTACATACACTGGTAAACATGGCAGTTTCAACTGTCAGTGCACAAAAAACAGCTTCAGAGCGAACATATGGAAGATTTCAAATAAAATGTTCACTAAAATATGAGTAATAACAATAAAATAGAAACAAAATGATTAAGGCAGTATTACAAAGTACAAGGGGAATACAGGATTGATTCAGTTTTCTAGTTTGTTGGGGGATTACTCATAACATTATAGAATTTCTGGGCTTTGGATTCATTGACAAATTTGAAAGATTTTAAGTACAAATCAAATAAATTTTTAAAGGAAACAAAATTGGGGGGACATTTCTGTGTTCTGTTTTTGTGTATAAAAATTTAGCAAGACATAAAACAACATTGATACAGAGTTCATCTTCTTTGTTTTTTAATATTAAGCCAAATATTATCTTTCGAGAAAGGAGTTGAGAGAGGTGGGAATCTATGTTTCAACCATTCATTTACAAGTAACCAGAACCCTTGAACGGCATCACAGGAAAGAAATACATGCTCAGTATCCTCAATGTTGTTTTCACAGAGTGAGCAGTTGTTATCCTCAATGTTAAAGCGTAGTCGAAGTAACTCTTTGGAGGGGTATATATTATTCAGAATTTTGAAGTGGGTTTCTTTGGCCTTTGGAGGTATAGGGCATTTTATATACATAGACCTCAATTTAGTAAATGTTCTTGTCAAATTTATGTAATATATTATTTTTATTTTGCTGTTGTTGATCTTTTTGTTAGATCTAGCTGTGTCTGATCACTTCTGCATTTCCAACGGTGAGAGCAAATCTGTATAGTTGTATAGCCACCAGGGTCTATTTAAAAAAGCAACTTTATTAACAATTATACACATAACAAAACTGTTAAGCCAGGGGGAGAAAATAATATATAAAAATATAAATGTACAAAGAGTATAGAAACATCATGCATCGCTGTAAAGATCCTCTCAACGCGCACCAGCAGACTGAGGAACAGTTTTTTCCCACAGGCTGTCAGACTTTTAAACAACAGTGAAAACTGATATGCTTGCCTATGTTTATTTATTTATTGTTTTAAGTGTTTTAGGTTTCAGGTTGTTTTTATCATGTTTTATTTGTTTTTAGTATATCGGAGCTTCCAAGCGCAAAGTTTTTCACATGTATGTACCCACAGTGCATCTAAGTGGCGAAATAAAGTGAATCTGAAAAAAATATATATATTAATTAAATAAATTCTTTTCCAAAATAAAGTTTGTTTTTAAAGCCTTGGGCATTTCTAGACCATTGATGTCGGTGTTGTATTGATATAGTTCTTTCAAAATCCATTTTTTTTTGCTTTGCTGTCAGTCCATTTGCTTTTTGTGGATATGAAATTTACCTAAAAATAAAACAAGTTGTATGAAAGAATTAAATCCTTTTCCATTTGGTTATTTTCAAAGTAAAGAAAAAAATGTCCTTTTCATGCAAATGTACTGAATGTCCAGTTTTTCTTTTCAATAAAATTTTGTACATTCAACCAAAACATTTGACAATATAAACGGTGAAAAAATAAATGTGCAATAGATTCATCATACAAGCCACAGAAACTACAAGAGTACTCAATATCAAGTTTAAATCTTTCTAAGGTTTTTTTGCTGGATATATTTTGTGTTTAATTTTGAAAGACACTTCCTTGATCTTATTGTTTCGACAGAATTTATTCCTGATCAACCACATTTTTTCCATTCCACATCTCTATAAAGAGTTTACGTGTTATTTAAAGCACCAAACTCATTCATTTACAAAAACCTAACTGATACAGTCCAAGGTAGATCAGCGACTCCTGTATTCTATGATTTAAGATCCTTGTTTCTCTTTTTGTTTGCTTTTTTAAATAGACCCTGGTGGCTATACAACTATACAGATTTGCTCTCACTGTTGGAAATGCAGAAGTGATCAGACACAGCTAGATCTAACAAAAAGATCAACAACAACAGGAAGGCTCTTACAATCAGATCTTTTGTGTTACCTCAAGTGTGAGTTGCACTTACTAGTTGTTA
The DNA here is from genome assembly GCF_027942865.1 of Odontesthes bonariensis. Lineage (NCBI taxonomy): Eukaryota > Metazoa > Chordata > Actinopteri > Atheriniformes > Atherinopsidae > Odontesthes > Odontesthes bonariensis. Next base: position 3,467,830 of record NC_134528.1, on the reverse strand, counting down.
CTAAAAAAGTCAGAACTTATGATTGATAGAATCTCAAATACTAAATCAAATTAGATGTCCGCAGTGATGGTTCTATGGGTGAGGTTCTCTGAACTGGGAATTAAAATCTGTTGTGAGTTTAAGGAGGAGAAGGATGTCCGACTTTATCTGGAAAGCTCTTCACTCTGCAGGCGGGAGGTAACCTGGCTCACTGGCTCCCTCGTGTGGCTCAAAGTTGTAACTGCAGGCAAACGGTTCATTGACTCAAACATCTGCACCAACTGCCCCCTCTATCAGTCGAGGGAATCCTAGTTTTAGATTTAAAAAATGTAATATTTTTTTAATTAAAAAGTGCTTAACAAACAATCATTTTCCTGGGTGACAAAATAAAATGATAACTTAAGTACATTTGATCAAATTTCAATCAGAAAACTAAGAGCTTATTGTTTATTCCCTTTAAATGTAACACTGTCATTTTCAAATGAGATACTAAGTTAGTATATCTTATTTTTTTTATTAAGTGGCTGAAACAGGCTTCTGTTTCAGTAATAATAAAAAAAACAACTTTCTGTGGACTCTCTTCTTCTCTTGGCGTATTTTCTGCAGACTCTACTTTTTTGAGTAAAACAAAACTTTATTAACAATTATACACATAACAAAACTGTTAAGCCAGGGGGAGAAAATAATATATAAAAATATAAATGTACAGAGAGTATAGAAACATCATGCATCGCTGTAAAGAAAAAACATATTAATTAAATACATTTTTAAACAGAGGTTCTGACACTTGCTGGCACTTGGTGTGTACTCCCCACAGCGGGGAGACTCAGAACTAACACCAAAAACGTGAAAAAGATGATTTGGATTCTCTATCCCCTTTAAAAATCTGCAGCTCATCCAGAACGCTGCTGCTGGAGTTTTAACCCGGACTAAGAGATCTGAACACATCACAGCAGCTTTAAAATCTTTACTCTGGCTTCCAGTCAGTCACAGAATAGATTTTAAAAGCCTGCTGATGGTTTACAATCTGTGATCTGTTCAGAGAATATAAAGCCAGCAGAGCTCTTAGATCCAAGGACTCAGGTCAGCTGGTCCAGTCCAGAGTCCAGACTAAACACGGAGAAGCAGCATTTAGCTGTTATGCTGCAAACAAGTGGAACAAACTGCCAGTGGAGATTAAACTTTCACCAAATGGAGACATTTTTAAATCCAGGTTAAAGACATTTCTGTTCTCATGTGTCTATGCATGAAATCTGCACGATGATGAACGCTGGTCGACATCATCAGGTAGTGAGATGCCAAACGTGTTTGTCGTGATGTCACCACATGTAGCCAGATTTACATGGTCAGGGTCATCGGCTAATGAGGTGTGAGCTGCATGCTCATCTGCAGAAAGGGCAAAGGGGCACTAACACCACTCGCTACACGCCACCCTTTGTGTGCTCTCCATTTTCTCATTTGACTTATTTTAACTGCAGCGTTTTGTTCTGTGGACTTCTGTTGCATGTGTCAGGCTGAAGCTCAGCAGCTAAATGTGACCATGGATCAATCTGTGGAGCTTTCTGAGGATGACAGCAGGTCATTTCTGTGTGATGGTGGCAGTATTCGTTGGACCTATAGACTCAAAGAGATGCTAACTGAGTGTAAGGATATATAAAACTAATCACAAAGACACACAAAGCTGGTGCAAAATGATCACAAATGATGTGCAATGATCAAAAAATTACACAAACTGAATCTGAGGAGAACAAAGAAAACAACCACTGGGAGTCAGGAAATAACCCCAGGAGACAAAACAATAACAACAAGACACCAAATGACGATATAAAGTTCAAATGGGCACAAAAAATAGATTGAATAAATTTATTTAAAACAACCAAAAATAACCAGAGATGTGAAAGAAGAAGAAATTTGAAAAATGGGGCCCTTCTTTTTAATTTTTCTACATTTTGTCTGCAAGTACACACGGGTGTTTGAGCAGTTCAAACTGATTTTACAGACCAAGAAGAAAATATTTTTTTAAAAGCAGAGAGTAAATAAGAAAGTGAGTTAAATCAGTCATAAATTAGATTAAACATAATTAAAAACGGTTGTTAATTCCATCAGTATTGGAGAATGGAAGATTTAAAACATAAATAAATCTTAAAATAAAGTAACATTTAATTTTCCTGAGGTTTTTATCTATGGAAAAGAGGAAAAGGTCATTTCTCTGAACAATGTCGCCATCTAGTGGAATTACTTTGGCATTTCTATGATTATAACTCCCGTGATGCTCTGCGCTGGGTCACATGTTCATTCTGACCAATCGCGTTGTTTGTTTGGCCGTTGCACTCCGGCTATTGGTCGCATAGTATGTTATGTCTATGTTTCCGACCCTCCAGCGGAGTTTTCACCGTCTCTACGGAACAGTTTCTGCTTCTGGTTAAACATTTAATGCTGTGAGAAGTTTTAAAGCCAAACTGTGACAGATGGAGGATCAAAGGAGCCGAAGAAGAAGCGAGGGAGCATGAAGAAGCGGAACCGAACCCGGAAAAGACGGCAGAAACACGGCAGAAAACACGGAGACACATCGGTGTGGCCTTTCCCGGCTGGAAGTCACTGATGAGGGACAAATGTTTTCAGGGAGACGTCGAAGTTGTCTGTTTTCTGCTGGACAGGTAATTTAATCCGCCGATGGAAATGTAGCTAGCTGTTTGATAGCGTTAGCTAAATCATGGAAAGCTTTTTCTTACTGTTAGCAGGGCTGGAAGTTAATATTTCTGCTCCAAAAACAGGATTTATCTTTGTTTTTTGTTTTTTTTCTTTAACACAAAATACAGTTTATGAGTTTTTAATACAATTGTTTGGTATTTTAGTTCATCTGGTTGAACTAACTTCAACAATTTGTGCAACTTCATGTAAACAGGTGGATTTTGCATCACAGAGACCTGACCATGTATCACTGTCGCCTCATTAAAGCACAGGTAGATCTGACTCTTCAGTCATGCGTTTTATTAAATGGACGTCCTGCAGGTTCTGCTCCATCAGATGTCACTGCTCTGGCTTCTGGGCACATCTGGGGATGCTCTGGAGGGATTATATAAACCTTCTGGCTTGGGAACGCCACAGCAGGCAATTTGTTGTTCACAAGAGCACTTTGTTGGGTCAATAAACGACTCACAAACTCACTCAGTAGGGTCACATGGCACTGAAAGGATCGGATTATTGGCTAAATTACAATAAAGATGAGTTATTAAGGGTAATTCTCCTTGGATATCTGGCGGTGAATGAATGGGATCAGAGGCACAAAGCGTGTCATACCCCGGTATGATAGGTGGCGCTGTACCCATTCCAGCTGTTGCTAATAGAGCCACTTCCTGTTGACCTCTTCACCACCAACAACAACAACAAACTCAGGCATTGGAGAAAGATGGAGAACGCAGAGCCAGATGAAGCTACGTCCCTCTACATTTGGTCTGTGATGAGCTGCTTGTTGCACAAACTCGATGCCCAACGGAGCATTCTCCATCGCGTTGTTTGTTTCTTTCTGACGGCGACAACAACAGGAATATCGTCTCCTTTGACTTCCGGGTCACGACCCCGGGAAAACATCTGGAGCATGCGCAGAACGCAAAGTCTGATTCACCACGAGCTTCAGCGTCTACAAGCAGGTTTAGAGTGACTTTCAACCCAGTTATCTCGGGGTCTGAATCCCATCCGATCCAGTTCTTAGTCAGATTAAGGTGTCTACATGCACTTAATAACTCAGTCTGATTGTAATTTAGCCAATAATCCGATCCTTTCAGTGCCATGTGACCCCACTGAGTGAGTAAATAACAGTTTAACAGGCTAAAAGGGCTTTTGACACATAAAGGATTTTTCACTTATCAGACTTTATAATAAAGGTTTGTTAATACTATTATTTAATTTGATTAAATATTAGTATTTTCTTTCCAAAGAGTCTGAATATTCCAACATTATTCTCTGAAGTAACGCGCAGGTATCAGTTTATGTCAGCAGGGGGCAGAGTTTCACCATTCTGTGCGATTTAACCTGAACTTCAGTTTATTTAAAAATATATATATATATATATATGAATTGTTTTATACAATGAAGTGTTTAGCATAGAAATGTTTTCAGCCCCACTCACTGAGACTTACGTTTAAAATCCTTTGCTTAAAACCACAATTTGAACCTGATTTCTCATCTGATGAGCAGCATCTTTCTTCATTGACGATCACCTGGAGTGGGTCGAAGGAAAATAACCATAATGAGGATCATTCTTTGTCTTTGGGAGCAGTAACGCTGACAGGAACGTGTTATAGAGCACCGTGGGGAGTCTGGTTTAATGTGGATGTTGCTGAGCCTCTCTGTGTTCACGGCTTTTCTTCTTGTGTCTCCATGTGTGTGACGGGTAGAACATGCCGCGGTTATTCTGTCCGGAGATCAACACCTGAACGTCTCTGCAGAGGACAGACATCTGGAGCCTCCAACAAAGGTAACATTCGTATTATTTACTCTTGGAACGTCCACATTTGCAGCAGAGACAAAGACATGAAAGTGATTATTAATACTTTCACTCCAGGTTTTCAGTTGTGTGAATGATGAACTGACTGAGCCGTCAGAACAGCAGAAGATTCGGCGTTTTCACCCTAAAACCTCCAGAAACTTCTGCGTCAGAAACCAGGATGGTGAAGAGGAGAGCCACAGGTGGAGCAGGGATGCCTGGAAGGTGGAGCCTCCAACCAGACGACCCCAGAGGACCCAGGTTGGTGCCCCCCAAACCTGCAGCATCCACATCAGAACTGGAGCAGACACGAGGCGGCACAGATCTCAGTAAGTGACTCGTCTGTATGAGGCATAATAACAGAGAGGCTGTTTTTCTAAGGGTGTGACGAGATCTCCTGAGATTTGTGAGCCAGCAAGCAGCCAGAATGACGTCGGAAAGTACCAGTATTCCCATTGAAGATGCCCCCGCCACTTTCAAATCGTTTGTTTGGCAGCAGTATGGGTACCCGAAAGAAATGATAGATAAATAATGATAAATGGCAGTAGAGCGACTGATAAAGGCCTCAGTATGCGTCTCCGTGGTCACGCAGAGGCTGTTAACCCATTGGCGCCTAAAGCACCTGCAAAAAAAGCTGCTCAATGCCTAAGCCAGTTTTTAGAAAAGGTCCCCAATGCCTGAGGTTTTTTTTAACTAAAAACAATTAATTGAAAACACCTAATAACAATTCAATAGTCTCAGCCTCTGAAACACATAAAGACATGAAATAAGTTGCATTTTAAAGGTTAACTTATCTGCTTTTATTCCGTCATGTTCATTCAGCATTAACACCAACACATTTTCATTAAAAAAAAATGAAAAAGATGAGTCAATACACACACAAACACACACACAGACACACACATGATTCAGGATAATACCCAATGCTGCTATTTATTATACTACTATTACTATACTATAACTAATCATCATTACTATTATTATCATCATTATTATTAGTAGTATTAGTAGTAAATGTAGGCACCACTTCAGCTACATTTCTGGCCATGATAGAGACGTCATTGCAAAATCATAATATCAGCAATAATAATGAATGATAAAAAGAAACTGCAATATATCTTGCATTGTGCAGTTATACTGTAAACTTCAGTGACACGACTTCTAAAACATCATAGTTATACTGCAGTAATTCGCACCGGGCTCTCTTTTTTTTTTTTACATAAGGGCAACGCCACTCAAATAAGAATGAGAAGTTGTCAGAATAAATAATTACCTCCAGATCATGTCAAAACGATCTCGTGCCATCACTCGGGCGACATTTGTCTGATACAGCCACTTGCTCTGCCTCCAGTAATCCCGGCGAGTTGGTAGTTTGATTATTCCAAAAGTTAGGCAGAGACCGATGAAAGATTTCATCTCCTGCTTTGACACGGGGCTCCACTTCGAGTGGTGTGTGGCCGCGCGTCTGATCCGCATATAAGTTTGTCTGTGTCACCAACATATCCCAAACTTCATCAGTGAAAATATGCGAGAACACATCTAAAGGACTTGCATCTTCAGATATTGGCACCTTCAGCCCCGGTGTACGAGTAAACTTTTGTTGACGTCGGGGGCGAAATCCAGCGGACTGCCAGTCTACTTGAAAGCCAAAAAATTCCTCGTCCTCGTCCTCATCCTCTCCAAACAAATACCAATCATTGTGCATTACATGCGCCTTGAAAATAATGATAAATGAACAATGTTGCGCTACGCAACAACCGGCGTTAGGGACCATGTTGCGCAACGCAACAACCGGCGTCAATGGGTTAAACCTTTCGAAGTTCTCCGTCGGGCTGTCGGATACAACAAGGCAGTTCACCTCCCGATCAGCAGGCGTCGCTACCTTAGATCAGGGGTTCCCAAACTTTTCCATGCCAAGGCCCCCCAAACAGTTTTAGCTTCTGGCCCCCTTTACATATTTTGTAGCATTGTCTGTGGTTTGCAAAGAAACATAAACTTTTAGAACGTATTTTCTTATTTTATTCACGGACAGCAGCTCGCCGTGTGAATGCAGCCTGACTAAATGCTCTTCTTTACGTCTGAAGAAGTCAACTGTTTTTTCGGACTCTGACGGATGTTTTAGTATCAAGTGACGCTGAAGTTTCGAAGGTTTTGAACACTCGTTTAAAAAATCTGTCCATTTTGGCTAAGCTAGCTACACGCTAACTTGAGGAGCAGAGCAGCTTCAGAACAGGCGCAAACCGCCAGGTCTACCATGTTTTGACTGGCAGCCAATCAGAAAGACAAGCATGGCAAATAACATTTCGATATAATATATTATTATAAATTGTATTTTACAATACTGATTAAAAAAATGTGACAATTTTTTTATGATGTTTAAAAAAAATTTGAATTCTATTTTTTTATTTTTGCATTTTTTCTTATCTTCACTCCAATTTTCTGAGGACCCCCGAGTGCCCCCTGGCGGCCCCCCAGGGGGCCGCGGCCTCCACTTTGCCTTAGACGACCCAATCTCTTACGTTTATGGTGAAAGTGGCTGATTGGTTGTTCACCTTCCGGCTGTGTTCCTCCTCACAGTGAACGATGGCGACCGAGAGAGAAAGACTGTTGTTGGAGTTGGAGCTTGTTGATGTTGAAATGCAAATAATTCTGACCAAATGTTGACCGGCACACAGTAAACTCTTTCAGAAATGGCGGTGTTGTTGTTCTGAGAGGAAGGAGCTAAACCGGAGAAGTGATTCCGGAAATTATGTTGTTAGCCGACCAATCGCAACCCTTGCGGTCTCTGCGAGGCTCCGTCTCCTCTACGGATAGATAGCGAGCGTCTCCGGGAGGGTCTCCGTAGGCGACCATAAATCAGCCTTAAGACACGGACAATATGCAAGCATTGCATGAAAACAATGCCGTACACCGACATATGCAGCACCACCACAGCTCGGTACTCAAACCTGTGAAGAAAACACGAACAAGCCAGACAACGCTGACAACAGCAGGAGACACAGTCGATGCACAAAGATCCCAGCTGCTGCCAGAGAATGTGGACATGCTGATATTTTTAAAGAAGAACTTGGCTGTGTAGTTGCAGCAAGTTGTCAGTGACATTACATAACATAACATTACATTACGGTCAGTCTGCAGACGCTTTTATCCAAAGCGACTCACAATAAGTGTGTTCCACATCGGTAGGCAAAAGAACTTCAGGTCACAAGAAATCAGAAGTGCATTTCCTTCCAAAACCAAACAGCTAAGAGCAGAACTAGTGCTAGAGTAAGTGCAGTAAGTTAGGTACCGAGACACATGGGAAGACAATTTAGGAAACAAAGACAGTTTAGGAAACAAATCATTGCGTAAGGAGCTGGGAGGAAGCAGGTGACGTCCTCAGAGGGCGGATCTGGGTAGTGTTTCCTGCAGAGATGGTTTGCAGCCTGCGGCCAAAGATGGGCAGCGACTCAGCTGTCCTGACATCAGGCGGAGATCGTTCCACCAGAACAGAGAAAAGCCGTGAGCGTGTGGATGGTGCGCAGGGACATACTTGGTCAGGCTCTGTTTGCACTCTGTATTGACAGAGTGGAACTTTTATTTGGTTTTATAATAATAAAACATATTATACATAAATATAATATTGTTTGCACTTGAAAAAAAGAGAAAAAAATATTTTATTTTATTTCATTTATTTTATTTTAACTTTTATAAATTTTAGTTTTAGTTTAAATGTGTGGAAGAAGAAGTTTATTAAAAGCTCGTGCTCACATCATGTATGTAAAGAGTTCTAATAAAACATTTAAAAATGCAACTCGGTTAAATAAAAGTCTGCTGCTGTCTGCTGTGGAACAGGAAAAGAAAGTAATCGGCGGATCCACCAAACATGGAGAAGGGTACGGAACTTTTACTCGGCCATTTTCATGTTAAAGTTCTTCCAGACGGCGGAGTCGACAGAACCAAAGTCATCTGTAAACTCTGCCAAGTTGAATTGTCTTCTCAGCGTAGTAGTTCCAGTCTAAAATATCACTTAAAGGCAAAACACACAACTGATAGCAGCAAGTCATTCAAGGAAACAGACAGTGGAGCGAGGCTTCTACATAAGCCCTTTTTCCATCAGATTCTGTAGCGAATTAAAAGTTATATCGCATTACTTTGTTGCGATATAAGATGCGTTCGGTTGGTTTTCCATCAAACAGGACGATTCTAGCGAAATAAAATGACATCACATGAACGTGCTGATGCGCATTATTCTGACTCGACCAGATGATTTTCCATTACAAAAGTGGCGAATTGTAGCGAATTAGAATGCTCGGTAGCGGGAATTTAATTGCTCGCGCTGTTATTGTCAGCCTCCCAATTCCTCTCAACGCCTCTCTTGTGCAAAACGGTGGACAGTTTTTTGAAGACATCTGCGTTTCTCTGCCTCTTCCCATCCAGGGCCGAAACAACGTCGACCTCCCGAATTGTGTTTAAAAAAAGCAGAGTCTCTGCTCTCGACCAGTTGTTTCTTTTATCATCGGACATTGTTGTTACTAGTTGTTGCTGCTGTTTTGATACCGACAGGATAGGTGAAATGGGGCGGCTGAGCGGCTCAACAACAACCTTCGAATCCTCACGCTTTACCAATACCATCTGCGCATGCGTGGCTAGTCTGAATCGCATTAACCTTTTCCATCACTTCTGTAGCGATACAACTTAGCCCTGAACCACCTATTTCGAGCGAATTGATTTAATGCGACAAAACAGGCGTTCTAGCGATTTAACCGTTTTTCCATCACATGTATCGCACTAACTTCTTGATGCGCATCAAATTAAAGCGAATCATGTCGTTGATGGAAAAAGGGCTATAAAAACTACAGAAAGATGCTGATGTTAAAAGTGTGTTTGCACAGCAAATGTTATGGCACTTTCATTCATATGGCAGCACATTTAAAATAAAGCTAAATGCTAAAAGCTATACGCTACTTTTGGATTCATTTTTGGATTCTGCCTACAAATGCGATTAATCGTGATTAATCAGGGAAATCATGTGATTAATTAGATTAAACATTTTAATCGTTGCACAGCCCTAAATAGGATATGCCCGACAGGGTGCAATTTATCACCTTTTCCCGAGTGTCCTCCCCTACTCTCTCTGCCCCCTCTCCTGTCTGCATACTGTCAAATTAAGGCCACTAGTTCCCCAAAATAACTTAACCGAAAAAAGTTAGAATACTAATGTGAAGACAATAAACCATATTGGAGTGGAATCTGATAAAAAATCATCTCTCACCTTTGAACATCGATTGATCGGTTTACTTTGTTGCGTGTTAAACGTAAAACTGCTTAATGGTTAATTAACTGCTTAATAAATTCACAGTTGTCCTTCCATTTGTGTTTCAGTACTAAACAGTAAAGAGAAGGTTCCCTGGAGCTCCAGTCGGAACCAGCAGGACCCAGAAACCCCCCAGATTAAAGAGGAAGTGGAGGAACTCTGGAGCAGTCCGGAGGAAAAGCAGCTGGATGGACAGAAGGAAAACAGTTTTACTGCCGTTCCTGTGAAGAGTGAAGAAGATGAAGAGAAGCCTCAGTCCTCACAGCTTCTTCAGGTTAAAGCTGAAGACAGCAGAGAGACAGAACCTCCAACCAGCAGCTCAGCTGAACACATGAAAACAGAAACTGATGGAGAGGACGGGAACCCCGACCCAAGCAGTCAACCAAATACTGATGAGAAGGATTCAGACTCCTCTGAGACTGACGTCAGTAACAATGATTACTGGCAGAAATCTTCCGATTCGAGACCTGAAACTGAAGACAGTGACGATGGCTGGAAGGAGAGCCGAGCACCTGAATCGGGTGTTAACGATGACGGAGGCTGTAACAAAATGTCCTGCTGCTGCTCAGAGTGTGGAAAACGGTCAATCAACAAGTATTCTCTGAAGAGGCACGTGCAAGAGCACAAAGAAGAGAAACATTTCGGCTGTGATGATTGTGGGGAAAGATTTAGAAGAACAACTGAACTAAAGAAGCACACGAGAGTCCACACGGGGGAGAAGCCGTTCGGCTGTGATGATTGTGGGAAAAGATTTAGCCAGAAGATGAATCTCAAGAAGCACACAAGAGTCCACATGGGGGAGAAGCCGTTCGTCTGTGATGATTGTGGGAAAAGATTTAGCCAGAATGTTAATCTGAAGACGCACATGGCGGTCCACACGGGGGAGAAGCCCTTCGGCTGTGAGGTTTGCAGGAAGAAATTTCGCCGAACGAAGGAGCACATGGCGCACATGACGGTCCACACCGGAGAGAAGCCTTTTGGTTGCGATGTTTGCGATAAAAGATTCAGCCGAAGCACAAATCTTAAAACGCATATGAGAGTCCACAGTGAAGAAAAACTATTCAGCTGTGATGTTTGTGGTGAAAAATTTAGAATAACAAAAGAGCTTAAGACACACATGAGAGTCCACCGAGGAGAGAAACCTTTTGTCTGCGATGATTGTGGGAAAAGATTCAACCAAAACTCAAATCTTAAGACGCACATGAGAATCCACACTGGAGAAAAGCCTTTTGTCTGTGATGATTGTGGGAAAAGATTCACTGCACAAGGAACTCTGTCCAAACACATGATAATCCACACCGTAGAGAAACCTTTTGTCTGCGATATTTGTGGTAAAACCTTTCGCAGAATGATCGAGCTCGAGACGCACCTGAGAGTCCACACAGGAGACAAACCATTCATCTGTGGCGACTGTGGAAAAAGGTTCAGACAAAACTCTCAACTCAGGACACACCTGAGAGTCCACACGGGGGAGAAGCCCTTCGGCTGTGAGGTTTGTGAGAAAAGGTTCTGCGATCGAGGAAGTCTTTCGAAGCACTTGATAGTCCACACTGGAGAGAAACCATTCAGTTGTGTTTGTGGGAAAAGATTCAACCGGCACGATAAACTAACAAGTCACCTGAGAATCCACACCACACGTCAGTTTGTTGACTGACCTGATGACTGTGTGAAAACATACATTGGCTTATTGATGCGGAAACAGGTGACCACCATTTTATATTCAATATTTATGTTTTTATTTATATGCATCATATGGCAGGCTGCACTCTATTGAGTTCAAATAAATACTGAATGTTCTAAATTACTGTATATAGTGTTTTTATTCTTCAATCAGTTAATATAAACATATTTGACGTTAAAGATGTAATAGAACGTAACAGCGTTATAGAACATAAAAGATAACGCCACAGTTACTTTGCTGAGTAACTAATTACTTTTACAATGTTGTAACTGAGTTACTAACTCAATTACTTTTTGGGAGCAGTAACTAGTAACTGTAACTAATTACTTTTTAAGTAACTTGACCAACACTGCGAACAAGACATAGACGATGCAAAAGATGCCCGAGAGGAGAATCTACAGGAATGTAGTTCAGCAGCATGAAAAGGGACAGAGGAGACTGAAGCCTAACTTCCATCATAAAAAGAAGCCACATCACATCTGTGATGCAGAAATATTCATGAATTTTCATCTTATTTTCAGATTTAGAAAGACAGAAGTCATCCTGGATTTATTTAAAAATTAAACGAGTGTATCTGCATGATGATTTAATAGTATTTAGATTATACAGCTAAACAAATAAAACTGAAGAAATGTCATTTATCACAGGATTTGCAAAATAAAATGCTCAGAAATATTATCTTAAAATAATTTAAAACCATCGATTTCTCCGTCAGATAATAAGGTGGATATGATTTTTTTCAATTTTAGATTAAAAACATGAAATATTTAATGGAAAAGTCTGTTTTTTCATAACTATAAGAACTAGTTTTTAGGTTCCGTCGTCCAGGAAAGGCCTCGGAGAGCCCTCTCCGAAGTCGGAAACCCTCCCGGAGACGCTCTCCGTCGCTTGCGTGCTTTCCGTCGAGGAGACCGCAAGGGTTGTAATTGGTCGGCTAACAACATCATTTCCGGAATCACTTTTCCGGTTTAGCTCCTTCCTCTCAGAACAACAACACCGCCATTTCTGAAAGAGTTTACTGTGTGCCGGTCAACATTTTAGACCCTCCAGAAAAACGCGGGCATAAATCCTTGATCTTGCGGGCTAAAATCCTGGATTCTGCGATTGAATATGCGGGGTTTTTTAATGATTTTATGCCGTGAAATTGCGAGAAGTTGCGGAAACTTGCGAATTATGCAAAAAGTTGTGAATTATGCAAAGTTGCAAAATATGCTGCTACTGAATGAAAAAGAGTAATTTTAAAGAGCTCCTATGATAAACAAGCATACTGGAACCAAGTTACTTCACAGAAGGTTTTTTTTATTTTAACAACTTGAGCAGTTTCACAATCAGTCGTAAAAAAAAAAACATGGCTTAAACATTCCTGAGTCACAGAATTGTAAAAGATAAAAAAAAAAATGCTACCTCGTTTCTGGTAGCCCTCGCAATGGTTTTGGAGGTTGATGCCTCGGTGAACGTCAGCTGTCTGGCTTTGGCTTTCCTTTCCGCAGCTGCAGAAAGCATTTTCAAATGTTTCGCGCTGGTAAAGTGGCACGTCACCGACGATTTTCTTTTATGCTCCAACACACAGTTGCACGGGGTGCAGAATAGTTTCCCCCCCGCTTTCGTGCAAGACATCGGGGTACTGGTTTGCCCGGTCTTTGGCAGTAATGTGCGTCGGTAGGTGAGATCGATTAGCTTTTTTCATTTTGTCTCTCGTTAATTTTCTCTTCACGCTACGGTGCTGTTTTCCTCGTGTGTGTCGGTGGCAATGACGTCACAAGCCGCGAGTCGGATATAAATTACACCACCAGTTAATTTGGTTCATTTAGACATTTTTTTCTCTTCCCAACTTTATGCAGAAAAGTGCGGAGATTGTGAAATCAAGCGAGTCCTGCATATTTCGCATATTTTGCGCGGAAAATGTTATTATTGCAGTGAATATGCGGCTTTTTTGAAAGGTGATAGAGAATGGTTGAATGGGGCATTAATCCTTGTTCTGTGATGTGATATGTAGCCCAAAAAAATTGGTTGGGTCTGTAATGGCTCAGAACCTCCCTAAAAGGCTCTCTGAAACAGCTGTTACTATGCTGGGTTTAGAATGCGTCGTTTGCCCTTATTGGCGTCGTTTCAGAGCTTATCTGGCAACCTCATTATGAAATGCAGGTAGGTGTTGCCGCTATTCGGTTGCCGTTGCTTGATTGGCTGCCCTTGCTCTCACTGAAAACAGAGCTATAGAGTAATACACTGACTGAGAAGAAAGCTCATTCCCTTTAGATGAACAAGCCAGAGCTATTGTTACAACAGGACTATGGCACAACACACATTTAAAACAAAATAAAATGTGATACTTACAGGCTGTACTGATTGCTGGGGTTGATTTTGTTCAGAATCAGAATCAGAATCAGAATTCATTTTTATTGCCCGCTGTGGGGGAGTACACACAAAGTGCCAGCAAGTGTCAGAACCTCTGTTTCAAGTACTCCCCCTAGTTAGTGAACAGTGTTCACTAACTAGGAATTTGCTGCGGCGTAAGGTGCAAACATGTAACATAGGATATAATAATAAAAAATAAAGAATAAAAATATACGAATATAAAATGTACAAGGTGTGTACAACAATACACAGTATCCAATATACAGAGCAACAACAGTGCAGCTTCATTAGTGCAATTTTAATGATGGTAAAGTGACTGGGGCAGGTTATGAGGTGATTATGAAGTGTTCATAAGTCCAACTGCAAGGGGGAAAAAACTGTTTTTTTGACGGGAGGTTCTGGTCCGAATGGACCGAAGCCTCCTGCCCGAGGGGAGTGGTGCAAATAGAGAAGGGTCAGCTGTGATCTGACCTGCTCGCCCCATAGTCCTGGAGACGTGCAGGTCATGGATAGATGGGAGGCTGCAGCCGATCAGCTTCTCAGCGGAGCGCACAGCTCGCTGCAGTCTGTCTGTCCCTGTCGGAACTGACCCTCTACTGAGCGTTAAATTCCGACTGAAGCCTGCTCGGAATCGTTCAAGCTTTGTGAAACTGTACTCCGTGAAATGCGCAGCGCAAAGGAAAAGTCGGCGGTTGTAGGTACTGGGGATGCTGTTAAAAATAAATAAAAGCCATTGATGGCGAACATTGCTTTCTGGGGGAAGAATATGTCACGATCGTAGTCCGCTTTCACAGCCTTGGAAGGCACACCAGTTCCTGTTTCTGACCGAAGGGGCGTGTCTGAAACGGGGTGGCTGTGGATTTGGGTGTGGGGGGGGGATTGCTGAAAAAGTGACGTCACTTTTTCACAAAAACGGATTGGCACTTTTTCTGGCGGCAATTCAAAAAAAGGGGAGTACTTGAAACAGAGGTTCTGACACTTGCTGGCACTTGGTGTGTACTCCCCACAGCGGGGAGACTCAGAACTAACACCAAAAATGTGAAAAAGACGATTTTGATTCTCTATCCACTTTAAGCGTCAACAAGAGGAAAATAAAGATGATGCTGACTTGAGTGAAAGTTTCCTGTTCAACACTGAACCCGAACATGTCCCATTAAAGAAAAGTGTGGAGGAGGACATATTGGATGCGAATGCACTGTCATTGTCTAGACAGCAGTTGATGAAACTTCAAAACACTGATAAAAGTTTAGCACCTTTGTTTAACGATGCTTTAACTGATAAGTCTGAGTCCACGTGTACTGGCTATTTCTTGCATGATGGGCTGTTGATGCGTAAATGGACGCCTTTACGGTGGTGAAACGGATTGTTGTTCCATCTCCATATCGTTCAGAAATTTTGCGGTTAGCACATGATAATCCATTAGCCGGTCATCTTGGCATAAGAAAAACATATGATCGCATTTTGCGTCATTTCTTGTGGCCGGGTTTAAAGAGCAATGTCGTGCGCTACTGTAATTCGTGTCATTTCTGTCAAGTATCTGGCAAGCCAAATCAGACGACTCCTCCTGCTCCTTTGTATCTCATTCCAGCCATCTCTGAACCATTTGAACGAGTATTAGTTGACTGTGTGGGTCCGTTACCTCGGACCAAAGCGGGGAATAAGTTCCTGGTAACGGTGATGTGCACCTCTACTCGTTTTCCAGAGGTTTTTCCGGTGCGTAATATAACTACGCCGGTAGTGGTGAAAGCATTAACGAAGTTTTTTTCATTGTTTGGTTTACCTCGGGTTGTGCGACCAAGGGCCTAACTTTTTGTCTAAAGTATTTGCGCAGGTTTTACGTCAACTTGACATAAAGCACTGTCATTCCAGCGCTTATCACCCGGAAAGTCAGGGCGCACTCGCGCGTTTCCATCAAACGTTAAAAACAATGCTTCGCACCTACTGTTTGGAGTTCAAAAAAGACTGGGATGAAGGAGTACATTTACAACTGTTTGCTATACAGGAAGTGGTTCAGGAGTCTCTGGGGTTTAGCCCGTCGGACTTGGTTTTTGCTCACACTGTTCGCGGTCCTTTAAAGTTATTGAAAGAGAAGTGGTTGTGTGAAAAAACTGACCAAAATTTGTTGGACTATGTCAGTAACTTTCAACTGAAGCTGAGCCGTGCGTGCGAGATAGCTAAAGAAAATCTTAAAACTGCACAGGCTAAAATGAAGTCTTTGTTTGACAGAAATGCGACACTGAGAGTTTTTCAGCCTGGGGAGAAAGTGTTAGCGTTACTTCCGGTTCCTGGTTCCAGCTTACAAGCGCGCTACAGTGGCCCTTATACGATCAAGAGGAAGGTCGGAGATCGAGATTATCTGGTCTCTACTCCTGATAGGAAGCGGACATCACGCCTATGTCACATTAATATGCTGAAGCTTTATATCGAGCGTGCGCCCTCTTTGAATAAATCTGTCAGTTGTGTTTCCAGTGAACGAGCTGACGCATGCGTCGGGGCAGGTGCAGACGCACGGGAGGAGCTTTCCAGTGCTAAACATGAAGGTGACGTTTTTACACCGGCTGTCACTGAAGGAAGGTTTCCAAATTCAGAGATGTTGGAAAACTTACCTCTCTTGTTGTCTCACCTTGATTTTTCTAAGCAGGCTGATGTCATTCATTTGATCCAGTCTTATAGGTCGCTGTTTGCAGACATTCCCACTCAGGCTCGTGTGCTCAGTCATGATATTGATGTTGGTGATTCCAAGCCTATTAAACAACACCCTTACAGAGTGAACCCGGACAAGCGACGCCGTTTGAAGACGCAGGTGGAGTACATGGTGAAACATGGACTTGCTGTTGCAAGCAGTAGTGTGAGTACGCCATGCCTCCTGGCTATTAAAGCCAGTGGAGAGGACCGTTTCTGTACGGACTTCAGGAAGGTAAATGGGGTGACTGGGCCGGATTGTTATCCACTGCCTCGTATGGAGGATTGTGTGGACCATGTGGGGGCTGCCCAGTTTGTGACTAAGCTGGATTTGCTGAAGGGATACTGGCAGGTACCCTTAACAGCACGAGCCCAGGAAATTTCCGCTTTTGTCACACCCGATGATTTCCTTCAATATACGGTGATGGCTTTTGGGATGCGTAACGCCCCAGCGACGTTTCAACGGTTAATGAATGTGGTTTTGTCCGGTTTATCATTCTGTGAGGCTTATTTGGATGATTTGGTGATTTGTTCTGCTACATGGGCTGAGCACGTTGACCATTTAGGAACTGTTTTTGCGCTAATTTGGCTAATTTGACAGTTAATCTTTCTAAATGCCAATTCAGCCAAGCGACAGTGACCTATCTTGGAAAAAGGGTGGGGGGAGGTCAAGTGCGCCCCGTTGAGGCTAAAGTAGAGGCTATTTTGTCTGTTCCGGTACCTACCACTCATACTGAGCTACGCCGCTATCTAGCAATGGTTGGTTACTACTGGGGGTTCTGTAAAAACTTTTCCTCTGTAGCTGCTCCTTTAACAGACCTACTTAGCCCTAAAGTAGCTTTTATTTGGTCTGATCGGTGTCAGTCTGCTTTTGAGCAAACTAAACATTTGCTAATTAACGCTCCTGTGTTGTCTGCCCCTCGTTTTGATGTACCATTTAAGTTGGCTGTGGACGCATGTGATTCTGGCGTCGGAGCTGTCCTTCTTCAGGATGGGACTGATGGGGTGGAACATCCGGTTTCTTATTTCTCAAAGAAACTTGACAAGTATCAGAGATGGTATTCCACCATCGAAAAGGAGGCATTAGCGTTGGTCCTGGCTTTAGAACATTTTGAAGTGTATGTAGGCGGTTCTATCGGATCTGTGGTTGTTTTTACGGACCATAATCCGTTAGTTTTTCTGGATCGCATGTGCAATAAAAACCGCCGCTTGATGAACTGGGCTCTGCGACTCCAGTCTTTTAACATCTCTATCCAACATGTTCGTGGTAAAGACAACGTAGTGGCCGACGCACTCTCATGACTCTGGTCTTGTTTTTTTTTCTCTGAATGGGTTTTTTTTTCTTACGGGTTACATCAATCCCCATTCAGAGTCTTTGGGTGGGGGTGTTATGTGCTTTGGGCACATTAGTAATTATTTTTGGTAATTAATTTGATAACGTTAATTTGTGGCGCTGTTGGTCCGCCTATAAATAGGCTGGGTTTCGACATGTTAGGAATTCCACCTTTCCGCTCGCTCCATCACCACCGGGAACGCGTTGTGACGCGGTGCGCGCTCGTCCAGTCGCTGTAGGCCGCAGCTGACGTCTCCAGCCTGCCATGCGGTATTTTTTGGTTAGTCTTTGTTTGTTCGTTTTCTCGTTATGATTTTGGCCTGGTGGGACCGGTTGTCCTGGTTTCGATCTTTCTTTTGCATAGGTTCTTTTTTGCTTTAGTCCAGTACTAGTAGGGGCTTCCACGGCCCTGTATAGGGTTGGCCCCCTGCTGTCCCGTTTTGTTCTGTTTGATCGGCTCACCAGGTCCAACTTTCTGTTAAGACTTTTGGGGTTTCGTTTTTCTTTTTTTGGGGACACGGGAAAACTGAGGGAAGTTAACTCTCTTTTTCTTCACAGAAAATCAAAAGCAGCTGAACCAAGAACTAAAGTTCCAGAGAGTTTAATAATAAAATATATATTTTTTGAACCCTCAATCTTGTCCCGTGTCCTCCAAATATGTTGTGCCCTTGGTGGCCGTAACACGGAGCCACTGAGTCAGGTTAGAGCTTTGATGGAGAGGTTTTCAAACTGTGAGCCTCCAAATAAAGGCAGAAAGCCCTCTCCTCTCCTCCTCCTCCTCCTCCTCACAATTCTGGAAACTTCGTAATCCACTTCCCCGAGAATTTGTTGTTTCTAACCAGAAACATAATGACACACCAAATTATTCAACCACAATAGAATAGAAATAGAATAGAAAAATACTTTATTTATCCCCCAATGGGGGAAATTCAAATTCGTCAAGTAGCTCAACATTTTTTTTAAATGTTTACAATGATTGAATTAACAACAATAAAAATACTACTAACTAACTAAATAATAATAAATGACTAAATGGCAAATTAAATAAATAAATTAAAATCAATCAATCAATTTGAGAAGAACTCAGCAGTCGCTGTTATAAAGCCTTATGGCTGTGGGAAATAAGGACCTTCTGAACCTCTCAGTCCTGCAGCCTCTCACTGCAGCTGCTCCTCAGTCCTGCAGCCTCTCTCTGCAGCTGCTCCTCAGTCCTGCAGCCTCTCACTGCAGCTGCTCCTCTGTCCTGCAGCCTCTCACTGCAGCTGCTCCTCAGTCCTGCAGCCTCTCACTGCAGCTGCTCCTCTGTCCTGCAGCCTCTCACTGCGGCTGCTCCTCTGTCCTGCAGCCTCTCACTGCAGCTGCTCCTCAGTCCTGCAGCCTCTCTCTGCAGCTGCTCCTCAGTCCTGCAGCCTCTCACTGCAGCTGCTCCTCTGTCCTGCAGCCTCTCACTGCAGCTGCTCCTCTGTCCTGCAGCCTCTCTCTGCAGCTGCTCCTCAGTCCTGCAGCCTCTCACTGCAGCTGCTCCTCTGTCCTGCAGCCTCTCACTGCGGCTGCTCCTCAGTCCTGCAGCCTCTCACTGCAGCTGCTCCTCTGTCCTGCAGCCTCTCACTGCGGCTGCTCCTCTGTCCTGCAGCCTCTCACTGCAGCTGCTCCTCAGTCCTGCAGCCTCTCTCTGCAGCTGCTCCTCAGTCCTGCAGCCTCTCACTGCAGCTGCTCCTCTGTCCTGCAGCCTCTCACTGCAGCTGCTCCTCAGTCCTGCAGCCTCTCACTGCAGCTGCTCCTCTGTCCTGCAGCCTCTCACTGCGGCTGCTCCTCTGTCCTGCAGCCTCTCTCTGCAGCTGCTCCTCAGTCCTGCAGCCTCTCACTGCAGCTGCTCCTCTGTCCTGCAGCCTCTCACTGCAGCTGCTCCTCTGTCCTGCAGCCTCTCACTGCGGCTGCTCCTCAGTCCTGCAGCCTCTCTCTGCAGCTGCTCCTCAGTCCTGCAGCCTCTCACTGCAGCTGCTCCTCTTTCCTGCAGCCTCTCACTGCAGCTGCTCCTCTGTCCTGCAGCCTCTCACTGCAGCTGCTCCTCTGTCCTGCAGCCTCTCACTGCAGCTGCTCCTCTGTCCTGCAGCTGCTCCTCTGTCCTGCAGCCTCTCACTGCAGCTGCTCCTCAGTCCTGCAGCCTCTCACTGCAGCTGCTCCTCTGTCCTGCAGCCTCTCACTGCAGCTGCTCCTCTGTCCTGCAGCTGCTCCTCTGTCCTGCAGCCTCTCACTGCAGCTGCTCCTCAGTCCTGCAGCCTCTCACTGCAGCTGCTCCTCTGTCCTGCAGCCTCTCACTGCAGCTGCTCCTCTGTCCTGCAGCTGCTCCTCTGTCCTGCAGCTGCTCCTCTGTCCTGCAGCCTCTCACTGCAGCTGCTCCTCAGTCCTGCAGCCTCTCACTGCAGCTGCTCCTCTGTCCTGCAGCCTCTCACTGCAGCTGCTCCTCTGTCCTGCAGCTGCTCCTCTGTCCTGCAGCCTCTCACTGCAGCTGCTCCTCAGTCCTGCAGCCTCTCACTGCAGCTGCTCCTCTGTCCTGCAGCCTCTCACTGCAGCTGCTCCTCTGTCCTGCAGCCTCTCACTGCAGCTGCTCCTCTGTCCTGCAGCCTCTCACTGCAGCTGCTCCTCAGTCCTGCAGCCTCTCTCTGCAGCTGCTCCTCTGTCCTGCAGCCTCTCACTGCAGCTGCTCCTCTGTCCTGCAGCCTCTCTCTGCAGCTGCTCCTCTGTCCTGCAGCCTCTCTCTGCAGCTGCTCCTCTGTCCTGCAGCCTCTCACTGCAGCTGCTCCTCTGTCCTGCAGCTGCTCCTCTGTCCTGCAGCCTCTCACTGCAGCTGCTCCTCTGTCCTGCAGCCTCTCACTGCAGCTGCTCCTCTGTCCTGCAGCCTCTCTCTGCAGCTGCTCCTCTGTCCTGCAGCCTCTCTCTGCAGCTGCTCCTCTGTCCTGCAGCCTCTCACTGCAGCTGCTCCTCTGTCCTGCAGCTGCTCCTCTGTCCTGCAGCCTCTCACTGCAGCTGCTCCTCTGTCCTGCAGCCTCTCACTGCAGCTGCTCCTCTGTCCTGTCAGGATGCTGTGGAGAGGAGGTTTATTATTCTCCATCACAGAATCTAACTTCCTCCTCATCCGTTTCTCCACCACAGCACAGAGAGGGTCCAGCCTTCTGCCTACAACAGAACCAGCCTTTTTCCCCAGTTTGTCCAGGCGCCTACAGTTTCTGTCTGTGGTGCAACTCCCCCAGCAGACAGCAGCATAGAACAGTGCACTCTCAATGATAGTGTGATAAAACATGCACATCATATCACCGCAGACATTGAAGGACCCGAGCCGTCTCAGGAAAAAGAGACGGCTCTGGCCCCTCCTGTACACTGCATCTATGTTGGCAGACCACTCCAGTTTATCATCCAGCACCCGCTGTCAATTCAAGGAATTATAAAGGATAAACTCTTTTATCAAAAAATGTTTTACCAAAAGTTTATTCCCTGGACAGCAAAATAAAAATAATATATTACATAAATTTGACAAGAACAGTTACTAAATTGAGGTCTATGTATATAAAATGCCCTATACCTCCAAAGGCCAAAGAAACCCACTTCAAAATTCTGAATAATATATACCCCTCCAAAGAGTTACTTCGACTACGCTTTAACATTGAGGATAACAACTGCTCACTCTGTGAAAACAACATTGAGGATACTGAGCATGTATTTTTTTCCTGTGATGCCGTTCAAGGGTTCTGGTTACTTGTAAATGAATGGTTGAAACATAGATTCCCACCTCTCTCAACTCCTTTCTCGAAAGATAATATTTGGCTTAATATTAAAAAACAAAGAAGATGAACTCTGTATCAATGTTGTTTTATGTCTTGCTAAATTTTTATACACAAAAACAGAACACAGAAATGTCCCCCCAATTTTGTTTCCTTTAAAAATTTATTTAATTTGTACTTAAAATCTTTAAAATTTGTCAATGAATCCAAAGCCCAGACATTCTATAATGTTATGAGTAATCCCCCAACAAACTAGAAAACTGAATCAATCCTGTATTCCCCTTGTACTTTGTAATACTGCCTTAATCTATTGATTTATTTTGTTTCTATTTTATTGTTATTACTCATATTTTAGTGAACATTTTATTTGAAATCTTCCATATGTTCGCTCTGAAGCTGTTTTTTGTGCACTGATAGTTGAAACTGACTGCCATGTTTACTAGTGTATGTAAATGTTAAATGGTGCAATAAAGTTATGAATAAAAAAAAAAAGTTTCCTTCACCTTCGAAAACAGCACGGAAACTTCTGCTCGCATGCTAACTGCTGCTAGTTAGCTAATAACACTTCATGTTTCCACCTGCTGAAAAGCCGTGTTTAGCAACTTTCTACGAGCAGGTTGAGGGATGATTGTGATCATTTCATCTTCAAAAACAGCCCGTAAACAGGACATTAACTTCTGCTAGCATTTTAACTACAGCTAGTTAGCAGTTAGCTCTGCTACTGGTCGTGATGGTTATTTTCTCTGTGCTGCTGTAAACTTAAATTCCATCAAAATAAAGACACTGAACCTCCAAACAGAACTAAAGGAGAACAACGCAACTTTTGCTGACTTTATTTCGGTTCCCTTTTTTACGAGTCAGACAGATGTTTTATGTGAACATGAAACTTTGGCTGCAGTAACACCTTTCTGCCACATGGCGGAGCCACTGAGTCAGGTTAGAGCTTTGATGGAGACGTTTTCAAACCGTGAGCCTCCAAATAGAGGCAGAAAGCCCTCTCCTCTCCTCTCCTCCTCTTCCTCATCATCAGAGTCACAGCTGAACACAAACACACAAAACACGGATTTTAGATTCACTTCAACCTCTGAGCTCCATCCTGAAGAAACCTCCAGAAATCTGCCAGGAAAATCAGAAAACAATGCGACAGTATTTAATCCAGAGAAGTCAACTGAGTATCCATGATATTCCCGAGCTGCTTTTAACTGAATAAATGTGCCTAAAGTGTCTTTTTCATTTCCTTTTACTGATAACCTCTTATCTTCTTCCCTTGAACTGATTCCCGTGCTTCTTCAAGAAGCAACAGAACTTTACACTGTATTTTAGTTCAATACAACAGCGCCATAATATGCCTTTGGATACTTTGATCAGTTCATTGTTTTTGGGAAATCTCTTTATAGAGATGTGGAATGGAAAAAATGTGGTTGATCAGGAATAAATTCTGTCTAAACAATAAGATCAAGGAAGTGTCTTTCAAAATTAAACACAAAATATATCCATCAAAAATTGTTTTATTTTTAGCTAAATTTCATATCCACAGAAAGGAAATGGACTGACAGAAAACCTTTTTTTTCCACTTTTTTTTAAACGACTATATCAATACAGCACCGACATCAATGGTGTAGAAATTCCCAAGACTGTAAAAACTTATTGAATTAATGTGTTTTTCTTTACAGCGATGCAATTTTTATACATGATGCTTCTATACTCTTTGTACATTTATACTTTTAGATTTTTTTCTTCCCCCGGCTAAAAAAGAGAAAGTTTGTGCTCTTCCTGTCGATGCAAATAAATAATCAGTTAATGTGGAGAATGTGAAATATATATATATATATTTTGCTTTAATTTGAAACTGCATTCATTTAATTGTTCATTTAATTGAGATTTAAATTTTATTTGTTATTTCAATTGGAATGTATAGAATTTATTTCTGTGTTAATTAGTTTTTTCCCGTATTTATTTCTGTATAATGTTCCCTTGTATTATACTGATCTATTTATAATGGGCTGTTATTGGGACAATAACTACGGGGAGAAATGGGAAATAACTGAAGTAAATACATCTATGAATGAAATCTGTTTGAAAAATGATAAAAATAATGCATGACGAGGTCAAAATAAGATAAATAAATAAATCATTTTAAAGGGATAAGGATCAATATGATGTAAAGGAGAAACAAACTGAAAACTGAGGGACTTTAACACTTAAATGAATGCAGTTGACAATTAAAACAGAAAATCCAGGTACATACAGGTACACGCGGCCCACGTGATTTCCTGTAAATGCTCGGCAGGAGAAATTAAACTAAAGTGTTCAGGCTCCATTTTGGGTTAACAGCAGCAGGGTGAAACCTGAAGTCAGCATCAGGGTGAGTGAACAACATTCTTCTTCTATTCCTCCAGAGTCTGAGTGCGTTTACAGGCGGAACTCGGTTCGGTTCATCTTCAACACAAACTGCTTTTATTGAACTGTGGAGTTTCTGTGAGGGAGTTACTTCCGTCTCGGTGAGACTTTGAACAGAGGACACTCCTTAATGTTACATGTCCGCTCAGATAACTGAACATTTATCTCCATACAAACACACTTTTTATCTGTAATGGCAGGTTGAAATCTCCTCATCTCTCGTGTTTCCTCCCACACAGATAAACATGTGGTATTCAACACTTTAAACATTAATAGTTTTTGTTGAAACTGCGCGCACCCCGCTGTGACCAGCGCTGCTGAGCTATAATCCAGCAGCACCTCCAGGTGTAGGTGTTCCTTTGCTTCTGCTGTCACTACATTTAGGCCGTAAGGTGAACCTGGAAAACTCCTTCAGAACACCAGGCTTGTTCCACGCTCTCCGTACCAAACACGCTTCAGCTCATAAAAACATTGAGTTATGTTGAGGTTTTAAAAAAAGTTTCGCCGCTCAGAACACAGTACTTCTTTAGTTCGCAACGTTTAAAGGAATAACTAGTGCCAGGCAAGGCGTATGTACATATTCGGCAGGCGTAATAACAGTTTGGCTCGCGAGAGGTGCCACGGTTGAGACGCCATCAGAATGGACGAATCGGATAGCTCGTATGTCAGCTGAGCTGGTAAACAGAAACAGCACCGCAGCAGCAGCGGATCATCCAGCAGTACCGAAGAAGACGAAATTTCGACCGAAAGATTTGTTACATGCACATATCTTCTGTTAAGCGTGAGGAAACACAGAATTTCACCTGCACAAGGTGGAATGGAAGGAATCAGAAGGAACAAATAAAGAAGCACTTGCTGAGTTCTTATACGATGCGTGGCCACATGCTGATCTTACAGCAGTGGGAAGAAAGCTCAGCTTTACATAGCACATCAACACCAATGTGACTGTGTGGCTGTACTGGAAGGTGTGCAGTCTGTTCATGCTGTGGAAGACCTGCAGTGTGACCATGAAGAATGTGACACAAGGGTGTTTTTGCATGCACAACATGCTGCACAGGAACAGAAGACTGTCATTATTAAGAGCCCTGACACTGATGTAGCAGTCTTTGCTGTGAGTCTGCAGAAAGAATTGCCATGCAGCTTGTACTTTTTCACAGGGACGGGCAGCAGAACACGCATAATGGACATCACCAAGGTGTCATCAGCTCTCGGAGCCAGTGTGTGTTCAGCCTTGATTGGGATCCATACATTCACTGGGTGTGACTCCTCAAGGCAAAAAGAAGACATTTGCTGTGGCATGCGAGACAGATGTCTACCTGAAGGCTTTCAGAAATCTGGGGCCTGAATTTAACTTGGACCACTCTACATTTGCATTATATGTATACCATTTGTACGATCAGCCAACCGCAGAAAACATCAATGAGGCGAGGTACAAAGCTTTCTGTATGGCATCATCAGCCTTGCCAGAATGATCTATCCCCCCCAACAAGTGATGCCCTCCACCAGCACTGCAAAAGGGCAAATGATCAGGCTAAAATAATGAGGTCATGTGTAAGCAAAAGATTGGCGCTCCATCTCCCGCTGGACACGGTTGGCATCTGGAAGATGGAAATCTTGAAGTGACATGGATGACAAGAAATCCAGCACTCATAGTGAGGAATAGTGTTTGTGTGTGCGTGCTTTTTTTATTTTTTACCTCTATTCTATTCCATTTGTATCATTCCTTTTATTATGGTTATGTATATAAGTTTATGCCGGTTGATGTGTATGCCCTACTTGTTTTGACTTTTTTATGTGTTGCATAGTTATTAGTGAATAAATCAGTAAATGAATACCTGAATGGTCCTTATCATTGATAATTAGAATTATTTCCATTCATTAATAAAAAATGACAACATGAAAAGGTAATCTTATCATCCACTTGCACAATAGTTGTTTGTACTATAAATAAAGCACTGTTTGGAATTAATTTAGCCCAGTAGTTTGTACATATCCTCTGAACATTCAGGTTCCAGGGCCAAATTCATTATGGCTGTTGCTTTGGTGGAGGAGCAGGCAGAATGTTTAGCTATGTCTGAATCTGGAAACATCTTCCTGAACATCTTGCCAGTGTGCCTACAGACATTGAATGGCACATTGTCTTCGACAACAAATGATGTGAAATACACCTCTGCTGCAGTGACCTTCTCAGTGAGACTTTGCTTTTCTGCAGAAAATAACTGAGCTATATGGGAGCAGCCTTCCCTGCGCTTAGCCTCCCTAATATGGTGCGGTCCCTAAAGAATAAAACAGATAATTAGGCCTATCATTTCTACATATTTTCTTTAATTAATTTACGCTTAATTTATTTTGCCTATTTATCAACATAGTGAATTGAAGATTTTTTTAAAGGCTTAGACAGGCTGGATATAGATAGTTAGATACTGTAGCTGGCTAGTTAGATATAGGCCTACACAACTTAGTAACTAAATGTGTATTGATACTTTAAATAAGTCTTTGATACGTTTTGCTTCATTTTATAACAGCATTTAACCTACAGAAATAAAATGCAGATGATGGCGCGTTCAACTACCTCCACATGTCTTTTACAGTCATTAAGTCATTAATTCTGAAAATATTATGCATAGCTCTCGCTAGAAATGCTCACGAAATGCATACAAATGCAGATGCTTTCTTAAAATGTTTTTCACAGAAAAAAGGTTGACAGTCGGCCATTTTCCTTTTTTAGCTGAGGGAAACTTGATAGTCATGTGACCTGGTTGCGAAGCAATTTAAATGAATGGGCCAAATAAAACGTGCTATTGTCACAATTTTGGGGGCCAAATTGTGACAACAGCACGTTTTCCCTTGTGGAGCAACGCAGCTATTACACGTTTTTCTGTGAGACTGGGTTGGGAACAGAAGGAAAAGCAGGAGGTTAAGAACTTGTTTCTGTTTGGCTGTGAGACTTAAACAGTCGTGTTGGTCTTCATTCTTTTCTTCTCTCAGAATGGCTGAAGCCCAGAAGACGAGAGTTTGTGGGGAGGAAGAGGAGGACAGAGCAGAGTCTGCAGCATCCAGCGGTCTGTCTACCAACAGGGACCCATCCAAACCTCCAGAACTCAGTGATGGACCATCAGACACAAAGTAAGAGAGCTGCTGATGAAGGGGGTCAGCTTATTATCTGGATATATCACCATGGTAACGTATACAGGCAACCCAAACAGGGTATGAAGCAGGTTGAACATATTCGGGGTATATTTTATAAATTATTGGTTATTTAGATTAACTACCAATCAGATCAGTCTGAGCAGCGTCAGGATGCAGGTCATCAACTCCGTTATTCTGAGACGTGCTTCATGGTTCAGACTCCTGATCAGGTGGCAGCAGTCAACCAAACACACAGAGGTGGAGGTCAGAGGCTGTAACACTCACTGCTGCAGACTGAATAAATGCTGTTTTAATCTGTCTGAGTTTGGTGGCCCAGGCTAAAAGTGTGTTCAAATGTTTTTAAAAACGGATTCTTCTGAGCTACATGCACAGCAACAATCTCCTGCAGGTACAGAACATGATGTTAAACAGGAAGTAACAAACAAGTTTTTAACCGTCATTTAAAAAGGAAATCCTTTCTCTCTTTTAAAATGTCCTGACCAAGATAGGCAGCAGCTCAGGGTTCTATGAAGCAGGATCAATATATCCAGTTTATCTGTCTAAGTCAGGGGTTCTCAACCTTTTGCAAGCGGGGCCCCCCCTAAGACGGTTCATTGCAGTTGGGGCCCCCCCTTCACGGCCCCACCCCCACGACACCACCTTAGATGGATAGATGGATCCATAGGCTATTATTTTTAGGCCCACATTATTATTATTATTATTATTATTATTATTATTATTATTATCAGTAGGGGTAGGTAGGCCTATCATTATTACTAGGCTATTGTTATAACTGGCAGTAGCACCAGACTTCTAATGTGAGCTTGCAGGCATTATTATTATAATTATTTTTGTTGTTATTATTATTATTATTATTATTATGGTTATTGTTATTATTATTATTATTATTATTATTATTATTATTATTATTATTATTATTATTATTATTATTATTATTATTATTATCAGTAGTAGTGGTAGGCCTATTATCATTACTATGCTATAGCTATATGATATGAGGTTACATGCTCTTATTATTATTATTATTATTATTATTATTATTATTATTATTATTATTATTATTATTATCAGTAGTAGTGGTAGGCCTATTATCATTACTATGCTATAGCTATATGATATGAGGTTACATGCTCTTATTATTATTATTATTATTATTATTATTATTATTATTATTATTATTATTATTATTATTATCATCAGTAGGCTTATTAACATTACTAAGCTATTGCTATAACTGGGAATTGGCACTAGACCTCTTTTAATAATTTATTCTTAATTATTATTATTACTAGGCCTAATAATAGGCATATCATCTGCATGTTTTACAGAAGCTTTAATGTGAGATTTGAGCCTGCCTTGCCTTGCAAAGATCCTCAATTCTTGGTGCAATGTTTGACAAACACAGCCTCAAATCATCCTCGATTTGTGCACGATTGCGGTATTTCGTCTTGAGTGCAGTCATTTTTGAGAATCCTGCCTCACACAAATATGTGGACGCGAAAGGGAGGAGAATCTTTAAGGCGACGTCACAGAGTTGAGGGTATTCCTGCATCAATGATGCCCAGAATGACGACAGAGGGCAGGAGGTAAAAAGTTCCCTCAGCCTACTGTCACTCTTCAGCTCAATAAGCTGTTCCTGCATATCAACTGGCAGCTCCTTTGCTGTGCACACAAATGGATCTCGAACCCACGCAAAAGAGCGATAATCCTCTTTAAAATACCTTGAAAATTCTTTCCTCATTGCAGACAGGTGCTCCGACGCTGACTGAAACAGAGACGAGAAATTGTGTGACGTGCCTGCATCAGTGATGAAGTCTGCAAGGCTGGGGAACATGTCGCAGTTCCCTCGACTGATGCGGCCATGCTAGAGCTCAATTTTTTGTGTGAAGGCGTCCACTCTGTCTGCGAGGAGCAAAATATGAGTTTCGCGGCGGCCTTGCAAAGACAGGTTGAGGCCATTCAAACGATCAAATATATCGACCAAATAGGACAGAGACGCAAGCCACATAGTGTCATCCAGATGCTTCGCCAGATCTGATTTGATATCTGTCAAAAAACACTTCACCTCCTCTCGCAGCTCATACAACCGCTGTAACACCCGCCCCCTAGAGAGCCAGCGAACTTCAGTGGGCAGAAGCAGCTGTTCGTACCCTGAGCCCATCTCCTGGCAGAGGATCCCAAACAACCGAGAGTTTAGCGGCCGTGATTTAATAAGATTTATCATTTTCACGGCTTGGTTTAGCACGGACTCAAAGAGAACAGACATTTTTTTGGCAGCTAATGCTTCGCGATGGACCATACAATGTGTCCATTTCACAAGTGGTGCTACTTGCTGAACGCGAGCAGCTAGGCCACGCTCGCGGCCCGTCATTGCCCGTGCACCATCCGTGCATAGGCCAACGCACCGGTCCCAAGTCAAACCATTTTCACGGATAAAAATATCAAGGACATTGAAGATGGCTTCTCCTGTAGTGTGAGACTGAAGAGGCCGGCAAAACAGGACATCCTCCTCAATCGCCTTGTCCCGCAGATACCTGACATAGGTGAGGAGCTGTGCCTGCCCAGCAATGTCAGTGGATTCGTCCAGCTGCAGCGCGTAGTAGGGACTCTGTTTTATGAACTCTATGAGTTGCTCTCTGATGTCATTAGACATGTCTGAAATCCTCCTAGCTACTGTGTCATTGGACAGTGGTACTGCACCGAGTTTGGCAGCTGCACTATCTCCTATCATTATTCTGCACGTCTTGCGCGGCCGGCAAAATAGGTAGAAGGTATGGCTACCCTATTAGCTAAGTGCACGCCTAGCAGTTAAAAAAATAGCTAGGGCTTCGATTTGGATAATCTTTACAAAGGCTATTTGTGGTCTTTAAAAAGACTGTTTATGTTTAGTAAAGTATATCGATATCAAGACTGATAACAGATAGACTAGCGAGAGCTGGCACAAGTGAACTTGGCAAGAGACTAGACTAGAGTAGAGTGAAGCTTGACGTTTGTGTGCGGATGCTTATATAGGTTACATTACGTTACGTGACGTCGCAGGCTCAAAATACCACCCCCTGGTGAATTTGAAATGAAACTAGACAAACAATAGTCCAACTTCTTGCATTTTCGAGGAGGGAATTTTCGTGGGGCGGGCCCCACCGGTTGAGAACCACTGGTCTAAGTGATCTGGTTAACTAACCCAAACCATGGATATCTGACCAATGTCACACCGCGGTGAGGTCAAGTGGGTTTTTGTCTCGTCATTTCCTGTTTTATTTTGAAAGGTTAACTCTCCTCTCGTGCTCCGTCTGATTGTCGTGTGAATGATTCCACCTGTTCCCTATTATCCCTGTGTGCATAAGAGTCTGCGTCTCCCCCCGTCTTGTGCCAGTGTGTCGTATCTGTCCGATTGATGTGCATCACTCTCGCCTTTGTTCCAAGCCTGACCACAGCCACGTTTTCAAGTATTGCCTTTTGGTATTATTCCTCTTCAAGAGAGGTTTTTTGATAATGTTTGATAAATTAGTCCTGTTAAAGTAACAGTGTAAGTTTATTTTTATAGCATTCTTGTTTTTCCTCCAAGTTGGAGTGATTTCTGTTTTTTAAATTTTCATAGTGTAGTTCCTCTGTTTTTTAGGAGGTGATTTGTTTTTTTCCTCCGTAGCAGGAGTGACTTTTAGTTAAAGATAAAGTTTGATAGACCCTTTTGTTTGTTCATCCGCATAATGGAGTGATTTTGATTTCCTTGATAAACTTTCATAGATATACTTCTCTAATTTTAGAGAAGTGTATAACTATATATATATATATATAATAATAATAATAATTATATAGCCTGCTTTGTTTCTCTCTATGGAGAGTCTTAATAACATCTGCTCCTAGAATAAAAGCTTTGGATAACACATCTCCTGCTCCTGCGTCCTCCATTCCCTGGGTGTGACAACCAAGTGGTACTACAATCTGGGGTGCAGAGACGCTGCTTCTCAGTGGCATGTCCAGGATTACAGCATCTGTTGTTAACCAGCTCTGTGATCCTCCTGCTTTCCTGTTAGCGCTCTGTCTGCAGTCTCTGTCTGATATCAGTCACAACATGTTTATTTTAGCAGAGAACACCCTGACCTCAGCCTCAGCAGACAGTATGTGGTGTGGATATGATATGGATTAACTCTCACAGATGAAGAATATCTCCTGATATCTTTATTAGTTCCTGGTCACTGCAGAGAAACTCAGAGGGTCAGAACCCTCCAGAGGTTCCTGGTCTCTGTGGAAGGTTCCTGCAGAGGAAACGTGGCCTCTGATGTCAGTCAGATAGAAAAGCTGTAACGTGATCTAAGAGGACTGTTCCACAAAGGATTGATGTGATGTGAATAACAACATGTTTGTGTTTGCAGAGGTCAGCACCACAGACAGAGAGCAGAGTCTCCAGGATCTGACTGTCTGTCTATGAAGAGTGACCGGTCCAAGGATTTTCCACCAGACTTTAGAAATGAACCTGGACCCTCAGACAGAAAGTAAGAGAAGAGTCAATAACTGACTTATGATTCATCTTAAATAAGCTCCCAGTGAGATTAAATTATCTGTCAATGAAGGTTTATTTAGTGTCTCTCTTTCTGTAGTTCATGATGGGAAATGAATAAGAAAACTCATTCCACATTTAATCATGATGCAACAAGGGAACATCTGCATCCAGAGGCTGTGATGCAGATGTTCAAAGATACTAAGTTCTAAACAAGCTTCTACAGGGTAAACAGACGTTCACATTTTGTTCATACGAGTCATGAGACATTCCCTTCTGCCCCTCTGGGGGCAGACAGCGGTGTGGATTGTGCCGAGGCTGTGGAATATCCTCTGAAGCCACCAAGGCTGTGGGACATTCCCCTCTGAGAGCACTGAGAGCAGGCAGGGGCGACCTCCGAGTGCAGCTGTTATTCTCATGCAGAGGTGCAAGAGTGGCAGCATGAGCAGTTACACGGAGGTAGAAATGATTATGTGAGCATAAAGGATAAAAAGTGATTCTATCAGTTCTTCTTTGGTCCTCCTTCATGGAGTTCTGCTTGGTTCAACATGCAGCGTCCGTTACAGCCTGAAACCACCTGTCCTGATTGGTCCAGGTGAGTCTGCAGCTGTTTCATGACTGAACTTGTTGATAAGTTTACAAACTTCTGAAACAGAGATTTCTTTGAAGATTTCTAAATTTCAGGATTTTTCAAACTCGGCATTTAAAGGCATGGTTGGTAATCCTGTTCAGAAACACATTTAGTAATACTGGGTGAAATGGTCCGTCTGTCCTGAGAGAAATCTATACAAGATGTATTTAGAAAAAGGGACGAAAATAATCAGACCTCTGTGGCAGCTGCAGGACTGAGAAAAAGCTGACCAATCCGAGATCAGCGTCCCGCTGATCTCGGATTGGAGCGCCTACAAAAACCAATCAGATGCCTCTGCTTTCTGCCTACGCCCCCCTCTGCCGGCTCCCTGCTCCGTGTGCGCATGCGGTTCCACCGGCTTTGGATGAAGCACTGACGGAATGGGGAGGGGGGGGTGGAGCTTAGAGGAGGGGACACTTTCGAATCTTGCTAGCTCTCTTGCTAGCTCTCTAGGATTACCTACCATAGCTTTAAGTCCAAACATGCAAAATGTCCTGATAAAGAGGTTAACCTGCTGCTGTCTCATGTTGCCATGACAACAGATGGGAGAACAGCACTCAGTGTGATGTCAAACCAAGATGGCTGCGCACAATCTGCAGGGTTCCCACGGGTCATGGAGTTTCTGGAATATCATGGAATTTCATAAAAGTTTTTCCAGTCATGGAAAGTCATAGCCTGGGAATTCCCATGCTGCTTTGCACGTGATTTCATTCACATTGCAAAGGCAGCCTGGAAACCACCGCCCTTATTTTTGCCTGAGTTAGGGAACCAATCACAGAACGGGGGGGGGGGGCAGCAAGACGATGACGACGTCTATGCGCGACACCGAAGCTTGTAGAGCAGGGGTCTTCAACGTTTTTCAGGCCAGGGACCCCCAAACTGATGGAGAGTTGGAGCAGGGACCCCCCTACTTTTTATATGGCATACAATTGTGTTTTCTATTTAACGGGGCCTAGTGCCGTGTATAAACATAGCTACTCTGTTATTGTACATTCAATACTAAGCTATTCAAAAAATACACAGGTTAATATATTCATGTTTTTATTTTAAACATGTGCAAGGTACAAGGTGGCCGTGCCACTGCCATTTATAAAAAAACATCTTGCATACAACACTGAGCTATTCAAATAATCCACAGATTTTAACTTTAAACATGCATGTAGATGGGACAATGAATCCTCAAACCATCTGTGGATGCATATTCCAACTAAGCGGTCGCTTAGGGCCCCCACGCCACCAGGGGGCCCCGAGAACAATTTTGAATTTAATTTTGATTACAACTTTATTTTTCTGTAAGATAATGTGAATGTCATTTGATTCTATTTTGTATTTGGATTTTGAACATTTTGCACACCATTGCACATCTGAAAGAAATTAAACTATTTAACGTGTTTACTATAAATGCAGTCTCCAGCCTGCTGATGTTACTTTCAAATAGTTAAATTAATGAGCCATACTTATACATCACTCTTTATGTAGAAGTTAATTAAACCATATTTATGAGTTTGCTGACACCTGTATAATGTAAGATGATTACAAATAATGCTAATGATTGTGGGTCCGTTACACACATAACAGTGCAGCCTATGGAATAATGAGGCATCTGGAGCTGAGGTGATGGTAGGGCAGCCCCAAATGAAATTCTGCTTAAGGCCCCATAAATGCTTGGGCCGGCCCTGTGTGGATGGCACACGTTTGCACACAATTTGTAAGAAAAAACTGTTTAAAAAAAAAAATATATATTAAACTTTTTTTTTTTTTAAATAAATTTTTTTTTTTTTTAAATCGTCTAAACAACCAAATATTTCGCGACCCCCCTGCAGTACCTCCGCGGACCCCCTGGGGGTCGCGGACCCCCTGTTGAAGACCTCTGTTGTAGAGTGTTAATCCAACATGGCAGCGGACACAACGTTACCGTTCGATGCAGCCTTAGAAAGTGTTTTAAGTAGCCTAGAACACAAGTTTACTTTTATTTTACTTTTTTTTCTTCTTCTTCTTCCTCGTTGAATTTCTGTCGCTCTACATACGTCATCTGGTATAAGTGATACAATTGGCTATGAATTGCGCGCAGAGCAGCATGGGAAGAACCAGACGCCATTTGATAGACATTCGTAGCGCCCAATAAACGGCTCTAGGCATTCGTAAACCACGCCTCAAATACGAGAAAATGCACACCTAGTTCCCAGACCACTATCTCATGGAGATGTGGACGCGTCAGCCACGCTAGGAAAGTCATGGAATTTGACCATTTTGCATGCACAGTCATGGAATATCATGGAATTTTCTTAACAGTTGAGTAGAAGCAAAACTTGAGTGTATTTTGTTGCTTACTTTTTTGATTGGTGTATAACATTGTTTCTCACCGGTTATAACTACAACGCTTCACCAGAGATGGTTTGGTTTCGTGCTGTAATGTGCAACATTCTAGAATCTAATATCTTGGAGCCCACTGAAGTCTGGCAGTGGTGGTTCGGCGTCAGTTGGCAAACATGCCTGGCAAATGCAGGTTTCAAGAAAGTTGGCTCGAAAATGACGATTTCAGAGGCTGGCTATCGCGAATTGATGACCACAGAGCTAAATGTAGCGTTTGTAAAACAGTCATATTTCTGTCAAATATGAGAGAACACGCGTTGCGGAGCCATACGACTAGCAAAAAACATGCTTCACGGTTGCGGGCGGTGAGATCATCGAGCTTGTCACAGCCTAGCATAACAGCGATGCTAGTTCAACCATCCACAAGAAGCGAGCCTGAGCCTGAAGCTGCTCCCATCCCCTGTTCCAGCGATATTGGCACCATACGAAGCAGCGGAGAACACCTGAGTCTGATACCAGCAAAAACTGCATGCTTTTTTTTCCGTCAAATAAATGATCGTAAATATTTAAATTGTTTTATTTACCGTGTGTTTACATGGCTTTCAGCCGAGAAGGGTGGTCATTTCTGACATTTACACTTAAGTTCTGCATATCTGTGGTTGTGTAAACCTTCATATAGACAAAGAACAGCTCTAGGGGTGAAGATAATCTTGTTTTCACACTTTTAAAATCTTTTGAACGTCATTTCTTTTTACGGAACTGGTCCTGGAAATTTAGTTGTTTGGGTCTGGAAAGTCATGGAAAATCATGGAATTTTATATCTGACTTAGAGTGGGAACCCTTAATCTGACGTGGGCCAAGTTTTTTACAGGAGGGTAGATGCTGCCTGCTCAGGCGCACTGTGGCTCTCACAGAACTTTTTCTTTTAGATTCTGATCATTTCAAGTTTAGTTGAAATTATTCTAAACTCTACTTCCAGTTCAGGAGCAACATGGACCCTGAACACGTGTTCGTCAGTGATGTCAGTTCACTTATTGGCTCTTTGTGATTACTGAAGAGTTTATTTATTTCTTAATTCTAAAAATAGCAAATGTAGAAAAGGATTAGAATGAATTTAAAATCTAATGAAATGTTTTCTGTAGGGCAGCAGCAGTAATATTCACACAGTGAAGTCAGCACATAAACTGAATATTGATCCCAATGTAAAATGCTGCTGCAGGAAGGGTTGAGTTTATGTTCACATAAAAACAGAGTTAATGCCAAAGGGAGTTATTTTAAAATGATTTTAGTGATGAAGACATGTGTTGACAGAGGGAGGAAGAGGAGCGGGGTTTGTGAGGAGCAGCAGCTGTCCTGCTGTGCTCTGTGTCAGGACGTCCTGAAGGATCCGGTCTCTACCAGCTGTGGACACTGGTTCTGCAGACAGTGCATCACCTCATACTGGGACCAGTCTGCTTCCTCAGGAGGCTCCTCCTGTCCCCAGTGTGGAGAAAGATCCAGAACCAGAGCTGCACCAGGTCAGATATTTCTGTTAACCCGTTACTACCTGATGCATCACATGTGTTTTTACCTCATGAAATCAAGTTTGATTTTACACACAGCTTTGGGTCTGATGGTTAACCTGCTGTTTTAATGCAGACACATTGTGGTGTCAAACAGAACAACAACAGTTGTTAGGACCTGACTCACATGGACACAACAGAAGAGACACACCATGAATTAAAGTTAGAGAATCATTTAAATAACTATCATCAGACTGAATTTATACGCCAAATCCAACCTTTATATCACGAGGTGTGGAAATCAGTTAAATCAGAGGTGGATCATATGAGTTGAATTAAACTAAACGAACACAATGACCAAGATGGCAGCACATTGTGTAGAAGAGCAGAGTGATTAGACTGAAATCAGGACTAAAGGAGCCAAAGTAACACAGAAGGAGCCACAGGTGTCCTAAATCACAGAAATCACCTCCCAGCAGGACAGACAGACACTCGTTAATACCCCAACCTACCACAAGAGGACCCACGGGGTCATCACAAAGGTCATCGGGAACATCATTTAGCATCAGCCTTGTTTTCCTGTTTACTGATCATTTTACTGAGAGGTGGGAGGAAAAGAAAAGTTTTCTGTGTGAAGACAGAAACATGTTCAGCTGGGGTCAGAAAGATAAAGAAGAACAAATCCTGATGAATTGAATCTACTGTGTTTGTGTTTGGTCTCATTTGTTCTTTGTTCAGCAGATGTTGGTCTGCAGGAGGTTTTAGATGAACATAAGAGGAGTCTGAGGAGGAGATGTGAACATGTGACTGAAGGAACTGATGGAACAGGAGGTGGAACCCTCCTCAACAGGATCTACACTGAGCTCTACATCACAGAGGGACAGAGTGAAGAGGTTAATACCCAGCATGAGGTGAGGCAGCTGGAGACGGCTTCCAAGATCCAGAGCCTCCATGACACTCCAATCAGGTGCCACGACGTCTTCAAAGCCTTACCTGAGCAGCAGGGGGCCATCAGAGTGGTTCTGACCAACGGCGTCGCTGGTGTTGGAAAAACCTTCTCAGTGCTGAAGTTCACTCTGGACTGGGCCGAGGGCCTGGAGAACCAGGATGTCAGTGTGGTGACTCTGCTTTCCTTCAGGGAGCTGAACCTGCTCAGAGAGGAGCAGCACAGTCTTCTCACGCTGCTCCATGTTTTCCATCCAACATTACAGAAGCTCCCAGCAGAGCAGCTGGCCGGCTGCACACTTCTGTTCATCCTGGACGGCCTGGATGAAAGCAGACTGTCTCTGGATTTCAGCTGTCAGGTTGTGTCTGATGTCACACAGACGTCATCAGTCAGCGTGCTGCTGACAAACCTCATCAGGGGGAACCTGCTTCCCTCGGCTCTCGTCTGGATAACCACACGGCCCGCAGCGGCCAATCGGATCCCTCCTACGTGTGTTGGCAGGGTAACAGAAGTACGAGGCTTCACCGATGCCCAGAAGGAGGAGTACTTCAGGAGGAGGTTCAGTGATGAACAGCTGTCCAGCAGAATCAGCTCCCACATCCAGGCATCCAGGAGCCTCCACATCATGTGTAGAATCCCAGTCTTCTGCTGGATCGCTGCTACAGTTCTGGAGCACATGTTGACCACAGAGCAGAGAGCAGAGCTGCCCAAGACCACCACTGACATGTACTCCCACTTCCTGCTGGTTCAGACACAGAGGAAGAAGAACAAGTACCCCCAGGGACCTGAGGCGGGTCCACAGGAGCTGACGGAGGCCGACAGGGACGTTCTTCTGAAGCTGGGGAGGCTGGCGTTTGAACATCTGGAGAAAGGAAACATCATGTTCTACCAGGAGGACCTGGAGCAGTGTGGCCTGGATGTCACAGAGGCATCGCTGTATTCAGGAGTTTGTACAGAGATCTTCAAAAGAGAGTGTGTGATCTTCCAGAAACCAGTTTACTGCTTTGTTCATCTGAGTGTTCAGGAGTTTCTGGCTGCAGTCTACATGATGCACTGCTACACCAACAGGAAGGAAGAGGTGCTGGAGAGCTTCCTGGGAGAAGACTACAGTCACTCATCTCTGGAGAGCTTCCTGGGAGAAGACTACAGTCACTTATCTCTGGAGAGCTTCATGGTAGAAGACCACAGTTATTCATCTCTGCATGACTTCCTGAGGAGAGTCATGAGGAAATCCCTGGACAGTAAAAATGGCCACCTGGACCTGTTTGTTCGCTTCCTTCATGGCCTCACTGTGGAGTCCAACCAGAGACTCTTAGCAGGCCTGCTGGGTCAGACACAGAACAGTCCAGAAACCATCCAGAGAGTCATCAACAACCTGAAGGAGATGAACATGTTTAACATTCCTCCTGACAGAAGCATCAACATCTTCCACTGTCTGATGGAGATGAACGACCTCTCAGTTCATCAGGAGATCCAAGAGTTCCTGAAGTCAGAGAACAGATCAGAGAAGGAACTCTCTGAGATCCAGTGCTCAGCTCTGGCCTACATGCTGCAGATGTCAGAGCAGGTTCTGGAGGAGTTGGACCTGGAGGAGTACAACACAACAGATGGGGGACGAAGCAGACTGATTCCAGCTGTGAGGAACTGCAGAAAGGCTCGGTGAGTTGATGTGTTCATCGACTTCATGTGTCAGTGTAGATTAGTAGTTTAGTTCCCTAAGAGCCGTTTCTACACATGAACAGCAGAGATGTTCTGGAGAATCTGCAGACAGGTTCATCTGGACCTCTTCCAGAGTTTCTGCTCACATGTGCTTCCCAGCAGGAGACTTCCTGTTGGAGATGTGAGGGAGGGGTGGTGGGAGATAACTGTGTAGAGCGCACAGGACTAGTGTTGTTCCCATACCAAAATTTTGACTTTGATACGATACCTGCCATACACACCTCGATACTCGATATTGAACCGATACCACGGCGAAAATCTAAAAAAAAAAAATCTGGAAAAGAGATGAATAATGGTCCAGCTCGGTCTCACTATGGTTTAATTTTCAGCAGCTTGCTCCTTTCCTGCTGTTTGAGCAAATTACTACAGAGCAAGTATGAGCACAATCTCTTCTGTTAGCATGTTGGCTTTTGCTTAACAGTGAACACATTAATGACTGACTTACACATTTAAGATACTATTTTATTTTAAACAAAGCAAAACAAGACACTACATGGTGGACAAACGTACATCAGAGAATTGCAGTGAAGTATTTCAACCTTTACACTCAGAATAAATATTTGAAAAAAATATAATTGCCAAAATAAATAGCTACTGAACATGGTTTAACAAAAATAAAATTATTGCTTTCCTCATGAACAATGAAATCCCAAATACACTCAACCTGGACGTCTTCTCTTTCCAGAAGACAGATGGTTCCAGAGGGGAGTCAAAGAAGCTATCTATAGCCGCTTTCGGACAGAGCCGTTCTAAGAACGCAGTTATCAGAACTGTCCTACTCGAATTTCGTTCTGATAACTGTCCTTCTGTTTCAGTCTGCATTCGCACATGAGTCGGGACCTGATAGGGACTGATGCGCCGCGCGCAGCCGTCTGCGTCAGTGACGTGTTAGCCGTTAGCCGTTTAGCGCCACATTCAACAACAAAACAGAACCCAGTAAAAGTAATTAGAGAAGAAAAAAACAGCACCAAGAAGCTAACATGGAGAGCGGGGAGGCCACCGTGTTCATGGTCTGCATGATGGTGATATTAATCATGGACGATCACATTAGGCGTCTAATATCGAGGCTGGAAAAGCTCACAGAGAGAGTCAGGAGACGATACTTTTTCATTTCATGAAGGAAGAAAGGAGAGCAGAGTGCTGCAGACAAATGAGACCAGTGCAAGTTTAACTTATTAAACACCCGCCGGTTGTGTCCGTGTTGTATGAGGAAACATTTCAGCCGTGATAGCATGACATGGGGCGTAGCTACCGACCACCACACACCTCCGTCTGATGCGTTATATAGAACCATGAAAAGACCCGACCTCGGAGAAGGAGCTAAATAGTTATAGGAACTAAGGGAGAAAGCCCCGAGTTCCTGTATGTCCGAACACGGGAGAAAACGGCCCCGCGGATTAAAAGGTTATTAGAACTGCCAAAGGTTCCTACAGTCCGAAAGCGGCTATTGTTAACCCATTTAGGCCTAAAACGCCTGGAAAAGAATGCCTGTAAAACCTATGGGCGATTTCAGAAAGACCCCCTAAAACCTGAAGTTTTTCTGGAAATTCAGCAATTGTGTCAACGCCTACTAAATGATTGATTTCTCAGCCTCTGTAGCAGATAGAAACAAAATTCAAAAAGTATTTGAGAGCTTACACCTGTGGCTTTCTTTGGAAATTGAGTTTATTTACATACACCTTCACGAAAATAGAAAATGTAAAAAGTAAAGTGCAGGAACAGCGCTATTTTCAATAAAAAAAACCAGTAATAAAATTTTATTTTATATTTAAATTATTTATTTATCTATTTATTTTATTGCCAGTAATCTCTTCGTACTGGCAGCACAAGGAGCCCATACACATTCCAATAAACGTTTTCATCCCCGGCACAGTTACGTGTGACCACTTTGCCATCTTTGCTCGAGCTGGAGTCTGAAGTACCTGCTCACTGTATCTATTCGTCTCGGAAACGAGATGCGCCCAAAGCTCCTCAGTAAAAATATGATTAAATGCCTGCAACGGTGTGGCATCTGCAGGTAAATCCACTTTCACCCCTGGTGTGCGGTTGAAATCTCTCCGTCGATTACGGTGCTAATTGTCAGTCTTCCACTCACATTCAAACCCTTCAAAATCATCCTCGCCGTTATCGTCATCCTCAAACATATGTGCTCGCCATAAATCTCCATCAATTGGGTCAGCACGTTCATCAGCATCATCAAAGCCAAGAAACTCCTCACAATCGCTCCCGTCTGAAATGTCTTCCGAATGAAAGTCCTCCATGCTTGGTTCGATGAAACTTAACTTTTTTTTTTTTTTTTTTCGATGTAACTTAACTTCAAAACAATGACACGAGGAACATGACGACACTCTCACGTGTCTATTATAATGCATTTAATTGGCGCAGAGGTTAATAATTGGTGCAAAACAACCTTATACATGAAAAAAGACGTGTACGCTTTCCCGGCCTTAAAAGTAGAATAACGCAACAGCGCCCCCGGCCTTAAAGGTAGAATAACGCAACAGCGCCCCCGGCCTTAAAGGTAGAATAACGCAACAGCGCCACCGGCCTTAAAGGTAGAATAACGCAACAGCGCCCTCGGCCTTAAAGGTAGAAATGCGGCAACGCTTTCCCGGCCTCAATGGGTTAAACTGGAAAAACCATCTTTGAACAGAGGAGGTGGCCTCAGGTATCACCTTCCAGCAGCTAAAACTGTCATGGCTCCAGCCCCAGCCTGATGTTTTATCACCTCAGACTGATGTATGATGTATGATAGCTCTGTATCATCACCTCAGACTGATGTATCATCACCTCAGACTGATGTATCATCACCTCAGACTGATGTATGATGTATGATACCTCTGTATCATCACCTCTTGTTTTTCTTTTATTTCCCCTTTTCATTCTACCAGGTGTTAATATCCTAATAATCTAATAGTTTTAGGTCAACTTCCACAGCGAGTGTGGTCGGGGGGAGTGAGATGATTTCTGCTGCTTCTTGCTTGGCTGCCATACCGGAGGTCACCATGTTTCTCTCTTTATCTGCAGATTAGATCAAATAATTCAGAAAAATCCATTTAAAAGTGCTCACGTGTGCGAGACTGAAGAGAACAATTGTGTCACGTCAAATGCAGGAAGATGAGATCAGATTAATCACAGAGGTGAAGAACAATGTTCATCAGAGGACATTACATTCACATCACTGTGTTCAGTTAGAATATGAGTTCAGTTAGTTTTTACTGTGCAGATGTTATTATATTTTCTCTCATCACAGACTTGCTGGGTGTTATCTCTCAGAGACTCACTGTGAAGTTGTGGCCTCTGCTCTGAAGTCCAACCCCTCCCATCTGAAAGAACTGGACCTGAGTAACAACAAGCTGACGGATCCAGGAGTGGAACATCTGTCTGCTGGACTGGAAAGTCCAAACTGCAGACTGGAGGCTCTGAGGTCAGTTCACTGCAGCTCTTTTAGTTTAAATGATTTACTGTTATGTTAAAATGATGAAAATATTCAGTGTTTCCACACTTCTAAATAAAGCTTCTCTTACATTGTTCACCTGCCAAAGCAGTTCTTTTCTCAGTTTCTTAAATAAACAGTAACTTAGAAAGATGATCCTGGTTATAAACCATTTCTCTTTAGTCATAAAAGAAGACAAAACCCTTTAGATCAGACTTAAAAATGGAGCAGCTTAAATGTTTCTTTCACTCGTCCTTCTGGGTTCATCTGAGAGATCTTTGATCAGTAAAGTTTGGAAAGCTGGATGAAGATTAAACTGCAACACAAACTGACAGATCTGCTGCTTCTGCAGCTCATTTGAACATGACAAATGTGCAGAGTTCAGTCACTTTCAGCACAATGACTCAGTCTCCTTTGGGTTTTAGCCTTCAGACAGTAATTACAGACAGACTGTGAAGGAAAGGCAGAGCACTGCCCCAACACTTCATTTTTACATGAATCTTACAAAATCAGCAAAACACGAGGAAAACATGCAAAA
Organism: Odontesthes bonariensis; assembly: GCF_027942865.1. Lineage (NCBI taxonomy): Eukaryota > Metazoa > Chordata > Actinopteri > Atheriniformes > Atherinopsidae > Odontesthes > Odontesthes bonariensis. The sequence goes on along the minus strand of NC_134528.1, from coordinate 3,425,106 downwards.
AGAGTTTATAGAAAAAAGTGTGCACAGGAGTGGAATTCAGAATGAGCCCAAAGAGAAGCTGCTGGATGTGTGTGTTTAAAGGACAATTTCGGTCGTTTACAACATCCAGCTGTATTGCCCAATCTACCCATGATTTAGCCATAACAAAGACGCAAAAAAATGTCATCCGACCCTGACAGTGTTGCTTGCACGGAGATTTCGGACTGACAACATAGCCATGGGGGCATCAATTTATATTGTGTTTTAAACGCTATTTTTATACCTCTTCTACAGCTCCAAACAACATAACACTTACGTGGTAGTGAGTAGAGGGTCCCTAAAGCCAAACCGAAGTGTCCCGAGGTCTTCATGTGGTCGGATATAGAGTCCAGAATGAATTTAATCAAGCCAGTACCTGCTCTCAATCAGAGCCTCTTCCGTCAACAAGAGGCTATCTCACGCGAGACATCACGGCAATCAACTACGGACTCACGTGACGTGATGTCTCGCGTGAGATAGCCTCTTGTTGACGGAAAAGCTCTGATTGAGAGCAGGTACTGGCTTGATTAAATTCATTCTGGACTCTATATCCGACCACATGAAGACCTCGGGACACTTCGGTTTGGCTTTAGGGACCCTCTACTCACTACCACGTAAGTGTTATGTTGTTTGGAACTGTAGAAGAGGTATAAAAATAGCGTTTAAAACACAATATAAATTGATGCCCCCATGGCTATGTTGTCAGTCCGAAATCTCCGTGCAAGCAACACTGTCAGGGTCGGATGACATTTTTTTGCGTCTTTGCTAAGGCTAAATCATGGGTAGATTGGGCAATACAGCTGGATGTTGTAAACGACCGAAATTGTCCTTTAAAAATGTAAAAATCCAGAAGTAACAGATGTGCAGCAGACACCTGCCAGCACAGAGAGATGGTGCCACCTGTTCAGAGGGGTGGGCTACAAGGACAGATTGATGGCATACTGAGGTATGTTGGGCCTAAAGTCAGTCAGAGCCTTCAGTGTCAATAAGGGGTCCTCTTTCAATGTGGACAGGTCACCATGGCAACGGGTGGTGATCACATGACCTGCTCCGAAGGAAGGAAGTGGAAGTAATCCCATTTCTATATGACTTCTTTTCTTAGGGAACTTCACCCAGGCACAGAACTGAGCAACATCTTCACCTCTGAGCTTTTGTCCATTACAGTACTGAAACATGGCAGCGCTAAAAGATCAGCAAATAACTGGAGACTTATGTCCCAGTGTCTTCTATCCACCTGATAACAGCTGATCATTGGAATCCCTTTATCTGCTTTACTATTTCATGTTGTTGCCAAAGTCTGCCGATTACTTTGACTGTAGACATAAAGTTTTAGGTCAACTTCCACAGCGAGTATGGTTGGGGGGAGTGAGATGATTTCTGCTGCTTCTTGCTTGGTTGCCATACCGGAGGTCACCATGTTTCTCTCTTTATCTGCAGATTAGATCAAATAATTCAGAAAAATCCATTTAAAAGTGCTCACGTGTGCGAGACTGAAGAGAACAATTGTGTCACATCAAATGCAGGAAGATGAGATCAGATTAATCACAGAGGTGAAGAACAATGTTCATCAGAGGACATTACATTCACATCACTGTGTTCAGTTAGAATATGAGTTCAGTTAGTTTTTACTGTGCAGATGTTATTATATTTTCTCTCATCACAGACTTGCTGCTTGTGAACTCTCAGAGACTCACTGTGAAGTTGTGGCCTCTGCTCTGAAGTCCAACCCCTCCCATCTGAAAGAACTGGACCTGAGTAACAACGAGCTGACGGATCCAGGAGTGGAACATCTGTCTGCTGGACTGGAAAGTCCAAACTGCAGACTGGAGACTCTGAGGTCAGTTCACTGCAGCTCTTTTAGTTTAAATGATTTACTGTTATGTTAAAATGATGAAAATATTCAGTGTTTCCACACTTCTAAATAAAGCTTCTCTTACATTGTTCACCTGCCAAAGCAGTTCTTTTCTCAGTTTCTTAAATAAACAGTAACTTAGAAAGATGATCCTGGTTATAAACCATTTCTCTTTAGTCATAAAAGAAGACAAAACCCTTTAGATCAGACTTAAAAATGGAGCAGCTGAAATGTTTCTTTCACTCGTCCTTCTGGGTTCATCTGAGAGATCTTTGATCAGTAAAGTTTGGAAAGCTGGATGAAGATTAAACTGCAACACAAACTGACAGATCTGCTGCTTCTGCTGCTGATTTGAACATGACAAATGTGCAGAGTTCAGTCACTTTCAGCACAATGACTCAGTCTCCTTTGGGTTTTAGCCTTCAGCCAGTAATTAGAGACAGACTGTGAAGGAAAGGCAGAGCACTGCCCCAACACTTCATTTAATTTCTATATGACTTCTTTTCTTAGGGAACTTCACCCAGGCACAGAACTGAGCAACATCTTCACCTCTGAGCTTTTGTCCATTACAGTACTGAAACATGGCGGCGCTAAAAGATCAGCAAATAACCGGAGACTTATGTCCCAGTGTCTTCTATCCACCTGATAACAGCTGATCATTGGAATCCCTTTATCTGCTTTACTATTTCATGTTGTTGCCAAAGTCTGCAGATTACTTTGACTGTAGACATAAAGCAGGCCTTTGCTGTTTCTGCCCTGGTAAACATATCGATGGGCTCTAAAGATGCCTCAGTTAAATGCTCTGCTGCTGAAGCCGGTTTGTGAACCAGGTTTTATGTTCACCAAGAGGTTTTGAAGTGGCCCTCACCGTTACTTCTCTTGAAACTGGAGCAGGTTTGTTTGCACAGTAAATACAATAAACTTGATATAGATGGATAGATATTTTATCACCCCAACTCATCTGACACCAGCCCACCATTTATTTACAAGTACAAAAGCCTGATTGATATTGTGGAGCTTCTAAAAGCCTCCAGAACTGACATCTTTGAAATGTTTGTTGTCCAGGCTGTAAAAGTTCCATGTTTGCAACCTATTCTGCCAAGTTGTGTATGGACAGCTTCGTGGTTTCTATGATGGATTTGCTGCTTTTCCATAAAATCATGAGCTGCCATGCAAAGCACAAATGAAGCCTGGAGATCTGGACCATGAGTAAGACTTTTTAGGGATATCCAGTGTGCTGAAACCGAATGTAGCTGCCTCCTCACATCAGTATGTGATGAACTGAGGGTCAGTGGGTTGCTTTTCTTTAATCCTTTAGAAGCTGACATTAGAAACTATAGAGTTCATTTGTTTCACAAATCACCGTATTCTTACATAATCTGCATCAAACCCTGAGTCTAGTGATGCCACCCAAGGTTCCTCCTGCAGCTGGGAAGCTATTGATCAGAATTAAGAGTCAAAAAGGTCTCTAACAGCAGCTTTATGATTGGTGTTCATCTGCACTTCCTGCTGGGAAACATAAAAAAGGATCATTTTTCAGGACTAATAAGAAACTGTAAGAAAAAAAGTTTCTGTGGACCCAGAGCCCCTGTTGTCTTTAGAAGGCTGAAATAATGATGATGTAGAGGAAGAGAAACATGTCTGATTTTTATGTTTTATACTTTATACTTTCTTACTTTTACTGTTTCATTCTTTCAGGTTGAATGACTGCGGGTTGTCAGAGACCAGCTGTGATTCTCTGGTCTCAGCTCTGAAGTCCAAGCATCTGACAGAACTGGACCTGAGTAAGAACTTTGATCTTAAGGATTTAAGAGTGAAGCAGCTGTCCACAGGACTGGAGAGTCCAAGCTGTCAACTACAGACTCTGAGGTGAGTTTTCTAACTGGATCTGCTGTAGTGTTTCTGTGTGTATCCAATTCTATCAGTAAAGCCTGAGATCTTTGAAAGAGTTGATCACAAAGTGATGATTCTGAAAGGACAGAGCTATCAAAGAAAGTGTTGTTTGAGCTCATGTGTCTCATGAAGGGGCGCCGAACATTAGAATCATTTCAAAGGTTCCCTTTAAGTATTGATATGTCTGCTAACATGGATGTGTCAGTACTGCTTAGGAACATTTAACATAAGCATGCTGGAGTCTTTAAAACAAGCTCTGCAGCTCCAGCCTGATATAAATAAGGATTTTCTTTCCATAGCATTGGATCTTCATAGCAGACTGTGTTGTTTGGCACTTTCCACTGACCAAATGTGGGGCTATGCTCTGCCGCTGACACGAACAATGTGGCCCTGTGGGACATGTTAGTGGAGGTTCTGAAGACCTGGGGCCTCGTGTACAAAGGGTGCGGACGCACAAAATTGTGGCCTACGCACCTTTTCACATCAACGATCAGATGTATCAAGAGCGAAAAGACCGTGGAAATGTGCGGTGCCTCACGCCGACTTCATGGCTGGCGTACGCACATTTCTACAGCTGGTGATTCTTTGACGACACCTAAGGTGATGTTGGGAAACTGTTACGACAATTAGTCCTCAGACAGTGATGTGCACATTTGAGATAGATGAATAATTAATACTGATGAACAATAAACACACCCATGTGTCACAAGTAGATATAAAAGCAGCGCAAAGTGGTTCAATGCATTCCATTAAAAACAATGGCTGCTTTAGCAGTATTAGAAATGCAAATGGTGCAATTTGAAGAGAGCGTGTGTTCAGAGACGGAGAGGATTTGCTGGCACATGATGGCGACTCATTAGCCGTTTTGAGGGAAATCCTCCTGGAACTGTGCGCAGAGCGGCGGCCGGTGTTGGAGCGCAACACAGCGAGGAGCCATGCGCTGCCTGTGCTCACAGGTGATGTGCACACTGGGGTTCGTATAGCAACCGGGGCATTCCGGAGGGCGCTGGCCAACCGATTGGGACTGTGCCAGTCTACCCTGAGCCGAGCCATGCCAGCCGTGTGGGACAGAATTATCCGCGTCTCAGCCACGTATATCAAATTCCCACAATGCAGTTGAACAGGCCAACATTAGCCGCATTCGGACTGTAGGAACCTTTGGCAGTTCTTATAACCTTTTAATGAACGCGGCCGTTTTCTCCTGCATTCGCACATACAGGAACTCGGGACCACGGCCCTCAGTTCCTATAACCATTTTAGCTCCTTCTCCTCAGCTGGGTCTGTTCTGGGTTCTATAGGAACACATCTGACGGAGGTGGTTGGTGGTCGGTAGCTCCGCCCCTTGTCATGTTGTCAGGCTGAAATGTATCCTCATACGACACAGACACAACCTTGGCGTGTTTAATAAGTTAAACCTCACGTGGTCTCCTTTGTCTGCGGCGCTCTGCTCTCCTTCCTTCATGAAACCAAGAAGTATGGCCTGCGCTCCATCCTGCGTCTCCTGACTCTCTCTGTGAGCTCTTCCAGCCTCCATGTTAGACGCCCGATGTGATCGTCCATGATTAATATCACCATCATGCAGACCATGAACACGGTGGCCTCCCCGCTCTCCATGTTAGCTTCTTGGTGGTGTTTTTTCTTCTCTTACTGTTACGCCTGTGTTACTCTCTCTTTTCTTCCTTACTGTTGTATGTTTAGTTTTGTTTTGTTTTGTTGTTGAATGTGACACTAAAGTAACACGTTGCTGTTGCAGACGGCTGCGTCGCATCAGTCCCTATCAGTCCCGACTCATGTGTGAATGCAGATTGAAACAGTTCCGCTGGAGAAGGACAGTTATCAGAACGGTGTTCTTAGAACGGCTTTGTCCGAAAGCGGCTATTAAAGGGACAGTTCGCCTCTTTTGACATGAAGCTGGATGACATCCCATATCAGCAACATCATTTCTGAACATCTTCTTACCCCCTGCTGCGTCCTGTGAGCAGAGTTCCAGGCTCGTTTTGGTGTTGATGAAGGTAGTCCGGCTAGTTTGCCGGGGTCCTGAAAATAAAGCGTTTTGCTTCTCAAAACAATATGCGTTAAACAGAGTAATACATTTACATCACAAAATTGTCCCTCCAGAAAAAGTCAGACCTCACATCGCTTGGCCCTATTTTGCTTTCCTTCATATCACTGAGTTCAGCCACCTAGCAATAGCCGCGCCTGTTACAGTGTTTACTGCTCGGAAGCAGGGGACTGCTCGATCTGCTTTTCGGTCTGCACAGTTTACACAGCCCGTAGTGATACGAAGGGAGAGAAAATAGGGCCAAGCGATTGAGAAGCAGGCTAAAGTGGCCAGTATGACTTTGATTATTTATTGGTACCAGCGACAATGCTAAGAATGCTATTTCTTTAATGATTACAACAACTAACGTTGCCTTTTACTTTGTTTACTTGAACATTTAGTTCTACACTGTTGATGTGGCGTAAATAAACATCTGTGAAAAGAAGCGGATTATCGCGTCCAATCAATGGGCGGCATATTGGCAGAGTTTACAGATGACTTTGGTTCTGTCGACTCCGCCATCTGGAAGAACTTTAAAATGAAAATGGCTGAGTAAAAGTTCCGTACCCTTCTCCATGTTTGGTGGATCTGCCGATTACTTTATTTTCCGTTTCCACAGCAGCAGACTTTTCCAGAATAAAAGCCTGTGAGCAACAGACTTTTACAATAATAAAACCTGCGTTAATGCGCGATAAAATATTTATCGGCGTTAAAGGGGCACTAGGTAGCATTTTCACCTAAAATTATAGCCTTCAGGAGTTTAACAAAGGTTAAACAAGTCAATAGTAAGCGAATGAAGCCTGTCTCGCTCCCAACAGGGGTCTGTATGCTGAAAATCCCATATGTAACTTCGGCAGGAGCGACCCGCTCCTGAAGTGTCGTGATGCGCGAGAAGAGTCGTTTGTGTTTACGGCACTTAGCTAGGTCCTGTATGCTAGCTGTAGTTGTAGGCTATGTGTTCGCTTGCGTTGAAGAGCCAACACCAAGCGTTTCATATTCTGCCTTTCACAGACTGAATATGAAACGTTTGATGTTGGCACTTCCCATCTTTGTGAAATTTCTCCAAGCGTGATCTTGTTCATCTACCATAGTGATCTGCGTTTTAGATCGTGAAGAGACAGGTGATGACGGTGCTCTAATTCCTCCTGAGTTCGAGACGTAGCCTAGCTTCAGAAATACACGGACTGACCTGATTAGAATAAGAATAGCATTTTGATCCGAACAAGAATTGTTATCTACACATGAAAATGGATTAATTTGTGATTGTAATCGGAATAGTGTAGAGCTAGTCTGCGTTTATTGCGGCGTGTATGTTGGTAGTGCCTGCGCGCATCTGTCTAAGATGTAACTTTTGTAAGTGTCTGCTAATACAAAGGAATCACTCCACGAATACACCATGATGAGGGAAGAATCCCATTCAAGATCAGCAACAGTCCATCCATACATCCATTATCTGCCGCTTCTCCGGGGATCGGGTCGCGGGGACAGCAGCCTGAGCAGAGAAACCCAGACGTCCCTGTCCCCGGCCACTTCTTCCAGCAACAGGATTATAGCATATTATCTTGAGTTCTCTCTTCAGAAAATCTCTGATTATAGTATCTTACGTGGGCAGTCTACACTTGTGAATCAGATGACCTAACTGCACTGACTAAATAACACAATGGCAGCATTCGCCACGATGTTTAGTTAGTGGGTGTGTACAGGTGGGCATTTTTACGACAGTGTAGAATTTCAGTTTGACCAATAGAGATCGCTATACTGCCGCTAAACTACCTTGTATCCCTTTAAATAATAAACAAGTTAACGCGATAATAACAAGTTAACTCGCCCAGCCCTAATAAAAATGGTTACAGATGAATCATACACATGGAGTAACTAACCCACACACTTAAACCAGATTATAGAAAGACCAAACAAACAAAAAAAATAAATGAATGAATAGCATTTATTGTCATTACACCTTACAGCATAACAAAATTACAGTTCCAGTACACCCATCTGGACAGACAAACATGGAAAACAGACAGGGGAGACAGGTGACCATGGCCATGCGCTCCTTGCGGTGCGCTGCCAGGACAAAGAGGGCACGCAGCTCATTGAAGAGCGCAGCCGCTCCTTTAATAAGAGAAAGAAAGGACCCACATTAGGTGAGAGGTGGAGAAAAAAAATAAAAATCATTCTTCACACTTTACCCTTTATCAGGATACAGTTTGAGATTGCAAAAAAAAAACTCAGCACAAAAAGCAACACATACACACAACATCATTAAGCAGTGGGACCAGTGAAGAGGTGAGGAATTGCGTGTGTTATCAATGAGTATGTGTGTGTGTGCATGCGTGTGTGTTCAATAAGTCTGCGCAGAGTGTTGTATCAGGCGTTTTGTCCTTGACAGTTGGAATATGTCAGCCAGTTCAACAGTTCTCACAGAGACCCCTCAGGAAGGGGAGGGGGGAGCACATGGGAAAGAGCATCATGTTTTCATAACAAACGTGAAGAACGATTTTGCAGCTGGCTACAAGGCCAGTGTGGGGCGCCGGATTGGAATAACAATTTATTTAGGTCAGACAGACAACTGATTATGTTGCCTGTCTTCGTGTCCTTGCTGGTTGTCTCATGGCGAAAGTCCCGAATTCAACCGAATTTGTGGGATGTGGACCCTTTCCGCCCGGTCCAAGTGATCAATCAGCCATTCTCCCAGATTAATCCATTTCTCTTCTGAGTCCAGGAATCTCAGCCAGCCTGCGAACCTGTGTAAGGATCGCATCCAGCTTCCCATTCTGCTCGTGTAGCATCTCAGCCTGAGCGTTGATTGCGCTTGTGACCCCATCGAACACTGTCCACGTTCTCTTAATTTCGTGAAATACCAGGTATCCTCCAACTCCAAACAGCAGGAACCCGAGTATCATAAATCCGAATATGTACACATCTTCGGCGTCCTCGACAGACAGCATCGCCAAACACACGATCCGCCACTTCCCCCAGGTGTCCATTGAGTATCCAGCGAAGAATGTCCCGTCGGGGCATGAGGGTTCTCCTTTCCCCAACTTTGCATTAGAGAAAATTTGATCAATAGCGTTGAGAGACCAGCTGACCAGATCCATCTTACTTGAATTCGTCTGATATGTAAAAAGATGCTCCAAAAAGACACAGACTCGCTGAGCAGGGCAAAAAAGGGAGGGAGGAGCAGAGAGAAAATGCGACCTCTTCCACCGAGAGCAAGACAAAAATAAAAGGGAATATCCATACATAAAACAACCCCTTCAACATAATCCCATTCATTCCCACCCTGGTCACTGCCCTACATCTGCACACCTGACATGAGGGAGTAGTACACATGAATAAAAGTGAATGCACATGAGGTATTATCTTCAACAAATACATTCAGGAAAGGATTGCGCGTAATTTGCACGGGGGTTACGGGGGTCATGACCCCCTCAAAAATCAGATCCAGTTAATATAACCCCCCCAATATCATCAAATCAAATTATCAAAAAATATCATAAAAATTTGAATGAATAACTTTTGTTTGTTTTATTTATTCATTAATTTCATTTCAAGATAGTATCATGTTTTAATGATACTATTTAATGATACCCCCCTCCTCCCTCCCCCCAAACCGACTACTTGGTATTACCCAACCCGGTTTCTCTGCCGAAAGTTTGTTTAGGCTGTGCGCACGCAGCCGCTGGTGAGTGGTGCCAGAGGGTGCCAGGGATCACTGTGTGGAACCAATGTCACTGAACTGTATCTTAAGTTGCTGTTTGCTCCAATACAGTCACACGTTTTTGGGGTTTGTTGTGCTAAGAGGTGGATTAACGAGAGTTAAATTGATGGAAAAGGGCTGTGACGGCTGCTCAGAAAGTTCACAAAGCTAGCGCGAAAATCTTGAATGTTGTCTTGCACATACCAAGACGTTCACCTCATGTGTTCCTTATATGTGACCCTGCAAGGCGAAACCAGTCGCTTTGATAAAATTTACAAAGCTAAGTTATTGTGCTCACATGAATGGCCATAAACTCAGCTTTCCAAGGATATGTATATTGAAGCTATTGCTATCGCTAAGATAACTGCATCCAAAGTTGGCATGGTTCTCCTGTCACGATAATGCTAGAAGAGGAGAAAATCACCTTTTTAAGCGGCGTTGACAACTGGAATGACTGCTAATGTGTTGAATAGGGATGCAGCAATACCACTTTTTTTTTAGCTAACTAGCAGTTAAGTTACCATTAGCTAACTAGCAGTTAAGTTAGCATTAGCTAACTTCTCCCGACAGGACGCACTCGGGCTGAGGATTGCTGACACCCCGGTCCAACTGAAGCCATAAGACGGTAACTTTCATGATACTGTCGACAGTTTTTTTTTTCCTCTTTTCTTTCGGTGGTGGGTTGTCGGCAGTCTCTGCACTGGTGGTTGGTGGTTTGCTCCGCACAAGAAAGCGCTCTTTCTCTGTTTTCATGTTGTCCTTCAGCCTCTGATGTGTTACAGTCTCATAATTCCCACCTGCGCAACTGCGTTTACAGCGAAATATGGGTTCTCTGAGGATTTTTTTTTTTTTTTAAATAATTTTTTAGGGAATAGAGTTTTCCTCTGTATTATGAAATGAGTACATATAAAGTACTAATATAGTAAATAAGATAAAAATATTTTTGTGTAGTTGTATATGGCACACCAGGACTTGGACACCCTCTGATCGCGGTCTTCATGGTATCGGTTCATGGTATCGGCTAACTTTAACGAGTAGGTGTACGAGTATGTTAGAACAGTATCGGCCCGATACCCGATACCAGTATCGGTATCTGTGCATCCCTAGTGTTGAATCTTCACCGGGCTTAACAGTCAAAACATATGTTTTTCCTTGAAATTTGTTCAACCCGCCCAGTTTTCCAGTCGTTTCAGTAATATATTGTGGTCAACTGTATCAAATGCAGCACTGAGATCTAGTAAAACTAAGACTGACATTTTCCACCGTCTGTATTCAGACATATGTTGTTAAACTCTTTGGTCAGAGCAGTCTCAGTGCTGTGGTTCTGTCTAAAACCTGACTGGTTATGTGTCATAGCAGTTATTTTGTTTTAAAAAGTAATTAAGTGGTTGAAAAACCGCTTTTTCAACGATCTTACTTAAAAATGGGAGATTTGAGATGGGCCTGTAGTTGTTCATTTGTGTCTTGTCAAGATTGTCCTTTTTCAGCAGAGGTTTGATTACAGCTGTTTTTAGTGGCTCTGGAAACACACCCGACATTAAAGACAAGTTCACGATCAGTTCTTACTCCTTTAGTATTATTATTATTAATTTATAGCAATCTTAATGTGATAGTAAGTGGGCAATATGTGAAATCGGTTCAGAATAAAGGTGCAAGCTGCACTCCAGTGTGCCACCCTGTATTGTGTGATGTATCGAGAGTTGCATTGTGCATAATACATTTGCTGCATGTAGGTGCCAATACAGTGATGAAATTGATTAATCTTTAAGTTCTTCTCAGCTGCCACTGTTGGCTAGTGCTTAAACACTGAATTTAACTACTGTGTTGTTATGGCATAAATAGTCAAGTGAACTGCTGCATTTACGTTAAGTAGCCTAAATCAGTAAAAGTATCACAATGTATTTCTAACACAGGAATGGCAAATTAGCAAGCAAGAAAATGATTAAATAAATAAATAAATACATAAATAAATAAATATGCCGCGAGTTTAACCCCCCCAATGGTAGACCAAAAGTTACGCCCTTGACCACATATGATTTGAAATTGAACAGCAGAATGTTGAAGTGAGTGTCTTATTTTTTCCAGTTTTAAACATGAAAAAATGCTGAAATGAAAAACTGAGAAATATGATCTCTGCTGTTAGATCTCATCAGAACTCTGGCTGCAGCATTTTGGATCAGCTGAAGGCCCGACTTGTATCGGCTCAGACTGTGTTTTGTATAGTTTGGGAACCTCAGGGTTGCATCTGTGTTTTTCATTGTTAGTTATGTTTGAGGGGCGAGACTCAGAAAGAAGGATTGCTGGTTGTGGCGGTGGATTATGGACTATGATTCCGATTAGAGAATCAAGGCACTTGGACAGAGAGATCTGATGTGTCTTCTTTAATGAATGATGTTGAACTTTAACATCATTGTACAACATATGTATGTGTGCGGTCTGAAAATATATAGAAAAGCAATAAAATGTATCAGATAATCTGCTCAGAATATCATTCAACAGTTAAATCAGAATAAACATTCATAAATAAACTGCCATATGATTTAAAGTTTACCAGTAATATCCCTCACTTATGTACAAACTGTTACTTAAGCATAACACAACAACAGAAATGCAATATAATTGGCAGAGGAAACTGTACAAATTCCAACATAAAGTTAGCAGAGGCAAAGCATGCTGAACAGCATTGGAGCCTCACATATCAAAGTAACCACAAAATACTCCCATGTAACACAAACTAGAATAAATGATCAACATATGCATGACTAAGAAGTAGAAAGCACTTACATGTCCTCAAGAACGCTCACAAGGGATAAGAAAACCAGAGAAAGTCCATGCAGCTTCACACAGTCTGCTGACTTGCTGGTCTGCTGCTCTAAAGGCCCATTTATGCCCTACGGTAATTACGGAAACGGACGCTTTCACCCGGTTCTGGGGGTCGTTTCATCCGTCAGTTTGTCCGTAGGTCAAGAGCTTAGCATTCCAGCGAGCTCCGGGCGAAACGGAGCAATACCAGAGGAATTCGTGGGGGCAGTAGAGAGTCAGGAGCGTGTTGGCTCCGGAAGTTATGGAGGAAGAAGAAAAACGAAGAGTAGAAACCGTGTACGAAAGGAACGGGTGTAAAAAAAAAACAAAAAAAAAAACGCACAAGTTAATGTTTCCTAAACACCGGTTTCTTTGTGTGCTGCCATAATAGATAGAGAACTGCAACTTCCTCAATTGACGCCATGTTTCTCAAACCCGCGGCCGACAATGACTCAATATATACCGCCCTCTATTTCTATTTCTTACGGACGTGTGCAATACGGACGGAGGCATAAACAGAAGCTCCGGGAGCAACGTATGGACCGGACAGACGAATTTCGTCCGGTTCCGTAGGGCATAAATCGGGCTTTAGTGTGGCTGAACATGCCCTGACCTGTTCAGCTGCGTTACTGCCTTTCACCAGTAGATGGCGTTTCACCTGCTGGCTTTCTCAGTTATTTATTTTGTACATAGGACTAGCTTAGTCCACAATGGTGTTTATTGATGGAAGCACCATTGATTTAATCATTGTACCAACTTTAATAAATTCTATTGTGCTATTTTAAAGGAGGAGTTGTTTTCTGCTCATTGTGTGTGTTTCACTGTGAGAATCGCTGACTTTTTAAAACCTCTTCTACATTTTAAAGTACACATGGAAGACATATTTGATTAGAATTGATCAACATGATATATTCTTCATTTAGATTGGAATGCTGCGGGTTGTCAGAGGTCAGCTGTGCTTCTCTGGTCTCAGCTCTGAAGTCCAACCCCTCCCATCTGACAGAACTGGACCTGAGCTGGAACATGCTGCAGGACTCAGGAGTGAAGGAGCTGTGCAGCTTTCTGCAGAGTCCACACTGTGGCCTGAAGACTCTGAGGTCAGACACCATCTTTTAGTTGTGTGTTCACATTAATATGATGTAAGCTGTGCTGACACTAAATGGTAGATATAAGACGTTTAAAGATCCATATAGATGACCCCCCCCCCCCCAATAAAGGTGTCTTCCCATTCAAAATCTTTGAGAAAATTGATGAGAAACTGAATGAAATAAAACAGCATATCTGTGACAGCCATTAGCTGATGTGGCTTTGTGGAAGTGTTTACATCAAAGACTTAGGATGTAAAGGCTTTTACTGGTTTTCTGTTGTTTTTATGGGGATAAAAAAGACAAAAATCATGAAAAAAGTTCATTATTTGGAATAGCTGTGTTCATATTTGTGTACAAGAATGAAGAAAATGACCAAAAAAGGACAAAAACACTTGTAAATATGTTCAAAATCACTACAAGTTTTGTAATCTAAGATGCTGCCTGACACGCACTGGCTCAAAAGCCGTATCAAAAAGGAGGAAGCACACGGTTTGTGAGTTAAAAGGAAATCCAATTTGGTCCTCTTTTAAGTCTGTAACACAGAATGACATCTTAGCTTTGGTAACCAAGATGAAGCCCTCTTTCTGTCCATCTGATGTTGTTCCTTTTGGACTATTTTTAAAAGTATTTACTGTCGTTGGCCCCTGGGTTACCAAGCTGATAAACATGTCACTGTCCTCTGGTGTATTTCCCAACTCTTTTAAACATGCCTTTGTGGAACCGCTTCTCAAAAAACCTAATCTGGACCCCACTGTTCTAAAGAATTTCAGGCCTATCTCAAAACTTTCATTCTTGTCCAAACTCTTAGAGAAGGTGGTCGCAGAACAATTCACATCTTTTTTAGAGAATTCTGACATCTTTGACCCTTTCCAATCTGGTTTCCGCAAGCATCATTCCACGGAAACTGCTCTGATCAAAGTGTCAAGCGATATTATGATGTCTGCGGATGTTGGGAAATGCACTGTCTTAGTCCTGCTGGATCTCTCTTCGGCATTTGATACCATCGACCATGAAATCTTGTTAACAAGACTGCGTGACCTGGTTGGACTGTCTGGTCCTGTACTAGCATGGTTCACCTCATATTTGTCGAGTAGGACCTTTAGCGTCTCTGCAAACCAGTTCACTTCGGACTCTGCAGATTTGCTGTGTGGAGTGTCCCAGGGTTCTGTTTTGGGACCAATTTTATTTGTGCTCTATGTCCTTCCCTTGGGTAAAATATTTCAGGAGTTTGCTGGTGTTTCTTATCATCTCTTTGCAGATGATATCCAGCTATACTGCTCTTTTAAGTCTTCTGAGATCCACGAACTGGACTCATTAATGAATTGCCTTGTGAGAGTAAAACAATGGCTCGGCGCAAACTCTCTGCAGTTAAACTCCGAAAAGACTGAGGTGCTGGTTATTGCCCCTGACAATGAAATCCCAGGAATCAAGCAATACTTGGGTGATTTGAGCTTGTCTGCTAAATCAACCCTTAGAAATCTGGGCATTATCTTTGACAGAGAGATGTCACTGGAGCATCATACAAACCAGCTGACAAGAAACTGTTTTTATCAGCTCAGGAATATTTCAAAACTTAGAAGTTTTGTTTCCAAGAATGATCTGGAGTTGATAATCCATGCGTTCGTGTCTTCTCGTTTAGACTATTGCAACAACCTGTTTTCGTGTCTAAACAAAAAGGAGCTGTCTCGTTTGCAGCATGTCCAAAATTCTGCAGCGAGGTTACTGACCCGCACAAACAGAAGGGCCCATATTACTCCCATTCTTAAGTCCCTTCATTGGCTTCCAGTGGCTTTTCGTTTTAATTTCAAAATCCTGGTGATGACTTTTAGAGCTCTCCATGGTCAGGCTCCTTCCTACATTAGAGCCCTTTTGTGTCCGTACACTCCCTCGCGAAGGCTGAGGTCAGAGGACCAAAATCTTCTACTGGTCCCTCGTACTCGTTTTAAGACCCGAGGAGATCGCTCCTTCCAGGCCGTCGCTCCGCGGCTCTGGAATGATCTCCCACTCTCATTACGTTCGCTTGATACAGTAGATTCTTTCAAGAGTGGACTTAAAACCCATCTGTGTCGTCAAGCCTTCTAACCACAGCAGTGTGTTGGCTGTTTTTATGACCGCTTTGTTTATTTTAATATTATTATTGTTGTTAATAACTGTATGTTTTTATTGTCGACTTTTATTGTATTTTATGTGCACTTCTTGTGAAGCACTTTGTGACCTTCATTGTCTGAGAAAGGTGCTATATAAATAAATATTACTTACTTACTTACTTATTATTTAAACAATTGGAACTTAAGCTGAGAATTCAACAAAAGTAAAACAATGGGATGTGGCAATCAGTCATCAGTAGTGTAGTGGTGTTGTGGAGCATGAATGTGCTGCGAAGGTGTTGTATGGTGCGAAATATAACAAGAGCATAAACCAAACAAACCCAAAACCAAAAACCCAGCCAGGAACCAAAAGGGAAGAACTAACAAAATAAGGCGGCTTAAATCCACTCCCACAGACGGCCAGGTGTACGAGCTGCCGCAATCACTGCTGCACACTCCAATCAGCTTCCTGGTCTGAGGGAGGAGACAAAAAGAAAGAGGGAGGAGAGAGACCAGTGTTGCCAGATTGGGCGGGTGGCCGCCCAACTGGGCGTCTTTTGACTGCCTCCGGCGGGCAGAAAATTCCTTCGGGCATGTAGCGTTACCGGGTATTTATATACGTATTAAATATAAGGATTTATGAGATGTTCTTACAGTCTCAAATAAACCTTACCTCGAATTCAGGGCACCACCTACCTAGGTTTTACTTAATTTAAGTCACAGTCAGGTAGGAAAACTGTTCGAAATCTTACGATCCTGGTGTTAAATTAATATTCAATTAATAATCAGTCTCATATCTCGCTACTTTCGTGAAGTTCTCGTTTGGTTGGACAGACATTACGTAAAGAAAGCATACGACACAATCTGTGATTATAACATATATATAGATATATGAGCTGTTTATTACAATGATATGATGTTAGACATGAACCTTTAAACAAACAGGAGATGCATGGAATATGGGTGATTATATAAAACACTTAGTGAATATAAAATAAAATATGGGAATGGAGAGTTACTGGATTTATTCAAATAGTTTGGGTTGGCTGACTATTTGACGCTAAATACTGACATTTCGGATTAATTTATCATTCTGTGAAAGCCTCGAGACATCCATCAAACCCACTTTAAGGTGAAAACGGGTCGGTCTTACTGTGCTGAAGTTCTGTTTAGTCGGAACACGGCAGCGGCCACGCGGGGTCCGAGGGGACTTCTCTTCCGTTCTCTGGGCCTTCCTGGCTGTCGTGGCTGACTTTTTAGCTTCTCCGTTGCTCCTTTCCACCGGGAAACGGGGACGATGGTGTTGAGGGCTTTGCTGTTAGATGATCGAATCTTCTGATGTCAGTGGGTCCGTTGCTTCTCTGATGAAGTGAACTTAAGTTCACAGAAGATAAAAAAAAAGGTTGCTTGGAGTTGGCTTTCTTGGTAGGAAAAGGTGATGATGGCGTGAAACAGCGGAGGTTAGGACGTGCGACGTAGAAGGACGTGGATGGCGAGGGACGAACAAAAACACGTAAAACGTGCATCTTCAGAGTATTTCAATCTGTTTCTTTGTTCGGGTCTTTCTTTCTCGTCTCCGGGGTCTCACTGGGTTCTGGAGGGTCTCCTCCGGTCGTCCGCTGCATCGTTATCCACACGTCCTTCCGTTCTCTCCTGAGATTATGGGAAAACTCCCAAACTCTGGTGAGCTCTTCTCTTCTGCTTAAACCATCTCCAAAACTCTCTGAGCAGCTGTTCTCTGCTCAAATCTCCTTCTGAAACTCTGGGTTGGAACCCTTCTGGAACAAGAGGCAAGAAGCAAGAGAGCAGACGCCTGAAGCGAGCCAGCAAACGAGAGAACTCGAGAGTCTGTGTTTTTCGCGGGTTCCGGGTTTTGACTCTCGGAGGCGGGGCTTACACTACTTTTTCAGCCAATGACATGCTTGAACTGTGTGCATGTCTGTGTAAGGTGATCTGTGCTATATGGGGATTTCTGGATTTAGACAAAGAAAACTCTTATTTCTCCATTACTCCCATCTCATAGAACATTTGTCTCAGTGATTCTGAAAACACCACATCTTGTTAAGATATGCAGATTAAAGATATAACATAGACTTGTAATATAAAGACATCAAAATAACACACATGATAAAGACAATTATGACTTTCAAAATTCAGATGAATATCTATGAAATCGTGACATATGAATAGTGAATCACACAATGCTAATTTTCTGTGTTAACAATGGGGACACCAAACAAATACCAAATAGATACCGAAGGGACATCGTTAGAAGTTACTAGTTGCATATATTGTCCATTTTACTGAGTCCTCTGGGATTTAAATGTTCAACTAATCAACACTGCAGACCACTAGGGGGCAATGTGGTTCCATCAGGCAGGTTGGGCATTTTCCAACAAGTTTGTTTCTTCGTCAATATTTAAGCCAGAATCGTACAAATTGTCTCTATATGCGTCTTGTGATCAAGCTGGAAACCTGAAAGAAATTGTACACGGTTATCAAACACATTTAATATAGTTTTAAGATTCGACTAAAAGTGAGTCTTATGAAGTCTTCTCAGTTCGTATGTAGCCATCTGGTCTCTTTCTCTGGGGGAGAGGGTGTTAACATGTCAATTCGATTCATGGTGAAGATAAGATAGTGAGGTCTCCAACATCTCCAACAGAAAGGTTCTTTGTTCATTCGAGTTTTCCAATTTTTATGGCAAGTGTCTGTTGCTTATTTTTCACTCCCAAAAAGCTTTTAAGAGAGTAGAAGGTTGTCGTAAATTAGGCAGTTTCTGTCTCTTTTTCCTTTGTGGAAAGAAAATGAAGATCTGGTTTATATCCACATACGTAAACATCCCCCACAGGAATGTTGGTTTTGTCAAAGTTTGAAAAACTCTTAATCCACACGGCACTGTGACTGCTACAGGCAAATCAAATTGTGTTCCTATCAATCCATACAGTGTAGGCCTACGTACACAGCAGGCGGCAGATATGCCGTAGCTGGTTGAACAGAGCCATATATGGCCCTGAGGTTGAGTAGCCGGAAACATTCTAAAACACAGTGAATCTTTTGTTAGATAAATTTTACACCTTTTCCATAAGGCTACCGGTACTCAACCAGCTACAGCACTAAGCAGCTACTCGAATACGAAATGTCGTCCAAGTGGGGAAAATATAAAAAGCACTACAGAAAGGAGTGGGAGTCCGAGGACGTCCTAAAAGCATGGATTGCACCTGTCCTGCAAGATTCGTCCAAGGGACGGTGCAAATATTGCAAAAGCGAGATCCGGGCTCAACTAAGGGACCTTAAAGACCACGCAGAGACAAAAGCCCCTTTCACACTGCCGAATAACCCGCGTTTAATTCGCGAATTTAGCGTGTCCGCTGTTGCGTTCACACTGCCGACCCGGGCTGCCGCGTCAACTCGACTCGCCTTTCGACCCGCGTCGGACCCTAGTCTTTTTGCCGAGCCGAGTTTGATGTGAACACAATCGACGCGGGTTGGACGTGGGCGTGACGTGAGGAGTTTAAAAGACAGAATGTACAGCTGATTCAGAACAACAGAGACAGGTGAGGACAAGTTTTACTCTGTTTTAGCCTACATCAAGTTGGAGACATTTTTTAATATGGCCAACTGGGGAGACAAGGAGGTCCGCGAGCTCCTCAGCCCCCGAACAGAGGACGTTATTTTCCGCCACATTTCGGGGACGGTGAAAGATGGACCTCTGCTGTAAGGGCTGGCCAGAAAGATGGGAGAGCGCGGTTTCCCACGCAGCAAGACGCACCGTAAAGTAACATCTCCATGAACTGCATTGCAAAAATGAGTTCTCAAGGTGTCCCGCCATCGTTTGTTTGAAAAATTTGATGCAGACAGGTGTATTTCACCCTACCTCCGACGCATGGCTTGTGCCTACGTCATTGTACACGCCCAGCATTTTATGTGTTTCGTGTGACGCTCTGCCACTAGGCAACTCCCCCTGAACTCGGCTTCAGGCGACACGGGTCACCATGACACGCCAAGCGTTCACATTGCTCGACGCGGGTCGAAGGTGCAATTTGAACCCGCTAAGATAGCGGGTCGCAGTGTGAAAGGGGCTATAAAGACACAAGGCTAACTGTCTCCCGAACGTCAACACTAGCATCAAGTCCTTTGCTAGACCAACAACCAGTTCTGATGGCGAGATCAACAATGACCAGAAAAGAAGGGAAATTAGAGTTGCAACATACGTGGCGTGCCACACGTCGATCAATGCAGTGGATGATCTGTCAGACATCCTAGAAGAGGAATTTGGGAAGTTTCAAATGCATCGCACCAAGTGCACGGCCATGATAAAATCAGTGCTGGCCCCTCACTTTAGAAGTGAGCTTAAAGGAATGGTTCGGCGTAAAATGATAATTTGAGCATCACATGGTCATGCCACATAATTTATATGGGTGATGAGCCTTTCTCCGAAAGACCGCGGCATTCCGAAGTTGGCAATTTTGAAGTGTTTTGTTAGAAACGCAGCCAATACAACTGTACGCGGCCAATTTGGAAAATATAAGAAATCGGTTGTTTTTCCGCGATAAACGAGCTCAAAAGCGCTACATACTTCAGCTGTGTCATAACAAAGGCCTCGTCAAGCAAACAGAGGCACAGAGAAGTTCATCGGACCACACAGCATTTCACTGGCTAGTGTTTTTTGAGGCATCACCTCAATTGTTTTACATTGCATTTCTTATATTTTCCAAATTGGCCCCGTACAGTTGCATTGGCTGCGTTTCTAACAAAACACTTCAAAATAGCCAACTTCGGAATGCCGCAGTCTTTCGGAGAAAGGCTCATCACCCATATAAATTATGTGGCATTACCATGTGATGCTCAAATTATCATTTTACGCCGAACCATTCCTTTAAGAGCGACATAGGTGAGTCCCCATTCTCCCTCTACTGAGACGAAACCTCCGATATATCGGTCAACAAGCTGCTCTGTATATGCATTAAATACCGCCCGGAATAAATACCGGAAAGAAAGAAAGAAAGAAAGAAAGGGTGTAGGCGGATCACTGCCCTGATTTTAAAAAAAAAAAAAAAAAAAAAGGACTTAAACACTTCCGTGCATTATACTGACATGAAAAAAAAACAACAAAAAAAACTTTGTAACACTGTGAATGATACTTGTTATGTGCTTAATGAGTAATATGTTTCAGAATTTAAGTATTACTCAAATATTAAATGTTTTCATGCGAAAAACGTTGTTGGGCGGTTTTTTGCTGAAGTGGGCGGGTTTTGGAACGTGATTGGGCGGAAATCGCTCAACCTAATCTGGCAACACTGAGAGAGACATGCCCGGTACAAGCCCCAGGGGCTGTGACACTGCTACACAGTACTACTCATGCTCTCACTCATCACGTGCAAATTAGGTGATTACATTTGTTGCGGAAATTTTAGTAAGGCACAGAGTCAGTTATTTTCTGAGGAGATAAGATGCTTTTAATAATATCTTGCAAGAGAGAACAACACAGAACAGAGTTCAGAGTTGCTCTGACTCTTAGACGAAAACAAGTCAGTTAATATACAGGTTAATACGTAGTCACTCCTTTGATATGTTCAAGACTTTGTTATCTATCTTTCCTCCCTTTCTACAGCCAAGGCGCCTCTGTATCATGCCATCTTCCCTGTCAAACCCCTTAAAGTTGTTAAATCATAAGAGCACAATACCCTCATTGAAAGAGGGAGAAAAGAGAAAAACAAGTGTCTTAAATGAGTTATTACCGGGTGATACAGAGTAACACTCATACAAGGTATATGTGAATTAATTTTTTCCCTTACACTCCACCCTTTTGATTATAATAATACCATTATATTAATCAACCCAAAAGAAGCAAGAAAAATAATAACTTTATCAGTAAACATCAGCCTGCATTCACACACAACGTGAGTTTAAAACGCAGGCATCATAGTGATAAAGGGTCCAATGATAAACAATCAAAACATTAAGAATTAAACAGAAACATCATCATCCATGTCCAAATCAGAGTCACTAAAAGGACAACCTGAAAGCAAAGGAGTTTGCTGAGTCAGTCGAATCATTTGGTAAGACACAGACTTATCAATGGCACGCACAATGAGGCCTCGCAAACAGGGAATAATACAACATCCACAAAAAGCCAATAGACACAATCCAATAATTAACCCTGTGAGGAGGGAGAGAATAAGAGTCTTCCATTTGCCAAACATTGAATCAAGCCAACCAGTAAGGGAGGTGTCAACGCCAGAGTTTTCAGCCAGTTCTTCTCTAAGGGAGCGGAGGCCATCCAGAGCTCTGGTTACAGAGCCATCCGGAGCCGTATTATTAGGAATAAAAGTGCAACATGAATCACCCATCAAAGCACACACCCCTCCGCGTTCAGCTAACAACACATCTAAAGCCATTCTGTTTTGCCAAGCCATAAAAGAAGTGGGGCCTAGCTGTTCAGCTAGTCCTTCAATAGCATCATGAGTGTAATTAATAAAACGCTGTTGGTTATAAAAAAGATAATTGATCCAGTCCACATTTTTGTTAATGGTAGGCCATAAGAAAATGGACTCAAAACCAGCAGCTATCTGATTTCTGGCTTTGTATTCATCAGGGACACCTCTGGGAACTCCAATTGCATCAACATAGACACGATCATCAAAACTACCAGGAATAGAGCGTTTGTGTACTGAGCGGGTGGGTTGAGGAGCAAAAGGATCAACAGCAATACGGACATTATATACCAACATCACATGGGCACACCTACCAGTCCAATTGGCAGGCAGACTAGAATGTAGCTTACTGTGACGGCCACACAGCCAAAACATGTCAGGGACAGGGCGAGTGGAATGCAAAGTATCATTAAAAATCCAATGAGACATGGAGGGAGAATCAAATAGGCAATAAGTAAAAATACAATGAAAAGCTACTGAATTCTGAGTACTACTTCTTCCCCATGTGACAGGGACAGTAACATTACACATGTCAGGTGGGACACTGCCCAGGGCATGTCTGTTGAATTCATTTGCAGGTTCAGGTTGGGATTCATAGCAAACTATATAAGTATTTCGTGCTCTAGATAACTTAAAATGTGGCGGTGGTGGAATAATGCCACCGGTGAGTGGCGGACATTCAATACTCCAAGGATAATGGTCTCCCTTACTATGATATTTGCCATCCACGTCCTTAAAATAACTTCCTCTCATCAGCCAACAATGTGTCAAACACAGGTGATAAGTACAATTCATATCATGGAATGGAGATGTTGTCATCTCAGGGTCAACTTCAGGCAGGTACAGCGTTACATTACGACTGCCTTTAGAGCAGATGGCATAGGAAGTACAAGTTAACGGATCAACTTCCCCAGGCACTCCTGTAAAAGCAACAGGCTGTGCATCTTTCATACAAACCACACAAGAAGCATCGGTGACAGATTTAACAGAATAATTCGCCAATTGATACCAAACGTTGCGTGTCACCCATGGTTCTTGTAAAACATTTCTGGACTTGCCACCAGGAGAGGCATCGTTAACATGATCTGCATTATTGCTGCCTGTGAAATCAAGATAAAATGTACACATGCTGGTTACAAATAGTAAAATACAAACAACAAACAGTTTCTGCCATTGTTCACACGTGTGACGATCACGTCGCTTCATCGCAGGTCTCGGTGAGGATGTCTCAATCTTCGGTGTCAGAGGTTACTAGCACTTAACACACCGGTGGAGTACAGCTTTTACTGCTGACTCTTTTCTTTGTCCCTCAGGGCGAGTTGGTTAGGCTGATGTATGTCAGGGTGGAAGTCATCTACTGGTTCTGGCACCTTCTTACAGTGACTGGCGTGAATCCAGGTTGCTCTTTCTGCGACTTTAACAGCTGTGTGAGTGACCAGTAGCACCTGGAACGGGCCTTGCCAGCGTTTGGACTTCCAGTGTTTTCTGCGAAATTCCTTCACCACTATCCAATCACCTGGTTGGAGTGGGTGCAGGGGTGTGTCCGCTGAGGCTGGAAGTGCTGCTTTCACTGTCTGTGAAACTTGAGAGAGGACAGTGGAAAGGTTTCGACAGTAAGACAACATTGCATCATCACAAACAGTTGTGGAGGGGAGGGGTCTGGTTACAGGTCCCACTCCCAGGTTAGGAGGTCTGCCAAATAAAACTTCAAATGGGCTGAGGTTCACTTGAGCTCTAATTCTCATCCTCATATAGGTGAGCACAATAGGTAATGCTTTTGTCCATGGCAGACCCGTTTCTTCACAACATTTGGCTAGCTTGGACTTTAAAGTACCATTTTCTCTTTCCACAGCACCTCCGCTCTGTGGATGATAAGCACAATGTGTACGCAAGCTTATTCCCAGGAACTTACCAACCTCGGTCAATGCTGTGTTTACAAAGTGTCTGCCATTATCACTACTGATCTTCTCTGGAATGCCCCACCTTGGAATGATTTCTGTCAGCAGTGCTTTAGTTACTGCATGACTGTTTGCATGTTTTGCAGGAAAAACTTCAACCCATTTACTAAACATGTCCACTACTACGAGTGCATATTTCTTCCCTTCAGCTGGTGTGAGTTCAACAAAGTCCATCATTAAATGTTCAAAAGGACTTTCTGGTGGAGGATGTGCAGCTTGTGAGGTGTGTATTGCTTTCCCTGCATTGTGTGTAGCACAAACCATACACGACTGACAGTATTTTTGTGCATATGAACTAAACCCTTTTGTGAACCAATGAGCAGTGAGAGCATTCAGCATCCCCCCTTTTGACACATGGTCCAACCCGTGTGTCAATTTAGCAAAGTGAGGAAAAAAATGTTTAGGAAGACAGGGTTTACCATCAGGTCCCAGCCAAACACCATCTGTATGAGTTGCACCCGCTGAGGACCAAATGCGTTTTTCATCTGCAGAAGCAAAACTTTGCAAAGCATGGAAATCTGTGGGCGTGTCTTCCACTTGCAAAAAGAGGGAAGTGAAAACAGGAAAAGAGTTAGCTGCCTGCTTATCTGCAGCATCAGCTCTAGCATTGCCACGAGCAACAGGATCATCTGAGTTAGTGTGAGCCGCACACTTACAGACCGAAATTGCTGTAGGCAAAAGGATCGCATCAAGAAGATCAGAAACCTGTGAGGAGTTCAAGATGGGTTTGCCATCTGATTTAAGGAAATGTCTGTGCTTCCACAGCGCACCAAAGTCATGAACAACACCAAAAGCATATCTGGAATCTGTGTAAATGGTGACAGACTTACCAGTTGCCAGCTTACATGCTTCAGTAAGTGCAATGAGTTCAGCAGTTTGGGCAGAGAAGTGTTTAGGAAGGGAACCAGACAGCAAAGTGTCATGTGAAGAACATACTGCAAACCCAACACAGTTAGTACCTGTGGCTGGATCACGCAAAGCTGATCCATCTACAAAAAGAATCATGTCAGAGTTGGGAAGAGGAATGTCAGAAAGATCAGGTCTGGGTGTACAAACCTGTTCCAGAACAACTACACAGTCATGCGGCTCCCCATCATCAGGAGTGGGAAGCAACGTAGCCGGATTCAGAACAGTACAACGTTTAATAGTGACGTTTGGCATATCAAGGAGCACAGAGGTGTATCTGAGCCAGCGAGCAGCTGAAAGATGTGAGGTTTTCTGCTCAAGAAGAATAATGGCAACAGAATGAGGAACCAAAACAGTCAAATTACTGTAGCCTACAATATCTCGGGAGGCCAGGACAGCTTTCTCTGCAGCTGCAACAGCACGAAGACAACCAGGCAGACCTGCAGCCACAGGGTCCAACCTTGCGGAGAAATAAGCCACTGGCCTTTGTCTTCCCCCGTGTTCCTGCATAAGAACAGATGTCATACAACCATGCTTTTCATCAACTGCCTGTGTGAAAGGTTTATGAGGATCTGGGATACCAAGTGTAGGAGCTGTTTGAAGAGCCCGCTTAAGCTGAGTGAAGGCTGATTCAGCCTCAGAAGTCCATGGAACACGATCAGCTGACTGGAGGCCTTTCCCATGGATAAGAGCACCTAAAGGAGCTTCGAGAGAAGAGTAGTTAGGAATGAAGTTCCTGCAGTAAGATGTTATGCCTAAAAAGGACATGAGCTGTTTTTTAGTAACTGGTTTAGGAATGTTCTGAACTGCAGCAACGCGTTTAGGAGAAAGTGAGCGCCCCTCTTTGGAAATCACATGGCCCAAAAAGGTGACTTTGTCCTGAACAAACTGCAATTTAGAAAGGCTGGCTTTGTGGCCACAAGAATGAAGATGCTTCAGCAGAGTCACTGTGTCGTTTTCACACTGTTGCTTAGATGGGCTGCATAAAAGGATGTCATCCACGTACTGCAAAAGAGCAGAGCCTTGGGTTAGTTGGAGTGGTTCCAGACTAGCTTTGAGGGCAGCATTGTAAATAGTGGGACTTTCACAATATCCCTGGCATAACCGGGTAAAAGTCCAAGATTTCCCTTCAAATTCAAAAGCAAACCAAAACTGGCTATCAGGGTGCACAGGGACAGAGAAAAATGCGTTAGACAAGTCAACAACTGAGAAAAACTGTGCATCTGATGGAATTTGAGACAAAATAGTGTGTGGGTTGGGCACAGTGGGAGCACGTGGCTGAACTGCAGCATTCACTGCTTGGAGGTCCTGTACAAAACGCCATTCATCTGGCTGGCCAGCATCTCTAATCTTTCTAACAGGAAATAATGGAGTGCGCACAGGTGAATTTTCACAGGGAACAATGATGCCTGTTTTCTGAAAAGATTGAAAAACAGGCTTAATCCCTTTGATTGCTTCAGGCTTCAAAGGGTATTGTTTTTTACACGGGCGAAAGTCCGATTTAGGGGTGACAATTACCGGTTCACAGCCTTTTATCAACCCCACATCATTTTTGCTTTTAGCCCAAAGATCAGTGGGCACTTCAGCCAACATGGGTAATGAAGACAGATCTGTTTCAGATAAAAAACATGCTTCAAAATGCGATTCTGTAGTGGGAACTAGTTCCACAGTTCTTTGACAATGCATTGTGCTCAAAAAGGTTTTCTTGTATGCTGACAATCGTTCAGAAAACATCAAATTTGGATCAGCAGGTGAAACTGTCCAATCAGTTTCTTTTTTACAAGTTGCAACAAACTCTCCCACACCCTGCCAGTGCCAATGTGTAGGTTTGGCCAAGGAGATGTGAGGGCGAGTACCACAAACATTAAAAAACTCTAATTGCTCTGGAGTGAGGCACACAGCCAGTGCAGCAGTTTGTGAATTCCAAAATAAAGTAGACGTACATATTTTTTCAAAAGGAGTGCGAAACCACTTCTTCTCATAGTCATAGTCAGGCCCCAAAGAAACGTGTGATGTGCAGTGCAGATCAGCAGGTTGCATGAAATC
This sequence comes from Odontesthes bonariensis, assembly GCF_027942865.1. Classification (NCBI taxonomy): domain Eukaryota; kingdom Metazoa; phylum Chordata; class Actinopteri; order Atheriniformes; family Atherinopsidae; genus Odontesthes; species Odontesthes bonariensis. The sequence continues at coordinate 3,398,275 of NC_134528.1, read as the reverse complement.
AGAAAGGGGTGAAACTAAAGCTTTTGCTACCTCCACGAGCTGTTGTGAGGAAGGAGAGCTGGGAAGTTTCCACTCATAAGCATATGTAAGTGCTGATGAGTCAAACTGCACCGCTGTAAAAACTTTCTCAGGCTGCGACATCACCTTAACACCCTCTGGTGTGGAAGTTAAAATAATGCCCAGTTTACACATCAGATCACGGCCCATCAGGTTAATGGGACACAGCTCTGATAACAAAAATGAGTGCTTGAAGGAGAGCCCATCGGGAGTGACACACGCAATGGGTGTTGTCATTTTCTCCTTCACAACCTGACCTGATGCAGACATGGAATAGACGTAGTTTCCACTTAGCTTTGGAGGACGATCAAATTCCCCTGACTTCACTACTGATGATGTAGCCCCAGAGTCAACCATAAATGTTACTTGTTTCCCCAAAATACTAAGCTGAAAAGTTGGAAAAGCCTTATAGGCTTCAGATGTCAAATGAGCATAAGTTCCTATCACCTGAGGTGAACATCTTTGCTCTAGGACAGAAATAGCATGCAAAACTTTACTATGTGAGTCACAGTCAGCAAGCGTCTCTTCATTGCACAGAGCAGGAAAAGCATGTGTGTGTGTTGTGTTATCACCCATTTGTTGAGGCTCCGCTGGCGTGTGACGTCCGGAACCCGCCTCCCACCCTCAGTCAGCCTTTTGCTTAGTTTCGTCTCTTCTCAGCTGTGGACAGTCCTGCTTCCAGTGTCCATTCTGGCCACAGTAAAAACAAACATTCGAGTCATAGTTCAGGTATGGTACACGTCGACCTCCCCTTCCACGTCCACGTCCACGTCCCCGACCTCGTCCTCTGTTTCCGGGGTGACCTGTCACATCACCAACTGCGTAATACATGCTCATGGCTGCCAAATGCAGCTCCTTTTCAGTCTTGTCCTTTTTGGCTATTTGACGGGTCTCAACTTGGTTCTGGGCATGTCGGGCATATCGGCGGACGTCAATTAGACGAGGACCCTCACACCATCCCACGTAGATGTTCTTTACTTCAGAGGCGACATCTGGCATCAGGCCTTTAATTATTGCATCGCATGCAATACTCTCCCATGGTCCTGGTTCATGGCCCAAATCCGTTGGTCTCTGATGACCACTGTGTTTGCTCACCTCCTCGAGAATGCGGTGTATGAAGTCCTCAGTCCCTTCACCGGGTTTCTGTTTGCAGGTGTAAATGTGGGACATGTTGATTTTGGTCGGAAACTGAGTGGTGATGGTTTGACACAGTCTTTCGATGGCTGCTTCGTAATGAATATTGTCATTATGTCCAGGCTCACTGTTAGTAGGTCGCAGATCCGGTTGTGGCAAACCCGCCACTAATTTGCAGAGGTCGGTTTGTTTGAACTTTCTTGTCAATATGCGACGCAGTTCCACTCCGGTCGGGCGGAATTGTGCGCAGAAGCCTCGCAACTCTTCAGCAAATCGGGGTCCAGAATTCTCTGGATCCGGGAGACTTCGTGATGCTTCGATGATGTCAGTCTCAGTCCAGGGTCGATAGACCAGTAATGGTCCAACTGGACCTGCAACTTCAACCATAGGCATGGTTTGGATCTGGGTTGGTTTTTTCACACGTTGAGATTTCCGACTTCCAGATTGTGGGGAGAGGAGTTTTTTTACTTGCATTAAAAGGTTTTGGGCTGGGACACTGGTGAATTCAACTTCTTCCTTTTCTTCATCTTCAGACTGGTGTGACAGATGTTGAGGATGAGGAGAGATTTCTCCTGGAGTGACGTTTGGAGAATTCTCTTCCCATAAACCAGATGCTTGTGGTGTGTCTGGCTGTAGTTGTTGTAGTTGCTGTTGTTGTAGTTGTTGTTGTTGTGGCTGTAGTTGTTGTTGTTGTTGTAGTTGTTGTTGTGGCTGTGGTTGTTGTTGTTGTAGGCGTCGTGGAGGGCAGGAGTCCAGGTCCGGATCCGGCACAGCGAGAGCGCTCAGTGTAGGGTAAAGAGGTGTGGATGAAAAGGGAGAGGAAAAAGTGTTATCAGTAGAATATGGTGGTGGCTTAAAAGGAGATTCAGTCTTAGTCAGAGATAAATTATCTTTTCGTCCACATACTGCATTATCATCATCATTCTGTCCTGGCATTTGTTTAGCATTTTTCTTTCTTTCTCTCACTTCACTTTCCTTTTTCCAACACTCTATACCTTTCTTGCATTCTTCTATTTTTTTCCACTGTTTAACCTTCACTGTTTTTTTTTTCTTCATATCTTTCTCACATTTGCAAATCTTCTCTTCTAATTTTCTTATTTCAGACATTTTAAAAGAACCTTCAGGGGGAAAACCCCATTTTTTTATCCAATAAGTAGTCCATTTTACACTCTCCGGACCATATTTTTTTATCATTTCATCATACTTGGGTCCCCCGGGAGGGTCAGAAGCCCGAGACATACTGTTTCCCATTCTCGGACTTGGAATGGGGGAATATATTCCTTCACTCAAAGGACGTCTCCAATGAGGACCTTAATCTGTACTCACACTTCTTCGGAGTACTACTTCAGTCACACTTCCTCGGACTGATTCAGTCACACTTCTACGGACTGACTTAAGATTCACTTACCCGTGAAATCTCTGTCTCGCTAATGACACAACCGGGAAAACCCTCTTTTCCAAATAATAACAGAAAGCAATCTTACCGCCCCAGATTACTGTGTTTCAAAAGATGACCCCAGCGCTGGTATCCAGGAAACAGACCCGTCAGCCCTCTCTCTCCGAAAGGCCTTGGAGGTATGAGGCTGGAGCTTCAGTCCAGGCTGATCAGGCACTGCGGTCCGGTCCAGGTAAACCAGTCGAGGGATCCTGTTAGTGACGCCAAGATTGTTGCGGAAATTTTAGTAAGGCACAGAGTCAGTTATTTTCTGAGGAGATAAGATGCTTTTAATAATATCTTGCAAGAGAGAACAACACAGAACAGAGTTCAGAGTTGCTCTGACTCTTAGACGAAAACAAGTCAGTTAATATACAGGTTAATACGTAGTCACTCCTTTGATATGTTCAAGACTTTGTTATCTATCTTTCCTCCCTTTCTACAGCCAAGGCGCCTCTGTATCATGCCATCTTCCCTGTCAAACCCCTTAAAGTTGTTAAATCATAAGAGCACAATACCCTCATTGAAAGAGGGAGAAAAGAGAAAAACAAGTGTCTTAAATGAGTTATTACCGGGTGATACAGAGTAACACTCATACAAGGTATATGTGAATTAATTTTTTCCCTTACACATTGAATACTGCCCTCATAAACTGTAACGTTTGAGCTCTTTTTCACTTGTTCTGGTGGACTGTTTTAACCTGCATCCTGTTGGCTTCAGCTCACATGCTTTATTCTTTATTCAGATTGCAGTGCTGTGGGTTGTCAGACGTCAGCTGTGCTTCTCTGGTCTCAGCTCTGAAATCTAACCCCTCCCATCTGACAGAACTGGACCTGAGGTACAACTACAACCTGCAGGAATCAGCAGCGAAGCAACTGTCTGATCTTGTGGAGAGTCCAGACTACAAACTGAAGACTCTGAGGTCAGTTCACTGAATGGAACTGTTGGAGGTCTTCATGTTTCCAGACACAATTAATTCTTCTGCATCTTCATTTATAATTTCTAGTTAATCAAATGTAAGAAAACACATTGAATAATTATTTGATGCTGACACTAATATTTAAGGCCTGCAAAGATATAAAAGCACATTTGATTCCATTTTTTCGACATGTTTTTGTGTTTCATTCAGATTTGAGCACTGCAGTTTGTCAGAGATCAGCTGTGCTCCTCTGGCCTCGGCTTTGAAGTCCAACCCCTCCAACGTGACAGAACTGGACCTGAGCTGGAACACCATAAAGGATTCAGAAGTGAAACAGCTGTGTGGTTTTCTGGGAAGTCCACTTTGCAGACTGAAGACTCTGAGGTCAGACGCCACCTTTTAGTTGTGTTCCAAGATGAATGTGATGTGAAAGCTGTGTTGACACTAAACTTTACATATCAGACTGATGTTCTACTGATCCTAGGGCTGTCCACGACCAAGGATTTTGTTGGTCGACCAGTGGTCGTCATTTACTCCGATTAATCGACTAATCGACACCCCCCCCCCCCCCAAAAAAAAAAATTAAATTAAAAAAAATTTGAAACAAAAACAAAAAAAACCCATCTTCCTTTAATGCCCGGCTGCCGCATCTCTGCGCATTTACCACTAAGGCCGGGAGTACCCTTGTGTGACTAACAAAATGTTTCCTGGTTAATCTAAACACTAGGCCTACAGCCTACACAAAAATCAATTGACTGCTCAGTTCTTCTCTCAGTCGGAGAGTGAGAAAAAACCCGACGTTAGTGACCATTGGCTGACAAGCAGAATTTCACAATCGCACAAGCCGGGTGCTTCAAGTCTGCCCTCTCTTTACACGGGCAAATTATTTCAGATTTTGACATTCTGAATGTGTCACAAAAATAATCAGAAAGACAGACGGACTTTGAACATTCTGACCGCGATTTGGATCTCACCACGGTCCAATGGAGGACAACAGATAGTGTCGGTGCTGAAGCCGATGGTCACACTTACCGAGTTGCTTTCACAAGATGTTAATGCATCTCTCTCTGCCACGCTGCCCATGCTCATAAACATGAAAGGACGTCACCAAAATAAAATAAATAAACCTGTTGCTGCGCGAGGATGACAGCGCGGCCATGATCTGTGTGTGGTAACGGGTCGGAAAGTACAGCGCTGACCGACCACCTCTGTTCCAGAAGGCGCTCCAACATGCAGTGGAGTTCCATCTCGTGGAGACATCCTGGATGAGTTTGTGTTCAACAACGTTCTGTTGTATTTGTTTTTCAGTGAGAGCCGCTGTAGCCTTGGCACTTTTCTTAAAATGTCCAACAAGACATCTGGCAGCTGCTATGACATGGCAAATGGGATCTTTTTTAAGAGCCGGATCGATGCACGGCTGCAAAGTGTGCCCTGCGCAACAAACTCCTTGGACGTTACCCCAGGACGGGTTACGCGCTAACTGATCGTTCTGTCCTTGTGACACGAATTTACCGTTTGATTTGTTTGACGTCTTCCTTTATCAAGCCCTTCAAATTAAAAGTCCCGGGAGCCCTTTGACGAGACGCAGCTTTTTTTTTTCCTGCGACCATCAACCAATGGAATTTGGTCGACTTGTAATTTTTTTGGTCGACCAACGACCAATCGATTATTTGCCGTCAGCCCTAACTGATCCACACTGAGGACCATCACAGTAAGTCTGTTTTTTCAGTGTTTTTTCTCATAAGCATCTGAACATGCAGCAGAGGATCAGCATCATAATGAAATGTGTTGGATGAGAAGATGGAACAAAGTCTCAGCATGCTGCAGTCCTAAAGATGGAGAAAAACAAATCTCCAGGTTGATTATAACATCTATAAAGGGAAACATTACTCTTATAATTTACAACTGAGGAATGCAGGAAAGTCCTACTTCTCTGACATCATCACCAAAAATTGGTGATGAAACAACTCCACCGCTGCATCAAGAGTGTACAGCACTGAGAGAAACGGCGGAGAAGTGAAGCCCAAGCAAAGTTTGATCGCTGATGCGTTCAGTAGCGTTACGCCATACGAGTCGACGTCCACCCGGCACAAAGACCTTACAGATGCTGTAACATACCACATGGTGCCCGTGTACACCGTCACAAAAGAGGGCTTTCAGAAAATGCTTTGGACGCTGGACAAACGTTACAAAATACCATCCCCAACATATTTTAATCAAGTGGCCATTCCAAAAATCTACAACGAATGTAAAATGAATGTTGAATCCGAGCTCCGTGAAATTGAACGTTTTGACACAACGACGGAGCTGTGGTGGAGCCGGACGACTGAACCTTACATCAGTTTAACGCTCCATTTTATAACAACAAACTTCCAACTCAAGACCCGATGTCTGCAGACCTCCTTCTTTTGTATTATGTGTTTTACTTTTCAGAAAAATGCTTAGTTTTCACTGAACCCACAGTCATATCGTATCGATATCGAGATATGAAATATGAAGGCATTTCACAGTTCATCTCAGATCTCAGGATCTCAGGCTCATGTAAAGTCTGCACAGTCAGAAGTCTGATCAATACTGCAAAGAGTGACTATATCCATGTTTTAATGTGCATAAACAGAAGTAAGGTCCAGTGAAGGGATGCACAACAGCAGGGTAACGTTGTAAAACTCTGCACCTTGAGGAATCTAACAGGTTGGTGATAGAAACTCTTCTGAAGTCATGTGGGCCGTGCTGCCAGGCTCCTGTACTGCCTGCCTTCCGGTAACAAGGAGAACAGTTGGCTCCTTGATGATGCTGCGTGCCTTCCCAAAGCATCGCTTGTGGGGTTTGTCCTGCATGGCAGGAAGAGTTTCCCCTGTGCTGTGCTGCTTCCACCACTCTCTGCAGTGTTTTGCGGCTGTAGGCAGACAGTATCACACCATAACACAGCCCGTCAGCAGCTTTTCGGTTGTGCTCCTGTAGAAGCTGCTGATGATGTTGAGATTCATGCCAAACTTCCTCAGCTTCCTCAGGAAGTGGAGCCACTGGGAGCTTTCATGCACAACATATCCACAAGCAGAGTCCAGGATAGGTCCTCTGTGATCTGCCCTCTGCTGACCGTTTCAACCATGGCACCGCTGATGTAGAGCTTTCAGTGTCCCCTCTCTCACTGTCTCCTTCTGAAGTCCACCATCTCTTTTTTGTTTTGCTAACGTTAGGAGAGAGTTTGTTCACCTGACACCAGGTGGTAAGTGCTGCTCCCTCCTCTCTGTAGGTTGTCTCGTCTTTCTCTGCGATGAGACCTAAAATGGTGGTGTCATTGGCAAACTTAATAATGACAAAATCCCACTAATAATACATCAGCATCCTTTAATCTGCCTTTAATCTGAAGACTGAGGTCAGACACCATGTTTTAGTTGTTTGTTCAGATTAATATGATGTGAAAGTTGTGCTGGTCTTCATGGTAAAGTCTGTTTTCTTCTTCAGGGGTTTAGTTGATGAAATTATGATTTATTAAATAATAAGAAAACACAGTGAATCTGTCAGACAGAAACAAATCTAGAATCACTGGCTGATGCTTCTAGAGCTCCAGAGTTAGTGAATATTTCTGGCTGAAACAATAACAACAGTTTGGAGCAGCAAAACTCCAAAAGCCCGTTAATCAGCTGATACTAACAAACTCCCCTCCAACACTGTTGGAAATGAACAATCTTTGACTTGATTAGAAAACAGCTTTCATCACAGCAGCAGTTATCTTCAGTCAGATTCATTCATGATGACAAAATCCAGCCAAAAAGCTTCTCCCACTAATAATTTAAAGTAAATCATTTTCAGTTTGGACCTTTTTGCTCCACTTAATTTATTTAAATGATAAATTAGCTAAAAGTAGAAAAGTCCTGCAGCAAAAAGTGTTTTTGCAATAACTCCAAATTTATAACAACGCCAAGTTTATAGGCCACACAGAGAGAATGCCAAGCTACCACCAAACCACCAAATTCCTTTTTATTCTTTATTAGTAATTCCGTTTCCATGTGGGACTGAATGTGAAGCTGAATGAAAATGATAGCATTCAGCTTTGGTAGCAGACATTGAGATTTCTCCCACTGGGTCTCCAGTGGAACGTGGTGGAGCAGCACAGATGTTGGCCTTCAGGCTCCAGGCACCCACCCTCCGTCCCTCTCACTTTCTTTTCTCAAATCAATCTCTTCAACCTCACATCTAATAACAAGAAACTTAAAGTGTTTCATGAAAGCAACATATTTCTGTTTCTAAGGCAACGGTTTAGTCCAAATTCTGATTGTTTTCAGCACAAAATCATCCTTCTTCATCCACTGACATTGAACAATGTGTTCTTCTCTCTGGTTTGTATCAGAACATTCCAAGAAAAACAAAGTATCAGGAGGAGGGAAAAGGCATAATTCCTTCTTTTTTTGTCTTAAAAGAAGACAACTGTAAGTGTGCAACGTATTTTCATACAAAGTAACTGACTCTAAAGACACAAAAGCTGGTGTAACACTCTCCCCATTATCATCAATGACCCTAAGAGGGAGGAGCAGAGACGGGTGGGCCAGAGGAGTGTGAGGTGAGGACAGAGAACAGGGAAAAGAATGATCTTTATTCATTTAAAATGCTGTCATATTTCCTTTCAAACTGAATTTACTATCACCAGATGGAGGCAGTTTATAACTGAAGATTACTAAGTGTTTCAACACCTCAGGTGTTCACATTGAAGGCATCTAGCTTATTCGTGTTGTTTTTTCTGCATTACTCTCAAATTCTAATGATATAGATACATATTTGCTGTACAAAGCTTTATTGAAAACTTTAAAAGTTCACTATTCAGAAAAATGTGACACCAGTTCAGCTAATTGTGTTGTGCAGTTTCAAGTCAACGTGTATTTTAATCTGGCAACAACTGGCCTCTAAAGATGGTTCCGGATTGAGAATATTGTCAAAAGCCGCTTTCGGACAGACCGTTCTAAGAACGCAGTTATCAGAACTGTCCTACTCGAATTTCGTTCTGATAACTGTCCTTCCCCACTGGAACTGTTTCAGTCTGCATTCGCACATGAGTCGGGACCAGGTCGAGACTGATGCGGCGCGCGCAGCTTTCTGCGTCAGTGACGTGTTAGCCGTTAGCCGTTTAGCTCCACATTCAACAACAAAACAAAACCGGTAAAAGTAAGCAGAGAAGAAAGGACACCAAAGAGAAGCTAATATGGAGAGCGGGGAGGCCACCGTGTTTATGGTCTGCATGATGGTGATATTATTCATGGACGATGACATCAGGCGTCTAACATCGAGGCTGGAAGAGCTCACAGAGAGAGTCAGGAGACGATACTTTTTCATTTCAATAAGGAAGAAAGGAGAGCAGAGCGCTGCAGACAAAGGAGACAAAGTATAAGTTTAACTTATTAAACACCTGCTGGTTCTGTCTGTGTCATATGAGGAAACATTTCAGCCGTGATAGCATGACATGGGGCGTAGCTACCGACCACCACACACCTCCGTCTGATGCGTTATATAGAACCATGAAAAGACCCGACCTCAGAGAAGGAGCTAAATAGTTATAGGAACTAAGGGAGAAAGCCCCGAGTTCCTGTATGTCCGAACACGGGAGAAAACGGCCCCGCGGATTAAAAGGTTATTAGAACTGCCAAAGGTTCCTACAGTCCGAAAGCGGCTATAGAGCTGTTTGTTCCCCCATTTTACAACATAATCAGGCAGCCATTTTTACCTCTGAGCCTCTCCAGTCCATCAGGACTTAACTGAGGGCTTCAGTGGGAACTGACTTTCATTCCACCTTAATTATTCCAAATGTAACTGCATCAAATTATGAGAGAATTTATAAAACTGTCATTAACCGTGTTGAGTTGGTTCCTTTTTGGGGGTTTCAGCTAAAGTGGTTTCAGTGCTTCCAGAATGTTCCCTAAATAAAACCTTACTTGGATTTTCAGAAGTGAACTTGAATTTATTTGCATACTTTTAAAGATGTAATCAGAAGATCTCAGACAGTTTCCAGATCTTTAAGTATTCATTTCACCACGTAAGCACAGAACATTATCAGAAAGTATAAGAGAATCCCACAAAAGTTAAAGAAATTCATTCTAATTGTAATATTTTTAATTTCTTTCTTCAAACAAACACAAAAACTGAATTAAAAAAGAAAATATGGAGAAATTAAAATAAAATGAAGAAATAAATGATTTGGAGGGATTAAATAAATCAACATTGCAAAGGAAACTAATACAGGAATAATAAATGAAAATAAGACAAATAAATACATTCTAATTGTAAAAATGTATTCAATTCAAAACTGAGTCACAAAGTAAATAAATAGCAACATTAACACAATTAAACCAACAAACAATAGAATTAAGGCAGAAAAATGACATTCTTTATCTTTGTTTAGGCACAAATTCTGATTTTCTTATTATTTTACTTAAATTTATCATCTTACAAACTAATTTATTGAACTATTTATATATTTTGTATATATTTCAGATTATGGCTGTTTCAGTCCTCCATAGAGGAGAGCCCAGAAGTAACAAGTGATCACCTTTTTTCCCCAATAACACCATTAACCCATAGTCTGTAATGTTCACTGTCACGGCCCGGCTCGTGAACATAAAATGGAGACGAACACAAGGGGTTAAACAAGTTGTTCATTGTTAAAAGCCAGCCCGCGTTAACTCTCAGCACACACATCAAGCAGCATGAGTGTTGGGAGTCCACACTGTAAACAGGAGACTCTGGGCTCAGTTCCCTGCCTGTAAATATAGTATCATTTCTATGTCAAATCTATAAAATGTTATTTTGTTTCCTAAATTTCAATTTTGAAAATCAGAAAAATCTGAAAATTAAAATCTGAAACTGAAGGAAAAAAAATTCAAACACGAAAAAACACATAAAATCAGATTTGAAATGAAAAATGCATCAAATAATCTACAATCAAATAACATCAAAGTAAAATCATCTGTTTTAACTTTGAATGAAATTTCTTTTTACAGAATAAGACTTGACTTTCAGTTTCAGCTGATGGAAAAAGTAATATTTGGGCCCAGTTAAACTCCATGTAGAAACAGCTTTGGTAGCGAGCATCTGTACTGATCTGCTCATTAGTCCAGTGTTTGGATTTCCTGAAGATGAGTCTCTAAGCTGAGCTGCTGCGTGCTGTGTTTCTGTCTGCTTCTAAATCATGTGACTCTGATGGAAGCTGTGATGTTTAAAGACTGAATGGAAACACTGAACTTAACACTCTGACTCCTCCTTGACTTCAGCTTTGTAGCTTCCTGCTGGAGATGGAGGAGGTCTCCCAACCATCAGCCTCAAACTCCACTGATTCTGATAGTTAGTCAAAGTGTCCATCAGCATCCATTAATCAGCCAAACTGATCAATCAGTCCACCTCTGGATGCTTCCAACACTTTTCTAAGGCTCTGTAATGTTTGGACTGACTGAAATATTCAAACACAACAAGTCACAGTAACAAGTTCTGCTGCTGTCGACTCTTTAAAGAAGTTTGATGACATGATTATATTAAACATCACTACACCATGTTTTTGTGCCTTTAACATTCAATAAAACAATTAATTTGATCTTTATTTCTATCAGTTTGTTCCCATTTGCTCCCAAATTGCTCCTGACATGTTTGTTTTCTTTGAAACTTGAATCATTTGGCTGCACAACATGAGTTTGTATGGATGGAGCCACTGGTGGAGCTGGCAGAGTTTAAGAGCTGAAGTCACTCCGTCTTTATTGAAGCAGCAGCATGTTGTCATTAATATTAATGAGAGCTCTTTTTCTCTTGTTCTGTTGGACTGTTTTAACCTGCATCCTGTTGGCTTCAGCTCACATGTTTTATTCTTTATTCAGATTGGAGGACTGCAGTTTGTCAGAGATCAGCTGGGCTTCTCTGGTCTCAGCTCTGAAGTCCAACCCCTCCTCCCATCTGACAGAACTGGACCTGAGCAGGAACTACATCAGTGACTCTGCAGCGAAGGAGCTGAGCAGCTTTCTGCAGAGTCCACACTGTGGACTGAAGACTCTGAGGTCAGACACCATGTTTTAGTTGTTTGTTCAGATTAATATGATGTGAAAGTTGTGCTGGTCTTCATGGTAAAGTCTGTTTTCTTCTTCAGGGGTTTAGTTGATGAAATGATGATTTATTAAATAATAAGAAAACACAGTGAATCTGTCAGACAGAATCAAATCTAGAATCACTGGCTGATGCTTCTAGAGCTCCAGAGTTAGTGAATATTTCTGGCTGAAACAATAACAACAGTTTGGAGCAGCAAAACTCCAAAAGCCCGTTAATCAGCTGATACTAACAAACTCCCCTCCATCACTGTTGGAAATGAACAATCTTTGACTTGGTTAGAAAACAGCTTTCATCACAGCAGCAGTTATCTTCAGTCAGATTCATTCATGATGACAAAATCCAGCCAAAAAGCTTCTCCCACTAATAATTTAAAGTAAATCATTTTCAATTTGGACCTTTTTGCTCCACTTAATTTATTTAAATGATAAATTAGCTAAAAGTAGAAAAGTCCTGCAGCAAAAAGGGTTTTTGCAATTACTCCAAATTTATAACAACGCCAAGTTTATAGGCCACACAGAGAGAATGCCAAGCTACCACCAAACCACCAAGTTCCTTTTTATTCTTTATTAGTAATTCTGTTTCCATGTGGGACTGAATGTGAAGCTGAATGAAAATGATAGCATTCAGCTTTGGTAGCAGACATTGAGATTTCTCCCACTGGGTCTCCAGTGGAACGTGGTGGAGCAGCACAGATGTTGGCCTTCAGGCTCCAGGCACCCACCCTCCGTCCCTCTCACTTTCTTTTCTCAAATCAATCTCTTCAACCTCACATCTAATAACAAGAAACTTAAAGTGTTTCATGAAAGAAACATATTTCTGTTTCTAAGGCAACGGTTTAGTCCAAATTCTGATTGTTTTCAGCACAAAGTCATCCTTCTTCATCCACTGACATTGAACAATGTGTTCTTCTCTCTGGTTTGTATCAGAACATTCCAAGAAAAACAAAGTATCAGGAGGAGGGAAAAGGCATAATTCCTTCTTTTTTTGTCTTAAAAGAAGACAACTGTAAGTGTGCAACGTATTTTCATACAAAGTAACTGACTCTAAAGACACAAAAGCTGGTGTAACACTCTCCCCATTATCATCAATGACCCTAAGAGGGAGGAGCAGAGACGGGTGGGCCAGAGGAGTGTGAGGTGAGGACAGAGAACAGGGAAAAGAATGATCTTTATTCATTTAAAATGCTGTCATATTTCCTTTCAAACTGTATTTAGTATCACCAGATGGAGGCAGTTTATAACTGAAGATTACTAAGTGTTTCAACACCTCAGGTGTTCACATTGAAGGCATCTAGCTTATTCGTGTTGTTTTTTCTGCATAACTCTCAAATTCTAATGATATAGATACATATTTGCTGTACAAAGCTTTATTGAAAACTTTAAAAGTTCACTATTCAGAAAAATGTGACACCCGTTCAGCTAATTGTGTTGTGCAGTTTCAAGTCAACGTGTATTTTAATCTTGCAACAACTGGCCTCTAAAGATGGTTCCGGATTGAGAATATTGTCATAGAGCTGTTTGTTCCCCCATTTTACAACATAATCAGGCAGCCATTTTTACCTCTGAGCCTCTCCAGTCCATCAGGACTTAACTGAGGGCTTCAGTGGGAACTGACTTTCATTCCACCTTAATTATTCCAAATGTAACTGCATCAAATGATGAGAGAATTTATAAAACTGTCATTAACCGTGTTGAGTTGGTTCCTTTTTGGGGGTTTCAGCTAAAGTGGTTTCAGTGCTTCCAGAATGTTCCCTAAATAAAACCTTACTTGGATTTTCAGAAGTGAACTTGAATTTATTTCCATACTTTTAAAGATGTAATCAGAAGATCTCAGACAGTTTCCAGATCTTTAAGTATTCATTTCACCACGTAAGCACAGAACATTATCAGAAAGTATAAGAGAATCCCACAAAAGTTAAAGAAATTCATTCTAATTGTAATATTTTTTATTTCTTTCTTCAAACAAACACAAAAACAAAATTAAAAAAAGAAAATATGGAGAAATCAAAATAAAATGAAGAAATAAATGATTTGGAGGGATTAAATAGATCAACATTGCAAAGGAAACTAATACAGGAATAATAAATCAAAATAAGACAAATAAATACATTCTAATTGTAAAAATGTATTCAATTCAAAACTGAGTCACAAAGTAAATAAATAGCAACATTAACACAATTAAACCAACAAACAATAGAATTAAGGCAGAAAAATGACATTATTTATCTTTGTTTAGGCACAAATTCTGTTTTTTATTATTATTTTAGTTGAATTTATCATCTTACAAACTAATTTATTGAACTATTTATATATTTTGTATATATTTCAGATTATGGCTGTTTCAGTCCTCCATAGAGGAGAGCCCAGAAGTAACAAGTGATCACCTTTTTTTTCCCCAATAACACCATTAAAGGACAAGAGCGTTTTTTTGACATTGGGCCCTTGATTTCACATTATAACATGATGTTCTACTCACCCCTGCTTGTTGTTGGTAATTTGGAGCTGTTTTTGAATTTTGAATTTTTGTCGTAAAGTGGGTGTTACTGACGTCCTCGTCGTGCTACTACCACAGACAAACACACACGGACTTTACGACAAAAATTCAAAATTACAGTAACCCGTATTTTTTTAAGTAAGCGACGCACCTCCACGTTATCAGTGCTAGTGTACAGTAATTAATAAATTATAAACAGCATAGTTTGTGCCTGTATCACGTTGCCCATAGGAAACCGTTTCATGGCCGAATATCTCAAGAGAGCAGCCAGACGCCTCGCGAATATCTTCGGAACAGCTCCAAATTACCAACAACAAGCAGGGGTGAGTAGAACATCATGTTATAATGTGAAATCAAGGGCCCAATGTCAAAAAAACGGTCTTATCCTTTAACCCATAGTCTGTAATGTTCACTGTCACGGCCCAGCTCGTGAACATAAAATGGAGACGAACACAAGGGGTTAAACAAGTTGTTCATTGTTAAAAGCCAGCCCGCGTTAACTCTCAGCACACACATCAAGCAGCATGAGTGTTGGGAGTCCACACTGTAAACAGGAGACTCTGGGCTCAGTTCCCTGCCTGTAAATATAGTATCATTTCTATGTCAAATCTATTAAATGTCATTTTGTTTCCTAAATTTCAATTTTGAAAATCAGAAAAATCAGAAAATTAAAATCTGAAACTGAAGGAAAAAAAATTCAAACACGAAAAAACACATAAAATCAGATTTGAAATGAAAAATGCATCAAATAATCTACAATCAAATAACATCAAAGTAAAATCATCTGTTTTAAGTTTGAATGAAATTTCTTTTTACAGAATAAGACTTGACTTTCAGTTTCAACTGATGGAAAAAGTAATATTTGGGCCCAGTTAAACTCCATGTAGAAACAGCTTTGGTAGCGAGCATCTGTACTGATCTGCTCATTAGTCCAGTGTTTGGATTTCCTGAAGATGAGTCTCTAAGCTGAGCTGCTGTGTGCTGTGTTTCTGTCTGCTTCTAAATCATGTGACTCTGATGGAAGCTGTGATGTTTAAAGACTGAATGGAAACACTGAACTTAACACTCTGACTCCTCCTTGACTTCAGCTTTGTAGCTTCCTGCTGGAGATGGAGGAGGTCTCCCAACCATCAGCCTCAAACTCCACTGATTCTGATAGTTAGTCAAAGTGTCCATCAGCATCCATTAATCAGCCAAACTGATCAATCAGTCCACCTCTGGATGCTTCCAACACTTTTCTAAGGCTCTGTAATGTTTGGACTGACTGAAATATTCAAACACAACAAGTCACAGTAACAAGTTCTGCTGCTGTCGACTCTTTAAAGAAGTTTGATGACATGATTCCATTAAACATCACTACACCATGTTTTTGTGCCTTTAACATTCAATAAAACTGTTAATTTGATCTTTATTTCTATCAGTTTGTTCCCATTTGCTCCCAAATTGCTCCTGACATGTTTGTTTTCTTTGAAACTTGAATCATTTGGCTGCACAACATGAGTTTGTATGGATGGAGCCACTGGTGGAGCTGGCAGAGTTTAAGAGCTGAAGTCACTCCGTCTTTATTGAAGCAGCAGCATGTTGTCATTAATATTAATGAGAGCTCTTTTTCTCTTGTTCTGTTGGACTGTTTTAACCTGCATCCTGTTGGCTTCAGCTCACATGTTTTATTCTTTATTCAGATTGGAGAACTGCAGATTTTCAGAGATCAGCTGGGCTTCTCTGGTCTCAGCTCTGAAGTCCAACCCCTCCTCCCATCTGGCAGAACTGGACCTGAGCTGGAACACAAACATCAGTGACTCTGCAGTGAAGGAGCTGAGCAGCTTTCTGCAGAGTCCACACTGTGGACTGAAGACTCTGAGGTCAGACACCATGTTTTAGTTGTTTGTTCAGATTAATATGATGTGAAAGTTGTGCTGGTCTTCATGGTAAAGTCTGTTTTCTTCTTCAGGGGTTTAGTTGATGAAATGATGATTTATTAAATAATAAGAAAACACAGTGAATCTGTCAGACAGAATCAAATCTAGAATCACTGGCTGATGCTTCTAGAGCTCCAGAGTTAGTGAATATTTCTGGCTGAAACAATAACAACAGTTTGGAGCAGCAAAACTCCAAAAGCCCGTTAATCAGCTGATACTAACAAACTCCCCTCCAACACTGTTGGAAATGAACAATCTTTGACTTGGTTAGAAAACAGCTTTCATCACAGCAGCAGTTCTCTTCAGTCAGATTCATTCATGATGACAAAATCCAGCCAAAAAGCTTCTCCCACTAATAATTTAAATTAAATCATTTTCAGTTTGGACCTTTTTGCTCCACTTAATTTATTTAAATGATAAATTAGCTAAAAGTAGAAAAGTCCTGCAGCAAAAAGGGTTTTTGCAATAACTCCAAATTTATAACAACGCCAAGTTTATAGGCCACACAGAGAGAATGCCAAGCTACCACCAAACCACCAAGTTCCTTTTTATTCTTTATTAGTAATTCTGTTTCCATGTGGGACTGAATGTGAAGCTGAATGAAAATGATAGCATTCAGCTTTGGTAGCAGACATTGAGATTTCTCCCACTGGGTCTCCAGTGGAACGTGGTGGAGCAGCACAGATGTTGGCCTTCAGGCTCCAGGCACCCACCCTCCGTCCCTCTCACTTTCTTTTCTCAAATCAATCTCTTCAACCTCACATCTAATAACAAGAAACTTAAAGTGTTTCATGAAAGCAACATATTTCTGTTTCTAAGGCAACGGTTTAGTCCAAATTCTGATTGTTTTCAGCACAAAATCATCCTTCTTCATCCACTGACATTGAACAATGTGTTCTTCTCTCTGGTTTGTATCAGAACATTCCAAGAAAAACAAAGTATCAGGAGGAGGGAAAAGGCACAATTCCTTCTTTTTTTGTCTTAAAAGAAGACAACTGTAAGTGTGCAACGTATTTTCATACAAAGTAACTGACTCTAAAGACACAAAAGCTGGTGTAACACTCTCCCCATTATCATCAATGACCCTAAGAGGGAGGAGCAGAGACGGGTGGGCCAGAGGAGTGTGAGGTGAGGACAGAGAACAGGGAAAAGAATGATCTTTATTCATTTAAAATGCTGTCATATTTCCTTTCAAACTGAATTTAGTATCACCAGATGGAGGCAGTTTATAACTGAAGATTACTAAGTGTTTCAACACCTCAGGTGTTCACATTGAAGGCATCTAGCTTATTCATGTTGTTTTTTCTGCATTACTCTCAAATTCTAATGATATAGATACATATTTGCTGTACAAAGCTTTATTGAAAACTTTACAAGTTCACTATTCAGAAAAATGTGACACCAGTTCAGCTAATTGTGTTGTGCAGTTTCAAGTCAACGTGTATTTTAATCTGGCAACAACTGGCCTCTAAAGATGGTTCCGGGTTGAGAATATTGTCATAGAGCTGTTTGTTCCCCCATTTTACAACATAATCAGGCAGCCATTTTTACCTCTGACCCTCTCCAGTCCATCAGGACTTAACTGAGGGCTTCAGTGGGAACTGACTTTCATTCCACCTTAATTATTCCAAATGTAACTGCATCAAATGATGAGAGAATTTATAAAACTGTCATTAACCGTGTTGAGTTGGTTCCTTTTGGGGGTTTTCAGCTAAAGTGGTTTCAGTGCTTCCAGAATGTTCCCTAAATAAAACCTTACTTGGATTTTCAGAAGTGAACTTGAATTTATTTCCATACTTTTAAAGATGTAATCAGAAGATCTCAGACAGTTTCCAGATCTTTAAGTATTCATTTCACCACGTAAGCACAGAACATTATCAGAAAGTATAAGAGAATCCCACAAAAGTTAAAGAAATTCATTCTAATTGTAATATTTTTCATTTCTTTCTTCAAACAAACACAAAAACTGAATTAAAAAGAAAATATGGAGAAATTAAAATAAAATGAAGAAAAAAATGATTTGGAGGGATTAAATAGATCAACATTGCAAAGGAAACTAATACAGGAATAATAAATAAAATTAAGACAAATAAATACATTCTAATTGTAAAAATGTATTCAATTCAAAACTGAGTCACAAAGTAAATAAATAGCAACATTAACACAATTAAACCTACAAACAATAGAATTAAGGCAGAAAAATGACATTCTTTATCTTTGTTTAGGCACAAATTCTGTTTTTTTTCTCATTATTTTAGTTGAATTTATCATCTTACAAACTAATTTATTGAACTATTTATATATTTTGTATATATTTCAGATTATGGCTGTTTCAGTCCTCCATAGAGGAGAGCCCAGAAGTAACAAGTGATCACCTTTTTTTCCAATAACACCATTAACCCATAGTCTGTAATGTTCACTGTGACGGCCCGGCTCATGAACATAAAATGGAGACAAACACAAGGGGTTAAACAAGTTGTTCATTGTTAAAAGCCAGCCCGCGTTAACTCTCAGCACACACATCAAGCAGCATGAGTGTTGGGAGTCCACACTGTAAACAGGAGACTCTGGGCTCAGTTCCCTGCCTGTAAATATAGTATCATTTCTATGTCAAATCTATAAAATGTTATTTTGTTTCCTAAATTTCAATTTTGAAAATCAGAAAAATCTGAAAATTAAAATCTGAAACTGAAGGAAAATAAATTCAAACACGAAAAAACACATAAAATCAGATTTGAAATGAGAAATGCATCAAATAATCTACAATCAAATAACATCAAAGTAAAATCATCTGTTTTAACTTTGAATGAAATTTCTTTTTACAGAATAAGACTTGACTTTCAGTTTCAACTGATGGAAAAAGTAATATTTGGGCCCAGTTAAACTCCATGTAGAAACAGCTTTGGCAGCGAGCATCTGTACTGATCTGCTCATTAGTCCAGTGTTTGGATTTCCTGAAGATGAGTCTCTAAGCTGAGCTGCTGTGTGCTGTGTTTCTGTCTGCTTCTAAATCATGTGACTCTGATGGAAGCTGTGATGTTTAAAGACTGAATGGAAACACTGAACTTAACACTCTGACTCCTCTTTGACTTCAGCTTTGTAGCTTCCTGCTGGAGATGGAGGAGGTCTCCCAACCATCAGCCTCAAACTCCACTGATTCTGATAGTTAGTCAAAGTGTCCATCAGCATCCATTAATCAGCCAAACTGATCAATCAGTCCACCTCTGGATGCTTCCAACACTTTTCTAAGGCTCTGTAATGTTTGGACTGACTGAAATATTCAAACACAACAAGTCACAGTAACAAGTTCTGCTGCTGTCGACTCTTTAAAGAAGTTTGATGACATGATTATATTAAACATCACTGCACCATGTTTTTGTGCCTTTAACATTCAATAAAACAGTTAATTTGATCTTTATTTCTATCAGTTTGTTCCCATTTGCTCCCAAATTGCTCCTGACATGTTTGTTTTCTTTGAAACTTGAATCATTTGGCTGCACAGCATGAGTTTGTATGGATGGAGCCACTGGTGGAGCTGGCAGAGTTTAAGAGCTGAAGTCACTCCGTCTTTATTGAAGCAGCAGCATGTTGTCATTAATATTAATGAGAGCTCTTTTTCACTTGTTCTGTTGGACTGTTTTAACCTGCATCCTGTTGGCTTCAGCTCACATGTTTTATTCTTTATTCAGATTGGAGTGCTGCAGTTTGTCAGAGATCAGCTGGGCTTCTCTGTTCTCAGCTCTGAAGTCCAACCCCTCCTCCCATCTGACAGAACTGGACCTGAGCTGGAACACAAACATCAGTGACTCTGCAGAGAAGGAGCTGAGCAGCTTTCTGCAGAGTCCACACTGTGGACTGAAGACTCTGAGGTCAGACACCATGTTTTAGTTGTTTGTTCAGATTAATATGATGTGAAAGTTGTGCTGGTCTTCATGGTAAAGTCTGTTTTCTTCTTCAGGGGTTTAGTTGATGACATGATGATTTATTAAATAATAAGAAAACACAGTGAATCTGTCAGACAGAAACAAATCTAGAATCACTGGCTGATGCTTCTAGAGCTCCAGAGTTAGTGAATATTTCTGGCTGAAACAATAACAACAGTTTGGAGCAGCAAAACTCCAAAAGCCCGTTAATCAGCTGATACTAACAAACTCCCCTCCAACTCTGTTGGAAATGAACAATCTTTGACTTGGTTAGAAAACAGCTTTCATCACAGCAGCAGTTCTCTTCAGTCAGATTCATTCATGATGACAAAATCCAGCCAAAAAGCTTCTCCCACTAATAGTTTAAAGTAAATCATTTTCAGTTTGGACCTTTTTGCTCCACTTAATTTATTTAAATGATAAATTAGCTAAAAGTAGAAAAGTCCTGCAGCAAAAAGTGTTTTTGCAATAACTCCAAATTTATAACAACGCCAAGTTTATAGGCCACACAGAGAGAATGCCAAGCTACCACCAAACCACCCAGTTCCTTTTTATTCTTTATTAGTAATTCCGTTTCCATGTGGGACTGAATGTGAAGCTGAATGAAAATGATAGCATTCAGCTTTGGCAGCAGACATTGAGATTTCTCCCACTGGGTCTCCAGTGGAACGTGGTGGAGCAGCACAGATGTTGGCCTTCAGGCTCCAGTCACCCACCCTCCGTCCCTCTCACTTTCTTTTCTCAAATCAATCTCTTCAACCTCACATCTAATAACAAGAAACTTAAAGTGTTTCATGAAAGCAACATATTTCTGTTTCTAAGGCAACGGTTTAGTCCAAATTCTGATTGTTTTCAGCACAAAATCATCCTTCTTCATCCACTGACATTGAACAATGTGTTCTTCTCTCTGGTTTGTATCAGAACATTCCAAGAAAAACAAAGTATCAGGAGGAGGGAAAAGGCACAATTCCTTCTTTTTTTGTCTTAAAAGAAGACAACTGTAAGTGTGCAACGTATTTTCATACAAAGTAACTGACTCTAAAGACACAAAAGCTGGTGTAACACTCTCCCCATTATCATCAATGACCCTAAGATGGAGGAGCAGAGACGGGTGGGCCAGAGGAGTGTGAGGTGAGGACAGAGAACAGGGAAAAGAATGATCTTTATTCATTTAAAATGCTGTCATATTTCCTTTCAAACTGAATTTAGTATCACCAGATGGAGGCAGTTTATAACTGAAGATTACTAAGTGTTTCAACACCTCAGGTGTTCACATTGAAGGCATCTAGCTTATTCATGTTGTTTTTTCTGCATTACTCTCAAATTCTAATGATATAGATACATATTTGCTGTACAAAGCTTTATTGAAAACTTTACAAGTTCACTATTCAGAAAAATGTGACACCCGTTCAGCTAATTGTGTTGTGCAGTTTCAAGTCAACGTGTATTTTAATCTGGCAACAACTGGCCTCTAAAGATGGTTCCGGATTGAGAATATTGTCATAGAGCTGTTTGTTCCCCCATTTTACAACATAATCAGGCAGCCATTTTTACCTCTGAGCCTCTCCAGTCCATCAGGACTTAACTGAGGGCTTCAGTGGGAACTGACTTTCATTCCACCTTAATTATTCCAAATGGAACTGCATCAAATGATGAGAGAATTTATAAAACTGTCATTAACCGTGTTGAGTTGGTTCCTTTTTGGGGGTTTCAGCTAAAGTGGTTTCAGTGCTTCCAGAATGTTCCCTAAATAAAACCTTACTTGGATTTTCAGAAGTGAACTTGAATTTATTTCCATACTTTTAAAGATGTAATCAGAAGATCTCAGACAGTTTCCAGATCTTTAAGTATTCATTTCACCACGTAAGCACAGAACATTATCAGAAAGTATAAGAGAATCCCACAAAAGTTAAAGAAATTCATTCTAATTGTAATATTTTTCATTTCTTTCTTCAAACAAACACAAAAACTGAATTAAAAAAGAAAATATGGAGAAATGAAAATAAAATGAAGAAATAAATGATTTGGAGGGATTAAATAGATCAACATTGCAAAGGAAACTAATCCAGGAATAATAAATCAAAATAAGACAAATAAATACATTCTAATTGTAAAAATGTATTCAATTCAAAACTGAGTCACAAAGTAAATAAATAGCAACATTAACACAATTAAACCAACAAACAATAGAATTAAGGCAGAAAAATGACATTCTTTATCTTTGTTTAGGCACGAATTCTGTTTTTTATTATTATATTACTTGAATTTATCATCTCACAAACTAATTTATTGAACTATTTATATATTTTGTATATATTTCAGATTATGGCTGTTTCAGTCCTCCATAGAGGAGAGCCCAGAAGTAACAAGTGATCACCTTTTTTTTCCAATAACACCATTAACCCATAGTCTGTAATGTTCACTGTCACGGCCCGGCTCGTGAACATAATGGAGACGAACACAAGGGGTTAAACAAGTTGTTCATTGTTAAAAGCCAGCCCGCGTTAACTCTCAGCACACACATCAAGCAGCATGAGTGTTGGGAGTCCACACTGTAAACAGGAGACTCTGGGGTCAGTTCCCTGCCTGTAAATATAGTATCATTTCTATGTCAAATCTATAAAATGTCATTTTGTTTCCTAAATGTAGTTGGTTGTCACAAAGCGCCAGTGTTTGTCAGAGGAAGTGAAGAACATGCCCACTTTCAGTTGTTGAAAACTGCTTGTTAACTGGCTGTTAACCTTGTTCACAGAAAGACATAAAGCAGCAATCAGTACCATGGCTGAGCATTTTCTTAGGACATAAAAAAAGATCAAAACTTTAGAAATGATTCTGAATTCTTCTAAACAATAACATTTGATAAGATCATCTCAACTCACATGTTTCTTGTGATAAAGTTGTTTTTCTTAGTAAGACACATACAGATTAAAGTATCTTTTCAAATGCAGGTTTCAATATAAAACTGATTAATAAGAAGTTTGAATGAGAAAATCTGCACATTATTAGTATTAATATGTTGACATGAACAGACATATGACTCTTCCTCTGATATTGGTAAAATGTCTGTAGAATGATGAAATGATGACAGATTGGACTATAAATTATTTCAATAACAAGTTTTATTCTGTATTCAGATTGCGGTGGTGCGAGTTATCAGAGATGAGCTGTGCCTCTCTGGTCTCAGCTCTGATGTCCAATCTCTTCCATCTGAGACATCTGGACCTGGAGGAAAATAAGATGAAGGATTCAGATGTAAAACTGTTGCGTTCTATTTTGGAGAGTCCACACTATGGTCTGGAGACTCTGAGGTGGGTAAAGGGTTTAAGTCGATCTACATTGCTTGAGCAGTGTTGTCCTAAAAGTGGTCTCAAAGTAAAGATCCTGTTTCCTGTCGGGCTGCAGATGAATCACCAGCTGCTTTCTTTCTAAGGTTATAGGTAGAGAATGGTGACAGGCTTCAGGATTGGACAGAAAGTCAAAGAAAGACATCAATAGTCAGTCACAGTAATCAGGAGTATGTGAGGAAAACCAACATTTAATGTAACTAAACAAATAGCAGATAGGTCCATTTTGTTTAAGATGACTCATACTGTCATGAGCTAAATTTACTGTAAGATACTTTATACCTTAATTATTCATAGAAATTTGTATTAGTCATTAAAAAGCTTGTCCCAATGAACACATGATTCTAAGATGGCAGGTATTTGATCTCTGTATGCTCATGATCTGTTTTGAGTGACAGTAAAAAAGAGTAAATTCACACTTTTGGCAGAGCTGACAGACAGAGTGGGCTCCCTTTGAATTATGTTATTTACTTTTACCTGTTGCCAACAACGTGATGATAATCATCATGAAGAGAGACAACAAAAACATTTTGTATGATCATAATCATGAGCTTCAGAATTGTGACAGTTCTGCACCACTGTTTCATGACTGCTGAATAAAGCTCATTTTAACAAGTTCTTTATCTTATGGTTCTGTTTCTTCATGCAGACTCACCGAAGAGACACATGAAGCCTCCACTGTCAAAACTCGTGAGTACTAATTAATACTAATTAATGTATCGCCTGAAACGTGATCCATAAAGAATGTGGGCTCAGTTCATTATAACATCATTGATATTTGACAGGACTGCAGAAAAACATTTAAAGAGCAACATAAGGTTAAAATGAAGAAATTAGATTGTACCAAACTTTAAAATGTATCTAAAATATGATTTCTATTGCTGTAATGTCACGTTGGGGTGTGGGGAAGTTAGGACACGGATGCAGACTTTTTCAAAAGGAAAACTTGGATTTATTTCACAAGACAAAAACAAAGTTGAAACGAAAGGCCGGATTCAAAAAACTAACTGTGACAAAATAAACAAAGAACTTGGCATGGCATAAATAAATAAATACTTAGCTTGGCAGGTGGGTGACGAAGAACATGAGCAACACAGGTAACATGGGTAAGTAAACAAGCAGGTCAGGTAAGTATGGCAAACAGGTTAGACAAATATGGCAAAGATCCGGCAAACTGAGAGGGGAGACTGTAAACTAAATAGGGACTGAAGGCTGAGTTATACTTCTTTTAACTGCCCTTGCGTTAATGGCTCGAGACGTTTATGCTTCATTTAGCTTTGCCGGCGGTTGCGTGTGCTGCGTGGCGATTCACCGCCAGGACAGTAGGTGGAGCAGCGGGTTTTTTCAATGACAAGCCTACTACGATGAAAGGAAATTCACCGCCAGGACCTCTTCGGCAAGTCTCTCTTCGACTGGATTCATCATAGACATAATATTATGTGTATATTATATCTATGGGATTCATGCTTCTTCTTCTTCTTCTTCTTCTTCTTCTTCTTCTTCTTCTTCTTCTTCTTCTTCTTCTTCTTCTTCTTCTTCTTCTTCTTCTTCTTCTTCTTCTTCTTCTTCTTCTTCTTCTTCTTTGCTTTCTACCTTGGCGTTTGAAAACAGCGGCCTTTTATTAGGGGATGAAACCGGAAGATGAACACGCCGCCGGATGTGATGTAGATAGTGGCTTCCGCTCGCGTCGTGCGTGAAGTTTAGAAAATTGAGGTGACACACGCAACCACGCAAGGGCTTGCGTTGCGTCTTGCGTCACCGACCATAAATCAGGCTTGAGAGTGATTGGACAGTGAGTGAGCTGAGGGGAAAAACACAGGTGAAGTGAGTGAAACTAATGAACTGGTAAGTGAAGGGAAACTAAAACATGACCTAAAAACCAAAACATAACCTAAAACATAAAACTTAAAACATAAGTCCTGTGGCGTGACATAATAATTCATTAGTAATGCTTGAGTGAGGTGGAATAATCGAATAAATTAGTAAAAAGAAAAAAGCCATTGAGGGATGTTGTAAGAACTTTAGCAGAACCAGCTGTGCTAATGCTAATGTGGGTCTGCCATGGTGAACCCAGAGCTGTTCCAGCGATGGACTCCAAAAAGAATTAGTTCGATAGTTCTCCTTGTATAATCTCACTATTGTGTGATGCAAACTATAAAAACATGGACAACACAGTTAAATACATAAATGTCACTGGCAGCTCACACTTACCATCTGTTCTCATTTCATCTACTCAGATCCCAACTAGTGCAGCTGAATGTTACAATAAATACTGCAGATTTAGGGAATTGTAGGATGGAATTATTTCTGTTGCTTTTATTGGAGATCATCCCATATTGTCCATGTGAAATGAGATGATAAAAGAAACATTAGAGCTTCTTGATGCTTTGGGAATTCTTCCTGATCATGTTTTGGCTGCCACCTTAAATATGGCTGCCACCTTAAATATGGCTTCCACCTTAATATGGCTGCCACCTTAAATGTGGCTGCCACCTTAAACCCCCCCTAAAACCTGAAGTTTTTCTGGAAATTCAGCAATTGTGTCAACGCTTACTAAATGATTGATTTCTCAGCCTCTGTAGCAGATAGAAACAAAATTCAAAAAGTATTTGAGAGCTTACACCTGTGGCTTTCTTTGGAAATTGAGTTCATTTACATACACCTTCACGAAAATAGAAAATGTATAAAGTAAAGTGCAGGAACAGCACTATTTTCAATTATAAAACAGAAATAAAATAAAATGAAAAGTAAAGTGCAGGAAAAGCACTATTTTCAATAAAAAAACTAATAAAATAAAAAGTAAAGTGCAGGAACAGCGCTATTTTCAATTAGAAAACAGTAATAAAATAAAATCTTATTTTATATTTAAATTATTTATTTATCTATTTATTTTATCCCCAGTAATCTCTTCGTACCGGCAGCACAAGGAGCCCATACACATTCCAATAAACGTTTTCATCCCCGGCACAGTTACGTGTGACCACTTTGCCATCTTTGCTCGAGCTGGAGTCTGAAGTACCTGCTCACTGTATCTATTCGTCTCGGAAACGAGATGCGCCCAAAGCTCCTCAGTAAAAATATGAGTAAATGCCTGCAACGGTGTGGCATCTGCAGGTAAATCCACTTTCACCCCTGGTGTGCGGTTGAAATCTCTCCGTCGATTACGGTGCTAATTGTCAGTCTTCCACTCACATTCAAACCCTTCAAAATCATCCTCGCCGTTATCGTCATCTTCAAACATATGTGCTAGCCAGTGGTGTAGTGTACCTTTTTGAGGTGGGTATACTGTATAGTTGGCCAGTCATAGGCCCGTGGTACCAAACTAGGGGTCGGGACTCGGGACCCCTCAGGACCAATAGTAGCCCCTTAAT
This sequence comes from Odontesthes bonariensis, assembly GCF_027942865.1. Classification (NCBI taxonomy): domain Eukaryota; kingdom Metazoa; phylum Chordata; class Actinopteri; order Atheriniformes; family Atherinopsidae; genus Odontesthes; species Odontesthes bonariensis. The sequence goes on along the minus strand of NC_134528.1, from coordinate 3,371,601 downwards.
GCACGCCGTACCTCCAGTGGCGCGCTGTAATAGTCATTGAAAAGTTAAGTACCATAGTACTACAATACTATGACATAACACAGGGCTTTTAATAATGCACTACGACTTGGTCATTGCCATTCTGGTAACAGCACATTTATAATGCTGTCTTAACGTGTTAAGGGACAAACATGTTTGTGGGGTCGCAGCTTTGCACTTACCTGCCCCTTGCATGCATGAGGGACAGCATAAACTCACTTTGATTGTGTGGACTGTGTGCTGTGTGTCTCAGTGGCAATGGGACTCCCTGTGGCACTTAATCTTTGTACTCATCCCTTATAGAGCGAGGCCTAACAGAGTGATTGTTTTAAAGCAGCAGAACACCATCACATCTTGAGACAGGTTGTTTTTATATATATATATATATATATATATATATATATATATATATATATACACAAGGGCTGTCAGAATTAATTAATTGTAATATGTATATATGTGTGTATTACATTCGTTTATATATGTAATATACATAAAAAAAATATATATACACACACATCCATTTTAGTTTTCCACCTTCCACTCCTATAGGGGGCGCTGTTGTACGTTAGAGAATCACCGCTTTCAACTAATACAAAGAAGAAGAGTTTCTATGGGACGTTATTGTCAAACAACTGATAGTGAATCCCTGGGAGATTGACTGACTGCCGCAATTTCCGAATGAATGCTATTCTGAAGTGTCGTCGTTGTATTGTTAAATTATAACAAGGCTTCCATGAGAAGTGGTAGTTGATGAAACGTGGCTGTGCTATTCTAAATATTGAAAAACGAATTTTAAGTGGGTATACTGAGCATTTTAGGTGGGTATACGGAAATCCCCACAAAAAAGAGGTGGGTATACGTTCTTCAGCATCATCAAAGCCAAGAAACTCCTCACAATCGCTACCGTCTGAAATGTCTTCCCACTGAAAGTCCTCCATGCTTGTTCGATGTAACTTAAGTTTTTTTTTGTTTTTTTTTTTGATGTAACTTAACTTCAAAACAATGACACGAGGAACATAACGACACTCTCACGTGTCTATTATAATGCATTTAATTGGCGCAGAGGTCAATAATTGGTGCAAAACAACCTTATACAGGAAAAAAGACATGTACGCTTTCCCGGCCTTAAAGCTGCAGTCTGCAACTCTTTTTCAAGCATAATGCCTGGAACTGTCCGGGGATTCTGAAAGTAGTACATTAAATACCCCAATACAAAAAAAAACGAGTTCTCTAGGTCCCCTATATGTCCCGCTAGGTCCCTCCAAAGCCAGCAGGTTTGTTTACAAAATTGCAGACCGGACCGGTAAAAGGTAACCAATCAGGTTACGAGCTGGGCTCTGCTGCCTGTCAATCACCGATTGTGCACGCGCGATACAAGGTAGGCTCGTCCCCACGCTTATTTATCTAGACTATTGAACTTCATTACGGGCTAGTCTACTTACTGTGTCTTCCATGATCGCAAATGACAGGTGAGTTGATGAATGAGGAGTCGTGTACGCGCATCTGGCGTGCACGTAGACGTGCACGAGTTCTCATGTGTTTTGATGGGGCGGGACAGGAAGTTGAATAACTTTTTATTTTTCGGTTAAAAAATAAGCATTTCTTGCATTTTGCAACTACGGAGGTCACCGTTTTCAACTTCAAGCGTTCTGATAGATCATGTAAACTCTTAAAATGCCAAAAATTAGGACTTTACGTATGACAACAACAAATCTTGCAGACTGCAGCTTTAAAGGTAGAATAACGCAACAGCGCCCCCGGCTTTAAAGGTAGAAATGCGGCAATGCTTTCCTGGCCTCAATGGGTTAAATATGGCTGCCACCTTAAATATGGCTGCAACCTTAATATGGCTGCCACCTTAAATGTGGCTGCCACCTTAAATATGGCTGCCACCATATGACACACGTTCAGTGGCGTCTCTGGCACCGACAGGATGCATCACGATTCAACCCACATCTGACCACACAGAATGTGGGCTGTTCCCCATAGTGGCTGTCAGTTTTTACTTATTAAGTTGAAAAATGTATGTTTTAATCAGATTTAGCTGGTGGGCTGCCATATATCAGTTGTTTTCTGACTACACTGAGCCTAAACGTAGTGTTATACTCCTACATTTTATACTTTATAATAGGAAAGTGACAATGGAAGCAGCCTACCAGTTTATGTTAGCAGGTGACATATCTGTACTGTTTAGTGGGATTAAAATGACCTTTATCTATAAATCACACGATTGCTTTTACATTACTACCAGTTTATCTTTTAGGTTTTCAGCCGTTCTGAGACATTATTTTAAACTTCTCTGTGGGTACATGTTACTTAAACTTGGTAACTTACCTGAAGAATATTTCTGATGTGATTTAATGACATGATTTTAAGTTGTATAGCAGCAGTTTTTTTACCTCATCATGTGATCTCTCCCCATCCATTTTACAAGTCTGTTAGATATGTGTCAGCAGTGCTAATAAAAACGCTGCTAAAGCACCATCAGAGAACAGCTGCTAGCATGTGGGAGCCACTCTGTGCTTAAATGCAGCATGCATAAATGAAAAATGTGTTTTTCAGGCAAAGCTTGAGAACAGGAGAGTGCTGAGGAGTTACAGCAGGCAGCACATCATAAAGCACAGCTGTGCAGTCAGCCACTGCCGCTGTTTATTAAAGCAGAAAATAAGAGCAGCATCTGCTTTGATTGCTCTCTCCACTTCTTCACACTTTTTAGGTGACACAGTGATTATTTAATATGTAGATGAAGTGTTTTAAAAAAGAGTTTTCTCCATGTCCTCACTGTGTAACACATGATGCTCACTGTGGGGTTATAGTCCAGCAGTTCATGTGTCTCTGGGGTTTCCCACAGTAAAGGAGAGTCACGCTGTTTCATGTCCATACAGAAGAAACTGATTTAACACTCCTCTCTCCATCACTATCTATCTTTGTTTCCTTGTCTGTTTCCCAGCTGGTCTGCTGCCTGTTTACCAGGCGCTGCGCGACTGCGAGGCTCAGGAGGACGATGAGGTCTCATTCATGGTGGATGACATCATCATCGGTACGACCGAGTCCATCCATGAGGGTCGGATGTACGGGACTGTGCAGAGAAGCGGGAAGTCCGGCCGGCTGCCTGCAAACTCCGTTCGATGTATGTGGTGTCACACTGTCAGATACACAGCTCAGTAGCTCAGAGTCATGAGACCACACCTATACAGCCGGCCCTCATACAGATGTTTCCTCAACAACATGCGATGCCAAATAAACCTACAATTAATCTAAATAAACACATTTAATGAAACAGTCTTTGGAAGTTTTGACACAGTTTATTCCTTAAATGCGCCTTAAAAATATCTCGTCTAATTAAGACTTAAGAGTTAAGAAATAAATGTTACATTTGACACAGTTTTACTTTAATAATGTCAAAGATTTGAAAGGTCATTGTGGTGAGTAGCAGGTCAGGTTGTAACCAGGTTTTATATCTTTGATCTAACCTCTAGCTAGTTTCTCTCTTCAGTTTAGTGATTTATATAACAGCTGATGAGAATTTAAAGCAATAAAGCAAACCTGCCAGCAGCCATATTTGTTTTGTTGAATGTAAGTAGGCTGGACGCGGTCCCCACTCCCCACTTCTGAGATGCATGGAATGCAGCATTCCTCCTTGGTGCAGTGCTTACAGCCAGCATCCAGTTTATATTCAATCCTACACTATCTACACTCCAATTAAAAGGAACATTTATCTCACTGAAAATGCACCAAATAAACCAATCACAGTGACAAAGAGATGGCGAACATCAAGCCAGCCCTTCTGGAGGCTGCAGCCAGGTTTGTTTTGCCTGAGCAGGCAGCACTCCCTGCAGTTTCTCCCCCACAGCCAGACACAGTCTGTCAGCTGACCTCCAGGACAGAAGGGGCACCACTCTCCAGCTATCCTGTTGGGACTCATCTTTGTCTCACAGCAGGGGGAAAACATGGAGGGACACATATTGTATCTTATATCCTGTCTTTAATCCACAGATGAAACAGAACAATTCACAATTTGCACGTTAGCTTAAAATTCAAAGTAAAGGGAAGCCAAACTGTTGTATTGAGCAGATTCAGGAAGCACTCAGACTGATTAATTACTCTCTCTCTGTGTTTCCATGTATTTCTCCCAGCTTGTCCGCAGCATGTGCACTTGGCGCTGGATAACTTCGAGGCTCAGGAGGACGATGAGGTCTCATTCAGAGTCGGTGATATCATCATCTCTGCTGAGCCCAGCACCAAAAACAGGATGTACGGAACTGTGCAAAGAACCAGAGAGTCCGGCTGGGTGCCATCAAACTACGTTCAAAGTATGTGCTTGCATCTGTGTGTGGAAAAGTTCATTTATCATTTAGTGTGCTGAAGCTGTGTCTGATGTTTGTCTCCTCCCATCAGGTATCAAACTGAAGCCAAACACAGAGCTGATGAAGGTGAGAGAAACAACTGGATCCTGATTTTTCACACAACTTTCAGCACCTCATGAGAACAAATCACATTAATCTGGGATTTTCTTTTTCTTTTCAACATCATTGAACTCACAGATTTGTAGCCATGTTGTAAGAAACTGTTGAATTCATGATGTGTACAAAAGCCTTCATTAAAGTTCAGACTGTAAGAATATTTGTTTAAACACAAGTTAGTTATTAGTCATAAAAACTGCTGTTCCTTCTCTTCTCCAGGCTCCATCAACCTTCACCCCGGAAGTTCAAACTGAATCTTCACAAGTCTCATACAGGTGATGATCATTCACATCATTACATCACTGTTTCAGCTTTAAAAAGGTTACTATTCTGGTTAAACTGTTGGCAGCATGAATGAATCCACACGTGCCATCACACATCAAGCAGATGTACAGCCAACACCCAACTCTTTCTCCGCAGTGACAGAACCACTGACTGTGGCCCCAGTAGCTCCATATGAACAGTGAAATGAAACGATTGCACTTAGAATATGAAGAGTTCACCTGCTGTGGCCTGAACGCACAGTCTCACAGCTTCCTCCTGCTCCGCATGGACTTGAGTTGCGTGCCTGCTTGTGCGTAATCGAGTGTCTCACGTGGGATTGCTGCAGAGGCTGTTGTCATGAGGTTTTTGATGTTGTTCTGGAGGCTGAACATCATCGTTTTGGGCTTTTTGGAGAAACTTCGGACACAGTGAAGCCAACGAGGTCATGCATCAAGAGAGACCAGAGCTCATTAATATGCTCACCTAGTGGTCAGGGTGTGAATTGCAATCTGTCAAAATGACAGATGGCCTTCAGATTTTTCCTTCACCGTTTTTATTCGGTTAACGCGACCCCTGATGTTGAGATGCACGTCTGTACTTGTGAAAGGAATCGAGCGAACATTATAGGGAAACTAAACGCTGTCTGAGCCATCGTCTGTTTCTGATGGCAACAGCGCAGCAGGATCTCAGCTGGATCTTCCATCAGTCAGATTTAAGATGCACCGTCCAATATTAATATAATGACCAGACTGTGAAGCCACATCCAACCGAGCCTCCCACACTGTGGGGTCCATGAACAGGATTTATCTGCTGAATCCAGATCAGAAGACCACGTCTGATCTCAGGGAGGAAGATGTCGTGTCTGGAGGCTCAGTGAGCTGGATCTGATCACGTTACCGCTGTAATTCCCTCTCTCCCAGTGATTATGGTTGTGGTGTCAGTGGCCTTAGCTAACCTTACACGCTCCTTTATCAGGGTCACCCTCTGCACTGCCTGTCTGATATTAAATCTCATTCCAGTAAGGTGCCATGGCTAAAGCCTTGGAGAGGGTAACCCTCAGCCTGTGTCTGACACTCTCCAAATATCAGGGGACACAAAGATAAAAGGAAGATTTAGGATTAATAACCTTGACCGAAATGCTTTTCACACTGATCACAAACAGCATTTCTTCCTCAATCTGAGTACATTTCATCTTAAAGAGCCAAAGCAGCCTCGGCACACAGGTGACATCCACAGAGCTCTTAACATGTCTTTCAACACCATGAATTGGCTGACAAAACTTTCAGTGACTTCCAACATTTCCAACTGTACGTGCAACTTTCCCGATGCTCCAGATGTTTGGGACAGCTGGTGTTTAAAGCTCTCGGCGTGCACGTTGCTTTGGTGTGTGCTCCACAGTTTGGACTTTAACTTGATGAAAGATGAAAAGTTGTTTGGATTGTTTTCCTCCCACCTGTCGGCGATCATCACGATCTTTTTGTGTCTGCTTTTATGTCGTGGTTCCACTGGTTTGTTGTGGTCATTCAGCCTTTCTGTGTCCTGCAGGTTCAGGTGTCCTGGTCCAGGTACGTTCCAGTGTGCTCTGACTGGACTGGTGTTTGTAATGCTTCAGGAGGCGGAGCTGCTGTACAGGACTGTCCAATGGGATGCGAGCATCCTCCAGACGATTGGCAAGATACCAGCAGGACTGCTGTTCAACATCCAGTGTTCTGGGGATGCCATCCGTCAGCTCCACCTTCTACACTGCGAAACAAAGGAAGGTGAGCCAATTACTGTGACGTCAGTGGAGAGCAGTGATGAACCCGGGGTCCTGTTGGCGCCCCCTACAGGCTGCAGGTGTCACTACACCCACAGTCTGCTCCAACAGCTTCCATCAGTTTAATGAGGAAACGACGGCCACAGTTTTACAGCCGCTCTGATATCAGGAATGGTTTCCTTCACCTGTTAAACCTGCTTCTTCTGTGTCACTGTCCTCTGCTGCACTTTCTTCCTCTTCCTCAGCAAACATGTTTCACTGCAGGGCGTTGGGCAGAATAGGTTTTCTTTTACTCTGCATTCATTCAACATCCAAAAGTCAAATATAGCTTTAATTAATCACAGTAAACTGTGATGAACGTGTTTGATTTGAACAAATATTATTATTTTCAGATTAGTCTCATCGATGTTCTTTAGTGCACTTGATGCCATTCTGGATATGAATGCTGAGGTAAAGAAGAATTCACCCGTCTATTCCTTTTCTTTACTTTCATTGTCACCCTTTATGTCTTTGTTGAATCTACTAATCCAGTTCCACTGATAGAATCATTTCCCCCCGCGGGCCTCGGCGCCCCCAGCTCACAGAGGCCCTGACTCACTGAAAGAAGTAACCTCACAATCCCTCATCGTCTGCCCATCAACACTGACAGTTGTCCGATACATTATCTGACCTGGCAGTGATAACAGCTTAAACAAACTGAGCGCTTTTCCTAATTCTGTATGAAATGAGCCCTGATGTCATCAGTAAAACTGATGCTGACCCACTCTGTGTTTCCACAGCTCTGCTCTCTGAAGGCCTGCTGTCCGTCGTCCACATCTCTGATGAAGGAACGAGCGTCCTCGAGCCGCTGGAGATCACTGACACTCATGTGATTGTGAAAGTCCCTCATCTCTCTCTCTTTGGGGTTGTATGGGATCTCATTAACCCGATCTGGAAGCACATCAAAACAATTCAGGGACATGTTTTCCTGCTGCTCCGTCCGCCAAGCTCTGAAACACAGAAGCAGAACCTGGACGTGTTTCTCCTGCCAAGCAACATCCCTGAGACAGAGGTGAAGATTATTAAATGCTACTGTTTCATTGTCAGTTCAAACTCCTCTGATATCTTTTACAGCTCAAAGCTGCTGACAGAAAATGAATTCTGACCCTGCAGCTCCATCTTCCGGCTCCTTTTGTGGTCCTGATTAGTTCCAGGCCAGATTGGATTGTAAACCTTATCTTGACGTGTCCTCACCTACAAATGACACGTCAGATTTATCCAGAGCTCCACACGCTGTTCCTCAGAGGACACAGCTTACAGAGGAACCTGGTTCTCTCTATCCAAAGCTCATGACCACCACAGAAGAAGTGTGGAGCGTACATTAGAGGACGGTTGTCCCATTTCATCCTCACTGTTGAAAAAGACATCTTACCATTCACGTGTGTGACTAAAAATCACACGGCTGATAAGAATAACACTTTCCCTGTGTGCAGATGTGTCCTACTGGAGACTAACTCTAATTTAAATGTTGTGATGTCTCTCCAGGTGTGGAAACGACTTAAAGCTGAATTCCTCAAAGTTCCTCCCAAATGTAAACTCATCAAAGGTCAGACTTACTCTGTCCACTGTCAGGTCGCCTATAGAATCCAACCTCCAGTGAGTATTTAGTTCATGCTGTAATATTCTGACGTGATTCAGAAAACTGCTGCACGTTGCCTTCGCTGAATCTGGATGCGATAAAGGTTCCGACACTGTGTTCCTGACTTTCAGAAAGAAGATTTTAAACCAGACTTTGGACCAAACTACTACCCAGACTTTCAGATCCGGCTTCCTACAAACACAAAAGAAGTGATGATCACAGTCAGAGACGACCAAACAGAGATGGATGTCTGGGAGTGTGAAGTTGATCTGTCAAGTAAATAGTGAATCCATCTGCAACATGGCCCACCTGATAGATGGCTGGAAAAGGAACTAGTTAGATGGATCCGTATATTCTTTATAAGCCTGCTGCCATTCTGCAGTCCACACTTTGTCACCAGTTCTGATGGAACTTGTTGGTCGTGGACCTCCAGGCTCAGGAGCATCTGGTCTGGAACAGCTACCTCGGTTACCTGCATAAGGGATCTGCATTCAAAACCAAACGTTAACACTTCTTAAGTTATGAGAAGATGTTTGATTATGTTGTATTAATTTGGGAAGAGATGCAGCTGTTAATGTCATTTTTTTTCACAAAATCTGATTACTTAATGTAGTGTTTCTAACTCTAACAGTGCTGTTTAATGGCGCTTTGCTCCTTTAATTTCAGTATTTAACATTCAGTGAAGTGCAGCACATTTCAGACATGTCACACTTGAATTGTCCAAGGACTCATCATTTTCTCCAAGTGATTATTGTTGTAGCAGATATATAACATTTATTCTCTGTAGGACTTTACATTTAGCTGTGTATAATATATTAAATGTCTTGATTGTTTAAAAGTCTTTCTGAGTTATAAAGAATGTTTTTCCCTGGCTTTCTTTCAGGTCAAAGACGTGAAGCTTCACAGAGGAATGTCGCCGGAGTTTACTCAGAGGACCAAAGTCCTGCAGATGAAAGGCTGCTCTCAATTCGGACAGACTTTATTGACAAAATATCTGATCCGAATCTAAACGCGCTTCTGGATAAGCTCCTGGCTCAGCGTGTTATAACTGATGAAGAGATGGAGACAGCCAGAACAAACACCAGAGCAGACAAAGCTCGAAATGTGATTGACGTGGTGCGAAGAAAGGGAGCAGAAGCCAGCTCAGGTCTGATCGCTGCTCTCAGGGAGGTGGATCCGTGCCTTTCCAGCTCGCTGAACTTACAGTAAAGCTGTGATGATGAATGTCTGTAACAGCAGGCTGATTTACAGCCTCACAGTGATGTGGTCTCCAAATGAGAAGCTCTGCTGTCAAGAGTTTGTTTTTAAAAACTAGATTTGATTTCTGAAAGTGTTTCTCAGTATGATTCAGCTAAACATGGACTGCTGGGGATGGAGGTTTTTCTGGATTCTTTTTAGACTTTTTTTTAAATACCTTTTGTTGTAAATAGCGAACACTGTCCACACGCACATTATTGCATTAATCAACTCATCCATCCATTTTGTATGCCCACTTAATCCAACCCATGCAGCTCTTAAAGGGACAGTTCGCCTCTTTTGACATGAAGCTGTATGACATCCCATATCAGCAACATCATTTCTGAACATCTTCTTACCCCCTGCTGCGTCCTGTGAGCAGAGTTCCAGCCTCGTTTTGGTGTTGATGAAGGTAGTCCCGCTAGTTGGCTGGGGTCTAAAAAATAAAGCGTTTTGCTTCTCAGAACAATATGCGTTCAAAAGAGTAATACATTTGCATCACAAAATGGTTCTCCAGGAAAAAGTCAGACCTCACTTCGCTTGGCGCTATTTTCTCTCCCTTCATATCAATGCGTCCAATGTAAAACTGTGCAGACCGAAGAGCAGATCGAGCATTAAACACCGTAACAGGTGCGGCTATCGCTAGGTGGTTAGGGAGTGCTCAGTCTGCTCTTCGGTCTGCACAGTTTTACATTGGACGCATTGATATCAAGGGAGGCAAAAATAGCCCCAAGCGAAGTGAGGTCTGACTTTTTCCTGGAGAACCATTTTGTGATGCAAATGTATTACTCTGTTGAACGCATATTGTTCTGAGAAGCAAAACGCTTTATTTTTTAAACCCCAGCCAACTAGCCGGACTACCTTCATCAACACCAAAACGAGGCTGGAACTCTGCTCACAGGACGCAGCAGGGGGTAAGAAGATGTTCAGAAATGATGCTGCTGATATGGGATGTTACACAGCTTCATGTCAGAAGAGGCAAACCGTCCCTTTAATCATCTCAATATGATTTAAATATTTTTGCTTCAATTACAGATGAACTTATCGTGCACACCTTTAGTGTATCAGCAGAGTATTTCTTCTTGTCCCAAAGCTGGTCAACTATGTAGTTAATGACGACATCGGGCTCAGTTAGATTGCGCCTCTGATAGAGCTGAAGCCTTGCTAACCGTCTTCTCAGATGACGCACACTAATGTGTACATCAACCACATTTTTTCCATTCCAAATCTCTATAAAGAGTTTACGTGTTATTTAAAGCACCAAACTCATTCATTTAAAAAAACCTAACTGATACAGTCCAAGGTAGATCAGCGACTCCTGTATTCTATGATTTAAGATCCTTGTTTCTCTCTTTGTTTGCTTTTTTAAATAGACCCTGGTGGCTATACAACTATACAGATTTGCTCTCACCGTTGGAAATGCAGAAGTGATCAGACACAGCTAGATCTAACAAAAAGATCAACAGGAACACGAAGGCTCTTACAATCAGATCTTTTGTGTTACCTCAAGTGTGAGTTGCACTTACTAGTTGTTACTAAAAAAGTCAGAACATATGATTGATAGAATCTCAAATACTAAATCAAATTAGATGTACGCAGTGATGCTTCTATGGGTGAGGTTCTCTGAACTGGGATTTAAAATCTGTTGTGAGTTTAAGGAGGAGAAGGATGTCCGACTTTATCTGGAAAGCTCTTCACTCTGCAGGCGGGAGGTAACCTGGCTCACTGGCTCCCTCGTGTGGCTCAAAGTTGTAACTGCAGGCAAACGGTTCATTGACAAACATCTGCACCAACTGCCCCCTCTATCAGTCGAGGGAATCCTAGTTTTAGATTTAAAAAATGTAATGTTTTTTTTATTAGAAAATGTTTAACAAACAATCATTTCCTGGGTGACAAAATAAAATGATAACTTAAGTAAATTTGATCAAATTTACTTTCAATCAAATTTTCCTCGTTGTACAGACTGAATATCTCCGCCAGATATGAAGTCTTAATGAGAAACTCATTCCAAACTAGGAACACAGATTATTAAGTGAACTACAGAATATGAATACATAAAGTGTAAGAATAAAACCAATGTATAACAGTGGAACGTTCCTTTTTGAAACATCCCGGGAACCTGGAACAAACCTCTAACTTTCTCTCCTAATCTGTTGTCAGGAAATAAATTCTTTCACTTAAGTCTCCTCCGTCTGCTGTTGAGTCCTTGTGTTTTCAGGTGGTTCGGATCGAGCCGTGAAAATAGGCAAATGTTATTCATAGTGTCATTTGTTTATTTTATTATTTGTAGCCTTTCTCATATTCATATATTTCATACTATTCTTACAACGTCTCTATATTTGTATTGTTGCTTGTATTTTATTTATACATTTGACAGACTCCTGTCTTCAGAGTGCAGTGCACGATGCTGTATTTCACCCATTTAGTGTTAATTATCTGCACACTCCTTTGGATTTATCAAGTCTTTTGAAATGCGGCGCACCCCAAAATGGCTGCCACACTACAGTGATGGGAGCTGTCTCCTGCCTAACTCTTTCTTTACTCTGGCTTCCAGTCAGTCACAGAATAGATTTTAAAAGCCTGCTGATGGTTTACATCTGTGATCTGTTCAGAGAATATAAAGCCAGCAGAGCTCTTAGATCCAAGGACTCAGGTCAGCTGGTCCAGTCCAGAGTCCAGACTAAACATGGAGAAGCAGCATTTAGCTGTTATGCTGCAAACAAGTGGAACAAACTGCCAGTGGAGATTAAACTTTCACCAAATGGAGACATTTTTAAATCTGCACGATGAGGAACGCTGGTCGACATCATCAGGTAGTGAGATGCCAAACGTGTTTGTCGTGATGTCACCACATGTAGCCAGATTTACATGGTCAGGGTCATCGGCTAATGAGGTGTTAGCTGCATGCTCATCTGCAGAAAGGGCAAAGGGGCACTAACACCACTCGCTACACGCCACCCTTTGTGTGCTCTCCATTTTCTCATTTTACTTCTTTTAACTGCAGAGTTTTGTTCTGTGGACTTCTGTTGCATGTTTCTGAAGCTCAGCAGCTAACTGTGACCATGGATCAATCTGTGGAGCTTTCTGAGGATGACAGCAGGTCATTTCTGTGTGATGGTGGCAGTATTCGTTGGACCTATAGACTCAAAGAGATGCTAACTGAGTGTAAGGATATATAAAACCAATCGCAAAGAAACACAAAGCTGGTGCAAAATGATCACAAATGATGTGCAATGATCAAAAAATTACACAAACTGAAACTGAGGAGAACAAAGAAAACAACCACTGGGAGTCAGGAAATAACCACAGGAGACAAAACAATAACAACAAGACACCAAATGACGATATAAAGTTCAAATGTGCACATAAAATTGGTAAAATAAAGTGAAATTAATTCAAAACAACCAAAAATAACCAGAGATGTTACAGAGGAAGAAATTTGAAAAATGGGGCCCTTCTTTTTAATTTTTCTACATTATTATTCTGCAAGTATACA